>NC_060130.1:35328190-35638815 GCF_021461395.2 Schistocerca americana | reverse complement strand
AAACAGCAAACCTGAAGCGAAGCATCGGAATCTATAACTAGTGTCACAGGAATAGTTCAAAACATAGACATTAAGAAGAGTTAGTTTTCTTGTACTTAAGTCGGCATTGTGCCTTTTCTATTTAATTCCGATGCAATTTCTGTATTTTTCGTCGTCAATAAGAAGGTCCAAGGGATACAGTAATCCTGAAGTGAAGCATCGGAATCTAAAACCGGTTTCACAGGAATGGTTCAAAACATAGACAGTAAGAAGAGTCAGTCTTCTAGTACTTGATTTTGCTTTGTGCCTTTTGTATATAATTCCGATGCAATATCTATGTTTCATCGTCAATACGAAAGTCAGAGGGATACAGTAAACCTAAAGTGAAGCATCGGAATCCATAACTACTGTCACAGGAATGGTTCAAAACATAGACAGGAAGAAGAGCCAGTCTTCTTGTACTCGAGTCGGCATTGTGCCTTTTGTATTTAATTCCGATGCAATTTCTGTGTTTCATCGTCAATACGACGGTCTGAGGGATACAGTAAACCTGATGTGAAGCATCGGAGTCTATAACTAGTGTCTCAGGAATGGTTCAAAACATAGGCAGTAAGCAAAGTCAGTCTTCTAGTACTTGAGTCGGCATTGTGCCTTTTGTATTTAATTCCGATGCAATTTCTGCATTTCATCGTCAATAAGAAGGTCAGCTGTATACAGTTAACCTGAAGTGAAGCATCGGAATCTGTAACTATTGTCACAGGAATGGTTCAAAACATAGACAGTAAGAAGAGCCAGTCTTCTTGTACTTGAGTCGGCATTGTGTATTTCGTATTTAATTCCGATCAATTTTCTGTGTTGGATCGTCAAAAAGAAGGTAAGAGGGATACAGTAAACCTGAAGTGAAGCATCGGAATCTATAACTAGTGCCACGGGAATGATTCAAAACATAGACAGTAAGAAGAGTCAGTCTTCTTGTACTTAAGTCGGCATTGTGCCTTTTGTACATAATTCCGTTGCAAGTTCTGTGTTTCATCGTCAATAAGAAGGTCAGAGGGATACTGTAAACCTGAAGTGAAGCATCGGAATCTATAACTAGTGTCACAGGAATGGTTCAAAACATAGACAGTAAGAAGAGTCAGTTTTCTTGTACTAAAGTTAGCATTGTGCCTTTTGTATTTAATTCCGATGCAATTTCTGTGTTTCATCCTCAATAGGAAGGTCAGAGGGATACAGTAAACCTGAAGTGAAGTATCGGAATCTATAACTAGTGTCACAGGAATGGTTCAAAATATAGAGAGTAAGAAGAGTCGGTCTTTTGGTACTTAAGTCGGCATTGTGCCTTTTGTATTTAACTTCGATGCAATTTCTGTGTTTCGTCGTCAATAAGAATGTTAGAGGGAAACAGTAAACCTGAAGTGAAACATCGGAATCTATATCTAGTGTCACAGGAATGGTTCAAAACATAGACAGAAAGAAGAGTCAGTCATCTTGTACTTAAGTCGGCATTATGCCTTTTGTATTTAATTCCGATGCAATATCTGTGTTTCATCGTCAATAAAAAGATCAGAGGGATACAGTAAACCTGAAGTGAAGCATCGGAATCTGTAACTAGTGTCACAGGAGTGGTTCAAAACATAGACAGTAAGAAGAGCCAGTCTTCTTGTACTTACGTCGGCATTGTGCCTTTTGTATTTAATTCCGATGCAATTTCTGTGTTTCATCGTCAATAAGAAGGTCAGAGGGATACAGTAAACCTGAAGTGAAGCATCGGAATCTATAACTAGTGTCACAGGAACGGTTCAAAATATAGACAGTAAGAAGAGTCAGTTTTCTTGTACTTAAGTCGGCATTGTGCCTTTTGTAATTAATTCCGATGCAATTTCTGTGGTTCATCGTCAATAAGAAGGTAAGCTGGATACAGTAAACCTGAAGTGATGCATCGGAATCTATAACTAGTGTCACAGTAGTGGTTCAAAACATGGACAGGAAGAAGATTCAGTTCTCTTGCACTTAAGTCGGCATTCTGCCTTTTCAACTTAATTCCGATGCAATTTCTATGTTTCGTCGTCATTAAGAAGGTCCAAGGGATACAGTAAACCTGAGGTGAAGCATCGGAATATAGAACCGGTATCACAGGAAAGGTTCAAAATATAGACAGTAAGAAGAGCAAGACTGCTTGTACTTCACACTTCATTGTGCCTTTTGTATTTAATTCCGATGCAATTTCTGTGTTTCATCGTCAATATGAACGTCAGAGGGATACAGTAAACCTGAAGTGAAGCATCGGAATCTATAACTAGTGTCACAGGAATGGTTTAAAACATAGACAGTAAGAAGAATCAGTTTTCTTGTACTTAAGTCGACATTGGACCTTTTGTATTTAATTCCGATGCAATTTCTGTGTTTCATCGTCAATAAGAAGGTCAGAGGGGTACAGTGAAGCTGAAGTGATGCATCGGAATCTATAACTAGTGTCACAGTAGTGGTTCAAAACATAGACAGGAAGAAGATTCAGTTCTCTTGCACTTAAGTCGGCATTGTGCCTTTTCTATTTAATTCCGATGCAATTTCTGTGTTTCGTTGTCATTAAGAAGGTCCAAGGGATACAGTAAACCTGAAGTGAAGTATCGGAATACAGAACCGGTATCACAGGAAAGGTTCAAATTATAGACAGTAAGAAGAGCAAGACTGCTTGTACTTCACTCTTCATTGTGAGTTTTGTATTTAATTCCGATGCAATTTCTGTGTTTCATCGTCAATAAGACTGTCAGAGGGATACAGTAAACCTGAAGTGAAGCATCGGAATCTATAACTAGTGTCACAGGAATGGTTCAATGCATAGACAGTAAGAAGAGCCAGTCTTCTTGTACTTGAGTCGGCATTGTGCCTTTTGTATTTAATTCCGACCAATTTTCTGTGTTTGATCGTCAATAAGAAGTTCAGAGGGATACAGTAAACCTGAAGTGAAGCATCGGAATCTAAAACTAGTGTCACAGGAATTGTTCAAATCATAGACAGTAAGAAGAGTCAGTTTTCTTGTACTTAAGGCGACAGTGTGCCTTTTCTATTTACTTCCGAAGCAGTTTCTGTGTTTCGTTGTCAATAAGAAGGTCCAAGGGATACAGTAAACCTGAAGTGAAGGGTCGAAATCTAAAACCGGTAACCCAGGAAAGGTTCAAAACATAGACAGTAAGAAGAGCCTGTCTTCTAGTACTTGAGTCGGCATTGTGCCTTTTGTATTTAATTCCGATGCAATTTCTGTATTTCATCGTCAATAAGAAGGTCAGAGGGATACAGTAAACCTGAAGTGCAGCATCGGAATCTATAACTAGTGTCACAGGAATGGTTCAAAGCGTAGACAGTAAGAAGAGTCAGTCTCCTTGTACTTAAGTCGGCATTGTGCGTTTTGTATTTAATTCCGATGCAATTTCTGTGTTTGATCGTCAATAACAAGGTCGGGGGATACAGTAAACCTGAAGTGAAGTATCGGAATCTAAAGCCGGTCTCACAGGAAAGGTTCAAAACATAGACAGTAAGAAGAGCCAGTCTTCTTGTACTTGAGTCGGCATTGTGCCTTTTGTATTTAATTCAGATGCAATTTCTGTGTTTCATCGTCAATAAGAAGGTCAGAGGGAAACAGTAAACCTGAAGTGAAGCATCGGAGTCTATAACTAGTGTCACAGGAATAGTTCAAAACATAGACAGTAAGAAGAGTTAGTTTTCTTGTAGTTAAGTCGGCATTGTGCCCATTCTATTTAATTCCGATGCAATTTCTGTATTTTTCGTCGTCAATAAGAAGGTCCAAGGGATACAGTAAACCTGAAGTGAAGCATCGGAATCTAAAACCGGTCTCACAGGAAAGGTTCAAAACATAGGCAGTAAGAAGAGCCAGTCTTCTTGTGCTTGAGTCGGAATTGTGCTTTTGAATTTAATTCCGATGCAATTTCGGTGTTTCATCGTCAATACGACGGTCAGAGGGATACAGTAAATCCGAAGTGAAGCTTCAGAATCTATAACTAGTGTCACAGGAATGGTTCAAAACATAGACAGTAAGAAGAGTCAGTCTTCTAGTACTTGATTTGGCTTTGTGCCTTTTGTATATAATTCCGGTGCAATATTTGTGTTTCATCGTCAATACGAAGGTCAGAGGGATACAGTAAAATTGAAGTGAAGCTTCGGAATCTATAACTAGTGTCACAGGAATGGTTCAAAACATAGACAGTAAGAAGCGTCAGTCTTCTAGTACTTGAGTCGGCATTGTGCCTTTTGTATTTAATTCCGATGCAATTTCTGTGTTTCATCGTCAATATGAAGGTGAGGGGGATACAGTAAACCTGAAGTGAAGCATCCGAATCTAAAACTAGTGTCAAGGGAATGGTTCAAAACATAGGCAGTGGGAAGAGTCAGTCTTCTTGTACTTAAGACGGCACTCTGCGTTTTGTATTTAATTCCGATGCAATTTCTGTGTTTCATCGTCAATAAGAAGGTCAGAGGGATACAGTAAAACTGAAGTGAAGCATCGGAATCTATAACTTGTGTCACAGGAGTAATTCAAAACATAGACAGTAAGATGAGTCAGTCTTCTTGTACTTAAGTAGGGCATTGTACCTTTTGTATTTAATTCCGATGCAATTTCTGCGTTTCATCGACAATAAGAAGGTCAGCTGGATACAGTAAACCTGAAGTGAAACATCGGAATCTATAACTAGTGTCACAGGAATGGTTCAAAACATAGACAGTTAGAAGAGGCAGTCTTCTTGTATTTGAGTCGGCATTGTGCCTTTAGTATTTAATTCCGATCAATGTTCTGTGTTTGATCGTCAATAAGAAGGTAAGAGGGATACAGTAAACCTGAAGTGAAGCATTGGAACCTATAAATAGTGCCACAGGAATGATTCAAACATAGACAGTAAGAAGAGTCAGTTTTCTTGTACTTAAGTCGGCATTGTGCCTTTTGTATATAATTCCGATGCAATTTCTGTGTTTCATCGTCAATAAGAAGGTCAGAGGGATTCTGTAAACCTGAAGTGAAGCATCGGAATCTATAACTAGTGTCACAGGAATGGTTCAAATCATAGACAGTAAGAAGAGCCAGTCTTCTTGTGCTTTAGTCGGCATTGTTCCTCTTGTATTTAATTCCGATGCAATTTCTGTGTTTCATCGTCAATAAGAAGGTCAGAGGGATACAGTAAACCTGAAGGGAAGCATCGGAATCTATAACTAGCGTCACAGGAATGGTTCAAAACATAGACAGTAAGAAGAGTCAGTTTTCTTGTACTAAAGTCGGCATTGTGCCTTTTGTATTTAATTCCGATGCAATTTCTGTGTTTCATCCTCAATAAGAAGGTCAGAGGGATACAGTAAACCTGAAGTGAAGTATCGGAATCTATAACTAGTGTCACACGACTGGTTCAAAATATAGAGAGTAAGAAGAGTCAGTCTTTTGGTACTTAAGTCGGCATTGTGCCTTTTGTATTTAATTCCGATGCAATTTCTGTGTTTCGTCGTCAATAAGAAAGTCCAAGGGATACAGTAAACCTGAAGTGAAGCATCGGAATCTAAAACCGGTCTCACAGGAAAGGTTCAAAACATAGAAAGTAAGTAGAGCCAGTCTTCTTGTACTTGAGTCGGCATTGTGCCTTTTGTATTTAAATCTGATGCAATTTCTGTGTTTCATCGTCAATAATAAGGTCAGAGGGATACAGTAAACCTGAAGTGAAGCATCGGAATCTATAACTAGTGTCACAGGAATGGTTCAAAGATAGACAGTAAGAAGACTCTGTTTTCTTGTTCTAAAGTCGGCATTGTGCCTTTTCTATTTAATTCCGATGCAATTTCTGTGTTTCGTCGTCAATAATAAGGTCCAAGGGATACTGTAAACCTGAAGTCAAGCATCAAAATCAAAGACTGGTCTCACAGGAAAGGTTCAAAACATAGACAGTAAGAAGAATCAGATTTCTTGTACTTAAGTCGGCATTGTGCCTTTTGTATTTAATTCCGATGCAATTTCTGTATTTCATCGTCAATAAGAAGGTAGGAGGGATACAGTAAACCTGAAGTGAAGCATCGGAATCTATAACTAGTGTCACAGGAATGGTTCAAAGCATAGACAGTAAGAAGAGTCAGTCTTCTTGTACTTAAGTCGGCATTGTGCCTTTTCTATTTAATTCCGATGCAATTTCTGTATTTTTCGTCGTCAATAAGAAGGTCCAAGGGATACAGTAAACCTGAAGTGAAGCATCGGAATCTAAAACCGGTCTCACAGGAATAGTTCAAAACATAGACAGTAAGAAGAGTCAGTCTTCTAGTACTTGATTTGGCTTTGTGCCTTTTGTATATAATTCCGATGCAATATCTGTGTTTCATCGTCAATACGAAGGTCAGAAGGATACAGTTAAATTGAAGTGAAGCTTCGGAATCTATAACTAGTGTCACAGGAATGGTTCAAAGCATTGACAGTAAGAAGAGTCAGTCTACTTGTACTTAAGTCGGCATTGTGCCATTTGTATTTAATCCTGATGCAATTTCTGTGTTTCATCGTCAATAAGAAGGTCATCTGGATACAGTAGACCTGAAGTGAAGCATCGGAATCTATAACTAGTGTCACAGGAATGGTTCAAAACATAGACAGGAAGAAAAGGCAGTCTTTTTGAACTCGAGTCGGGATTGTGCCTTTTGTATTTACTTCCGATGCAATTTCTGTGTTTCATCGTCAATACGACGGTCTGAGGGATACAGTAAACCTGATGTGAAGCATCGGAGTCTATAACTAGTGTCACAGGAATGGTTCAAAACATAGGCAGTAAGCAAAGTCAGTCTTCTAGTACTTGAGTCGGCATTGTGCCTTTTGTATTTAATTCCGATCCAATTTCTCTGTTTCATCGTCAATATGAAGGTCAGGGGGGTACAGTAAATCCGAAGTGAAGCATCCGAATCTAAAACTAGTGTCACAGGAATGGTTCAAAACATAGGCAGTAGGAAGAGTCAGTCTTCTTGTACTTAAGACGGTATTCTGCTTTTTGTATTTAATTCCGATGCAATTTCTGTGTTTCATCGTCAATAAGAAGGTCAGAGGGATACAGTAAAACTGAAGTGAAGCATCGGAATCTATAACTTGTGTCACAGGAATGATTCAAAACATAGACAGAAAGATGAGTCAGTCTTCTTGTACTTAAGTAGGGCATTGTACCTTTTGCATTTAGTTCCGATGCAATTTCTGCGTTTCATCGTCAATAAGAAGGTCAGCTGTATACAGTAAACCTGAAGTGAAGCATCGGAATCTATAACTAGTGTCACAGGAATGGTTCAAATCATAGACAGTAAGAAGAGCCAGTCTTCTTGTACTTGAGTCGGCATTGTGTCTTTCGTATTTAATTCCGATCAATTTTCTGTGTTTGATCGTCAATAAGAAGGTAAAAGGGATACAGTAAACCTCAAGTGAAGCATCGGAATCTATAACTAGTGCCACAGGAATGATTCAAAACATAGACAGTAAGAAGAGTCAGTCTTCTTGTACTTAAGTCGGCATTGTGCCTTTTGTATATAATTCCGATGCAATTTCTGTGTTTCATCGTCAATAAGAAGGTCAGAGGGATAGTGTAAACCTGATGTGAAGCATCGGAATCTATAACTAGTGTCACAGGAATAGTTCAAAACATAGACAGTAAGAAGAGTCAGTTTTCTTGTACTAAAGTTAGCATTGTGCCTTTTGTATTTAATTCCGATGCAATTTCTGTTTTCATCCTCAATAAGAAGGTCAGAGGGATACAGTAAACCTGAAGTGAAGTATCGGAATCTATAACTAGTGTCACAGGAATGGTTCAAAATATAGAGAGTAAGAAGAATCAGTCTTTTGGTACTTAAGTCGGCATTGTGCCTTTTGTATTTAATTTCGATGCAATTTCTGTGTTTCGTCGTCAATAAGATTGTTAGAGGGAAACAGTAAACTTGAAGTGAAACATCGGAATCTATAACTAGTGTCACAGGAATGGTTCAAAACATAGACAGTAAGAAGAGTCAGTCATCTTGTACTTAAGTCGGCATTATGCCTTTTGTATTTAATTCCGATGCAATATCTGTGTTTCATCGTCAATAAAAAGATCAGAGGGATACAGTAAACCTGAAGTGAAGCATCGGAATCTATAACTAGTGTCAGAGGAGTGGTTCAAGACATAGACAGTAAGAAGAGCCAGTCTTCTTGTACTTATGTCGGCATTGTGCCTTTTGTATTTAATTCCGATGCAATTTCTGTGTTTCATCGTCAATAAGAAGGTCAGAGGGATAGAGTAAACCTGAAGTGAAGCATCGGAATCAATAACTAGTGTCACAGGAATGGTTCAAAATATAGACAGTAAGAAGAGTCAGTTTTCTTGTACGTAAGTCGGCATTGTGCCTTTTGTAATTAATTCCCAAACAATTTCTGTGGTTCATCGTCAATAAGAAGTTCAGCGGGATACTGTAAACCTGAAGTGATGCATCGGAACCTATAACTAGTGTCACAGTAGTGGTTCAAAACATAGACAGGAAGAAGATACAGTTCTCTTGCACTTAAGTCGGCATTGTGCCTTTTCTATTTAATTCCGATGCAATTTCTGTGTTTCGTTGTCATTAAGAAGGTCCAAGGGATACAGTAAAGCTGAAGATAAGCATCGGAATATAGAACCGGTATCACAGGAAAGGTTCAAAATATAGACAGTAAGAAGAGCAAGACTGCTTGTACTTCACTCTTCATTGTGCCTTTTGTATTTAATTCCGATGCAATTTCTGTGTTTCATCGTCAATAAGACTGGCAGAGGGATACAGTAAACCTGAAGTGAAGCATCGGAATCTATAACTAGTGTCACAGGAATGGTTCAAAGCATATACAGTAAGTAGAGCCAGTCTTCTTGTACTTGAGTCGGCATTGTGCGTTTTGTATTTAATTCCGATCAATTTTCTGTGTTTGATCGTCAATAAGAAGGTTAGAGGGATACAGTAAACCTGAAGTGTCGCATCGGAATCTATAACTAGTGTCACAGGAATGGTTCAAAGCATAGACAGTAGGAGGAGTCAGTCTTCTTGTACATAAGTCGACATTGTGCCTTTTGTATTTAATTCCGATGCAATTTCTGTGTTTCAACGTCAATAAGAAGGTCAGCTGGATACAGTAAACCTGAAGTGAAGCATCAGAATCTATGACTAGTGTCACAGGAATGGTTCAAAACATAGACAGTAAGAAGAGCCAGTCTTCTTGTACTTAAGTCGGCATTGTGCCTTTTGTAATTAATTCCGATGCAATTTCTGTGTTTCATCGTCAATAAGAAGGTCTGAGGGATACAGAAAACCTGAAGTGAAGCATCGGAATCTATAACTAGTGTCACAGGAATGGTTCAAATTATAGACAGCAAGAAGAGTCAGTTTTCTTGTACTTAAGTCGGCATTGTTCCTCTTGTATTTAATTCCGATGCAATTTCTGTGTTTCATCGTCAATAAGAAGGTCAGAGGGATACAGTAAACCTGAAGGGAAGCATCGGAATCTATAACTAGTGTCACAGGAATGGTTCAAAACATAGACAGTAAGAAGAGTCAGTTTTCTTGTACTAAAGTCGGCATTGTGCCTTTTGTATTTAATTCCGATCCAATTTCTGTGTTTCATCCTCAATAAGAAGGTCAGAGGGATACAGTAAACCTGAAGTGAAGTATCGGAATCTATAACTAGTTTCACACGAATGGTTCAAAATATAGAGAGTAAGAAGAGTCAGTCTTTTGGTACTTAAGTCGGCATTGTGCCTTCTGTATTTAATTCCGATGCAATTTCTGTGTTGCGTCGTCAATAAGAAGGTCCAAGGGATACAGTAAACCTGAAGTGAAGCATCGGAATCTAAAACCGGTCTCACAGGAAAGGTTCAAAACATAGAAAGAAGTAGAGCCAGTCTTCATGTACTTGAGTCGGCATTGTGCCTTTTGTATTTAATTCTGATGTAATTTCTGTGTTTCATCGTCAATAAGAAGGTCAGAGGGATACAGTGAACCTGAAGTGATGCATCGGAATCTATAACTAGTGTCACAGTAGTGGTTCAAAACATAGACAGGAAGAAGATACAGTTCTCTTGCACTTAAGTCGGCATTGTGCCTTTTCTATTTAATTCCGATGCAATTTCTGTGTTTCGTTGTCATTAAGAAGGTCCAAGGGATACAGTAAAGCTGAAGATAAGCATCGGAATATAGAACCGGTATCACAGGAAAGGTTCAAAATATAGACAGTAAGAAGAGCAAGACTGCTTGTACTTCACTCTTCATTGTGCCTTTTGTATTTAATTCCGATGCAATTTCTGTGTTTCATCGTCAATAAGACTGTCAGAGGGATACAGTAAACCTGAAGTGAAGCATCGGAATCTATAACTAGTGTCACAGGAATGGTTCAAAGCATATATAGTAAGTAGAGCCAGTCTTCTTGTACTTGAGTCCGCATTGTGCCTATTGTATTTTATTCCGATCAATTTTCTGCGTTTGATCATCAATAAGAAGGTCAGAGGGATATAGTAAACCTGAAGTGAAGCATCGGAATCTAAAACTAGAGTCACAGGAATGGTACAAAACATAGACAGTAAAAAGAGTCAGTCTTCTTGTACTTAAGTCGGCATTGTGCCTTTTGCATATAATTCCGATGCAATATCTGTATTTCATCGTCAATAAGAAGGTCAGAGGGATTCAGTAAACCTGAAGTGAAGCATCGGAATCTATAACTACTGTCACAGGAATGGTTCAAAACATAGACAGTAAGAAGAGCCAGTCTTCTTGTATTCGAGTCGGCATTGTGCCTTTTGTATTTAATTCCGATGCAATTTCTGTTTTTCATCGTCAGTACGACGGTCAGAGGGATACAGTAAACCTGAAGTGAAGCATCGGAATCTAAAACCAGTGTCACAAGAATGGTTCAAAGCATAGGCAGTAGGAAGAGTCAGTCTTCTTGTACTTAAGTCGGCATTGTGCCTTTTGTATTTAATTCCGATGCAATTTCTGTGTTTCGTCGTCATTAAGAATGTCCAAGGGATACAGCAAACCTGAGGTGAAGCATCGGAATATAGAACCGGTATCACAGGAAAGGTTCAAAATATAGACAGTAAGAAGAGCAAGACTGCTTGTACTTCACTATTCATTGTGCCTTTTGTATTTAATTCCGATGCAATTTCTGTGCTTCATCGTCAATATGAAGGTCAGAGGGATACAGTAAACCTGAAGTAAAGCATCGGAATCTATAACTAGTGTCACAGGAATGGTTTAAAACATAGACACTAAGAAGAATCAGTTTTCTTGTACTGAAGTCGACATTGGGCCTTTTGTATTTAATTCCGAGGCAATTTCTGTGTTTCATCGGCAATAAGAAGGTCAGAGGGATACAGTGAACCTGAAGTGATGCATCGGAATCTATAATTAGTGTCACAGTAGTGGTTCAAGACATAGACAGGAAGAAGATTTAGTTCTCTTGCACTTAAGTCGGCATTGTGCCTTTTCTATTTAATTCCGATGCAATTTCTGTGTTTCGTTGTCATTAGGAAGGTCCAAGGGATACAGTAAACCTGAAGTGAAGCATCGGAATATAGAACCGGTAACACAGGAAAGGTTCAAAATATAGACAGTAAGAAGAGCAAGACTGCTTGTACTTCACTCTTCATTGTGCCTTTTGTATTTAATTCCGAAGCAATTTCTGTGTTTCATCGTCAATAAGACTGTCAGAGGGATACAGTAAACCTGAAGTGAAGCATCGGAATCTATAACTAGTGTCACAGGAATGGTTCAAAGCACAGACAGTAAGAAGAGCCAGTCTTCTTGTACTTGAGTCGGCATAGTGCCTTTTGTATTTAATTCCGATCAATTTTCTGTGTTTGATCGTCAATAAGAAGGTCAGAGGGATACAGTAAACCTGAAGTGTCGCATCGGAATCTATGACTAGTGTCACAGGAATGGCTCAAAACATAAATAGTAAGAAGAGCCAGTCTTCTTGTACTTGAGTCCGCATTGTGCCTATTGTATTTTATTCCGATCAATTTTCTGCGTTTGATCATCAATAAGAAGGTCAGAGGGATATAGTAAACCTGAAGTGAAGCATCGGAATCTAAAACTAGAGTCACAGGAATGGTTCAAAACATAGACAGTAAAAAGAGTCAGTCTTCTTGTACTTAAGTCGGCATTGTGCCTTTTGCATATAATTCCGATGCAATATCTGTATTTCATCGTCAATAAGAAGGTCAGAGGGATTCAGTAAACCTGAAGTGAAGCATCGGAATCTATAACTACTGTCACAGGAATGGTTCAAAACATAGACAGTAAGAAGAGCCAGTCTTCTTGTACTCGAGTCGGCATTGTGCCTTTTGTATTTAATTCCGATGCAATTTCTGTTTTTCATCGTCAGTACGACGGTCAGAGGGATACAGTAAACCTGAAGTGAAGCATCGGAATCTAAAACCAGTGTCACAAGAATGGTTCAAAGCATAGGCAGTAGGAAGAGTCACTCTTCTTGTACTTAAGTCGGCATTGTGCCTTTTGTATTTAATTCCGATGCAATTTCTGTGTTTCATCGTCAATATGAAGGTCAGAGGGATACAGTAAACCTGAAGTGATGCATTGGAACCTATTACTAGTGTCACAGGAATGGTTCAAAACATAGACAGTAAGAAGAGTCAGTTTTCTTGTACAAAAGTCGGCATTGTGCCATTTGTATTTAATTCCGATGCAGTTTCTGTGTTTCGTCGTCAATAAGAAGGGCCAAGGGATACAGTAAACCTGACGTGAAGCATCGGAATCTAAAACCGGTATCACAGGAAAGGTTCAAAGCATAGACAGTAAGAAGGGCCAGTCTTCTTGTACTGTAGTCGGCATTGTGCCTTTTGTATTTAATTCCGATGCAATATCTGTGTTTCTTCGTCAATAAGACGGGCAGAGGGATACAGTAAACCTGAAGTGAAGCATCGGAATCAATAACTAGTGTCACAGGAATGGTTCAAATCGTAGAAAGAAGGAAGAATCAGTTTTCTTGCACTTAAGTCGACATTGTGCATTTTGTATTTAATTCCGATGCAATTTCTGTGTTTCATCGTCAATAAGAAGGTCAGAGGGATACAGTAAACCTGAAGTGATGCATCGGAATCTAAAACCAGTCTCACAGGAAAGGTTCAAAATTTAGACGGTAAGAAGAGCCAGTCTTCTTGTACTCGAGTCGGCATTGTGCCATTTGTATTTAATTCCGTTACAATTTCTGTGTTTCATCGTCAATACGACGGTCAGAGGGATGCAGTAAACCTGAAGTGAAGCATCGGACTCTATAACTAGTGTCACAGGACTGGGTAAAACATAGACAGTAAGAAGAGTCAGTCTTCTAGTACTTGAGTCGGCATTGTGCCGTTTGTATTTAATTCCGATGCAATTTCTGTGTTTCATCGGCAATAAGAAGGTAAGAGGGATACAGTAAAACTGAAGTGAAGCATCGGAATCTATAACTAGTGTCACAGGAATGGTTCAAAACATGGTCAGTAAGAGGAGTCAGTGTTCTTGTACTTAAGTCGCCATTGTGCCTTTTGTATATAATTCCAATGCAATTTCTGTGTTTCATCGTCAATAAGAAGGTCAGAGAGATACAGTAAACCTGATGTGAAGCATCGGAATCTATAACTAGTGTCACAGGAATGGTTCAAAATATAGACAGTAAGAAGAGTCAGTTTTCTTGTACTTAAGTCGGCATTGTGGCGTTTGCAATTAATTCCGATGCAATTTCTGTGGTTCATCGTCAATAAAAAGGTCAGCGGGATACAGTAAACCTGAAGTGATGCATCGGAACCTATAACTAGTGTCACAGTAGTGGTTCAAAACATAGACAGGAAGAAGATTCAGTTCTCTTGCACTTAAGTCGGCATTGTGCCTTTTCTATTTAATTCCGATGCAATTTCTGTGTTTCGTCGTCATTAAGAAGGTCCAAGGGATACAGTAAACCTGAGGTGAAGCATCGGAATATAGAACCGGTATCACAGGAAAAAGTTCAAAATATAGACAGTAAGAAGAGCAAGACAGCTTGTACTTCACTCTTCATTGTGCCTTTTGTATTTAATTCCGATGCAATTTCTGTGTTTCATCGTCAATATGAAGGTCAGAGGGATACAGTAAACCTGAAGTGAAGCATCGGAATCTATAACTAGTGTCACAGGAATGGTTTAAAACATAGACAGCAAGAAGAATCAGTTTCCTTGTACTTAAGTCGACATTGGGCCTTTTGTATTTAATTCCGATGCAATTTCTGTGTTTCATCGTCAATAAGAACGTCAGAGGGATACAGTGAACCTGAAGTGATGCATCGGAATCTATAACTAGAGTCACAGTAGTGGTTCAAAACATAGACAGGAAGAAGATTCAGTTCTCTTGCACTTAAGTCGGCATTGTGCCTTTTCTATTTAATTCCGATGCAATTTCTGTGTTTCGTTGTCATTAAGAAGGTCCAAGGGATACAGTAAACCTGAAGTGAAGCATCGGAATATGGAACCGGTATCACAGGAAAGGTTCAAAATATAGACAGTAAGAAGAGCAAGACTGCTTGTACTTCACTCTTCATTGTGCCTTTTGTAATTAATTCCGATGCAATTTCTGTGTTTCATCGTCAATAAGACTGTCAGAGGGATACAGCAAACCTGAAGTGAAGCATCGGAATCTATAAGTAGTGTCACAGGAATGGTTCAAAGCATAGACAGTAAGAAGAGTCAGTTTTCTTGTACATAAGTCGGCATTGTGCCTTTTGTATTTAATTCCGATGCAATTTCTGTGTTTCATCGTCAATAAGAAGGTCAGCTGGATACAGTAAACCTGAAGTGAAGCACCAGAATCAATGACTAGTGTCACAGGAATGGTTCAAAACATAGACAGTAAGAAGAGCCAGTCTTCTTGTACTTAAGTCGGCATTGTGCCTTTTGTATTTAATTCCGATGCAATTTCAATGTGTTTCATCGTCAATAAGAAGGTCTGAGGGATACAGTAAACCTGAAGTGAAGCATCAGAATCTATAACTAGTGTCACAGGAATAGTTCAAAATATAGACAGCAAGAAGAGTCAGTTTTCTTGTACGTAAGTCGGCATTGTGCCTTTTGTAATTAATTCCGATGCAATTTCTGTGTTTCATCGTCAATAAGAAGGTCAGCGGGACACAGTAAACCTGAATTGATGCATCGGAACCTATAACTAGTGTCACAGTAGTGGTTCAAAACATAGACAGGAAGAAGATTCAGTTCTCTTGCACTTAAGTCGGCATTGTGCCTTTTCTATTTAATTCCGAAGCAATTTCTGCGTTTCGTCGTCGTTAAGAAGGTCCAAGGGATACAGTAAACCTGAAGTAAAGCATCGGAATATAGAACCGGTATCACAGGAAAGGTTCAAAATATAGACAGTAAGAAGAGCAAGACTGCTTGTATTTCACTCTTCATTGTGCCTTTTGTATTTAATTCCGATGCAATTTCTGTGTTTCATCGTCAATATGAAGGTCAGAGGGATACAGTAAACCTGAAGTGAAGCATCGGAATCTATAACTAGTGTCACAGGAATGGTTTAAAACTAGACAGTAAGAAGAATCAGTTTTCTTGTACTTAAGTCGACATTGGGCCTTTTGTATTTAATTCCGAGGCAATTTCTGTGTTTCATCGTCCATAAGAAGGTCAGGGGGATACAGTGAACCTGAAGTGATGCATCGGAATCTATAACTAGTGTCACAGTAGTGGTTCAAAACATAGACAGGAAGAAGATTCAGTTCTCTTGGACTTAAGTCGGCATCGTGCCTTTTCCGATGCAATTTCTGTGTTTCGTTGTCATTAAGAAGGTCCAAGGGATACAGTAAACCTGAAGTGAAGCATCGGAATATAGAACCGGTATCACAGGAAAGGTTCAAAGTATAGACAGTAAGAAGAGCAAGACTGCTTGTATTTCTCTCTTCATTGTGCCTTTTGTATTTAATTCCGATGCGATTTCTGTGATTCATCGTCAATAAGACTGTCAGAGGGATACAGTAAACCTAAAGTGAAGCATCGGAATCTATAACTAGTGTCACAGGAATAGTTCAAAGCATAGACAGTAAGAAGAGCCAGTCTTCTTGTACTTGGGTCGGCATTGTGCCTTTTGTATTTAATTCCGATCAATTTTCTGTGTTTGATCGTCAATAAGAAGGTCAGAGGGATACAGTAAACCTGAAGTGTCGCATCGGAATCTATAACTAGTGTCACAGGTATGGTACAAAGCATAGACAGTAAGAAGAGTCAGTCTTCTTGTACATAAGTCGGCATTGTGCCTTTTGTATTTAATTCCGATGCAATTTCTGTGTTTCATCGTCAATAAGAAGGTCAGCTGGATACAGTAAACCTGAAGTGAAGCATCAGAATCTATGACTAGTGTCACAGGAATGGTTCAAAACATAGACAGTAAGAAGAGCCAGTCTTCTTGTACTTGAGTCCGCATTGTGCCTTTTGTATTTTATTCCGATGCAATTTCTGTGTTTCATCGTCAGTACGACGGTCAGAGGGATACAGTAAACCTGAAGTGAAGCATCGGAATCAAAAACTAGTGTCACAGGAATGTTTCAAAGCATAGGCAGTAGTAAGAGTCAGTCTTCTTGTACTTAAGTCGGCATTGTGCCTTTTGTATTTAATTCCGATGCAATTTCCGTGTTTCATCGTCAATAAGAAGGTCAGAGGGATACAGCAAAACTGAAGTGAAGCATCGGAATCTATAACTTGTGTCACAGGAATGGTTCAAAACATAGTCGCTAAGAAGAGTCGGTTTTCTTGTACTTAAGTCGGCATTGTGCCTATTGTATTTAATGCTGATGCAATTTCTGTGTTTCATCGTCAATAAGAATGTCAAAGGGATACAGTAAACCTGAAGTGATACATCGGAATCTATAACTAAAGTCGTAGGAATGGTTCATAACATAGACAGTAAGAAGAGTCAGTCTTCTTGTACTTAAGTCGGCATTGTGCTTTTTGTATTTAATTCCGATGCAATTTCTGTGTTTCATCGTCAATGAGAAGGTCAGAGTGATACAGTAAACCTGAAGTGAAGCATCGCAATCTATAATTAGTGTCACAGGAATGGTTCAAAGCATAGAAAGTAAGAAGAGTCAGTTTTTTTATATATAAGTCGGCATTGTGCCTCATGTATTTAATTCCGATGCAATTTCTGTGTTTCATCGTCAATATGAAGGTCAGAGGGATACAGTAAACCTGAAGTGATGCATTGGAACCTATTACTAGTGTCACAGGAATGGTTCAAAACATAGACAGTAAGAAGAGTCAGTTTTCTTGTACAAAAGTCTGCATTGTGCCTTTTGTATTTAATTCCGATCAATTTTCTGAGTTTGATCGTCAATAAGAAGGTCAGAGTGATACAGTAAACCTGAAGTGTCGCATCGGAATCTATAACTAGTGTCACAGGAATGGTTCAAAGCATAGACAGTAAGAAGAGTCAGTTTTCTTGTACATAAGTCGGCATTGTGCCTTTTGTATTTAATTCCGATGCAATTTCTGTGTTTCATCGTCAATAAGAAGGTCAGCTGGATACAGTAAACCTGAAGTGAAGCACCAGAATCAATGACTAGTGTCACAGGAATGGTTCAAAACATAGACAGTAAGAAGAGCCAGTCTTCTTGTACTTAAGTCGGCATTGTGCCTTTTGTATTTAATTCCGATGCAATTTCTGTGTTTCATCGTCAATAAGAAGGTCTGAGGGATACAATAAACCTGAAGTGAAGCATCAGAATCTATAACTAGTGTCACAGGAATAGTTCAAAATATAGACAGCAAGAAGAGTCAGTTTTCTTGTACGTAAGTCGGCATTGTGCCTTTTGTAATTAATTCCGATGCAATTTCTGTGTTTCATCGTCAATAAGAAGGTCAGCGGGACACAGTAAACCTGAATTGATGCATCGGAACCTATAACTAGTGTCACAGTAGTGGTTCAAAACATAGACAGGAAGAAGATTCAGTTCTCTTGCACTTAAGTCGGCATTGTGCCTTTTCTATTTAATTCCGATGCAATTTCTGCGTTTCGTCGTCGTTAAGAAGGTCCAAGGGATACAGTAAACCTGAAGTAAAGCATCGGAATATAGAACCGGTATCACAGGAAAGGTTCAAAATATAGACAGTAAGAAGAGCAAGACTGCTTGTATTTCACTCTTCATTGTGCCTTTTGTATTTAATTCCGATGCAATTTCTGTGTTTCATCGTCAATATGAAGGTCAGAGGGATACAGTAAACCTGAAGTGAAGCATCGGAATCTATAACTAGTGTCACAGGAATGGTTTAAAACTAGACAGTAAGAAGAATCAGTTTTCTTGTACTTAAGTCGACATTGGGCCTTTTGTATTTAATTCCGAGGCAATTTCTGTGTTTCATCGTCCATAAGAAGGTCAGGGGGATACAGTGAACCTGAAGTGATGCATCGGAATCTATAACTAGTGTCACAGTAGTGGTTCAAAACATAGACAGGAAGAAGATTCAGTTCTCTTGCACTTAAGTCGGCATCGTGCCTTTTCCGATGCAATTTCTGTGTTTCGTTGTCATTAAGAAGGTCCAAGGGATACAGTAAACCTGAAGTGAAGCATCGGAATATAGAACCGGTATCACAGGAAAGGTTCAAAGTATAGACAGTAAGAAGAGCAAGACTGCTTGTATTTCTCTCTTCATTGTGCCTTTCGTATTTAATTCCGATGCGATTTCTGTGATTCATCGTCAATAAGACTGTCAGAGGGATACAGTAAACCTAAAGTGAAGCATCGGAATCTATAACTAGTGTCACAGGAATAGTTCAAAGCATAGACAGTAAGAAGAGCCAGTCTTCTTGTACTTGGGTCGGCATTGTGCCTTTTGTATTTAATTCCGATCAATTTTCTGTGTTTGATCGTCAATAAGAAGGTCAGAGGGATACAGTAAACCTGAAGTGTCGCATCGGAATCTATAACTAGTGTCACAGGTATGGTACAAAGCATAGACAGTAAGAAGAGTCAGTCTTCTTGTACATAAGTCGGCATTGTGCCTTTTGTATTTAATTCCGATGCAATTTCTGTGTTTCATCGTCAATAAGAAGGTCAGCTGGATACAGTAAACCTGAAGTGAAGCATCAGAATCTATGACTCGTGTCACAGGAATGGTTCAAAACATAGACAGTAAGAAGAGCCAGTCTTCTTGTACTTGAGTCCGCATTGTGCCTTTTGTATTTTATTCCGATGCAATTTCTGTGTTTCATCGTCAGTACGACGGTCAGAGGGATACAGTAAACCTGAAGTGAAGCATCGGAATCAAAAACTAGTGTCACAGGAATGTTTCAAAGCATAGGCAGTAGTAAGAGTCAGTCTTCTTGTACTTAAGTCGGCATTGTGCCTTTTGTATTTAATTCCGATGCAATTTCCGTGTTTCATCGTCAATAAGAAGGTCAGAGGGATACAGCAAAACTGAAGTGAAGCATCGGAATCTATAACTTGTGTCACAGGAATGGTTCAAAACATAGTCGCTAAGAAGAGTCGGTTTTCTTGTACTTAAGTCGGCATTGTGCCTATTGTATTTAATGCTGATGCAATTTCTGTGTTTCATCGTCAATAAGAATGTCAAAGGGATACAGTAAACCTGAAGTGATACATCGGAATCTATAACTAAAGTCGTAGGAATGGTTCATAACATAGACAGTAAGAAGAGTCAGTCTTCTTGTACTTAAGTCGGCATTGTGCTTTTTGTATTTAATTCCGATGCAATTTCTGTGTTTCATCGTCTATAAGAAGGTCAGCTGGATACAGTAAACATGAAGTGAAGCATCGGAATCTATGATTAGTGTCACAGGAATGGTTCAAAACATAGAGAGTAAGAAGAGCCAGTCTTCTTGTACTAGAGCCGGCATTGTGCCTTTTGTATTTAATTCCGGTCAATTTTCTGTGTTTGATTGTCAATAAGAAGGTCAGAGGGATACAGTAAACCTGAAGTGAAGCATCGGAATCTAAAACTAGTGTCACAGGAATGGTTCAAAACATAGAGAGGAAGAAGAGTCAGTCTTCTTGTACTTAAGTCGCTATTGTGCCTTTTGTATTTAATTCCGATGCAATTTTTGTGTTTCATCGTCAATAAGAAGGTCAGCTGGATACAGTGAACCTGAGGTGAAGCATCGGAATCTATAACTTGTGTCACAGGAATGGTTCAAAACATAGACAGTAAGAAGAGTCAGTCTCCTTGTACTTAAGTCGCCATTGGGCCTTTTGTATTTAATTCCGATGCAATTTTTGTGTTTCATCGTCAATAAGAAGGTCAGCTGGATACAGTAAACCTGAGGTGAAGCATCGGAACCTATAACTTGTGTCACAGGAATGGTTCAAAACATAGATATTAAGAAGAGTCAGTTTTCTTGTACTTAAGTCGGCATTGTGCCTTTTCAATTTAATTCCGATGCAATTTCTGTGTTTCGTCGTCAATAAGAAGAACCAAGGGATACAGTAAACCAGAAGTGAAGCATCGGAATCTAAAACTGGTCTCACAGGAAAGGTTCAAAACATAGACAGGAAGAAGAGCCAGACCTCTTGTACCTGAGTCGGCATTGTGCATTCTGTATTTAATTCCGATGCAATCTCTGTGTTTCATCGTCAATAAGACGGTCAGAGGGATACAGTAAACCTGAAGTGAAGCATCGGAATCTATAACTAGTGTCACAGGAAAGGTTCAAAACATAGACAGTAGGAAGAGTCAGTCTTCTTGTACTTAAGTCGGCATTGTGCCTTTTGTATTTCATTCCGATGCAATTGCTGTGTTTCATCGTCAATAATAAGGTCAGCTGGATACAGTAAACCTGAAGTGAAGCATCGGAATCTATAACTAGTGTCACAGGAATGGTTCAAAACATAGACAGTAAGAAGAGTCAGTTTTCTTGTACAAAAGTCTGCATTGTGCCTTTTGTATTTAATTCCGATGCAGTTTCTGTGTTTCGTCGTCAATAAGAAGGACCAAGGGGTACAGTAAACCTGACGTGAAGCATCGGAATCTAAAACCGGTATCACAGGAAAGGTTCAAAACACAGACAGTAAGAAGCGCCAGTCTTCTTGTACTTTAGTCGGCATTGTGCTTTTTGTATTTAATTCCGATGCAATTTCTGTTTTTCTTCGTCAATAAGACGGTCTGAGGGATACAGTAAACCTGAAGTGAAGCATCGGAATCAATAACTAGTGTCACAGGAATGGTTCCAATCGTAGACAGTAAGAAGAATCAGTTTTCTTGTACTTAAGTCGACATTGTGCATTTGTGTTTAATTCCGTTACAATTTCTGTGTTTCATCGTCAATACGACGGTCAGAGGGATGCAGTAAACCTGAAGTGAAGCATCGCATTCTATACCTAGTGTCACAGGAATGGGTAAAACGTAGACAGTATGAAGAGTCAGTCTTCTAGTACATGAGTCGGCATTGTGCCGTTTGTATTTAATTCCGATGCAATTTCTGTGTTTCATCGTCAATAAGAAGGTCAGAGGGATACAGTAAAACTGAAGTGAAGCATCGCAATCTATAACTAGTGTCACAGGAATGGTTCAAAACATAGACAGTAGGAAGAGTCAGTCTTCTTGTACTAAAGTCGGCATTGTGCCTTTTGTATTTAATTCCGGTCAATTTTCTGTGTTTGATTGTCAATAAGAAGGTCAGAGGGATACAGTAAACCTGAAGTGAAGCATCGGAATCTAAAACTAGTGTCACAGGAATGGTTCAAAACATAGACAGGAAGAAGAGTCAGTCTTCTTGTACTTAATTCGCCATTGTGCCTTTTGCATTTAGTTCCGATGCAATTTTTGTGTTTCATCGTCAATAAGAAGGTCAGCTGGATAAAGTAAACCTGAGGTGAAGCATCGGAATCTATAACTTGTGTCACAGGAATGGTTCAAAACATAGACAGTAAGAAGAGTCAGTCTCCTTGTACTTAAGTCGCCATTGTGCCTTTTGCATTTAATTCCGATGCAATTTTTGTGTTTCATCGTCAATAAGAAGGTCAGCTGGATACAGTAAACCTGAAGTGAAGCATCGGAATCTATAACTAGTGTCACACGATTGGTTCAAATCATAGACAGAAAGAAGAGTCAGTCTTCTTGTACTTAAGTCGGCATTGTGCTTTTTGTATATAATTCCGATGCAATTTCTGTGTTTCATCGTCTAGAAGAAGGTCTGAGGGATACAGTAAACCTGAAGTGAAGCATCGGAATATAAAACTAATGTCACAGGAGTGGTTCAAAACATAGACAGTAGGAAGAGTCAGTCTTCTTGTACTAAAGTCGGCATTGTGCCTTTTGTATTTAATTCCGATGCAATTTCTGTGTTTCATCGTCTATAAGAAGGTCAGCTGGATACAGTAAACATGAAGTGAAGCATCGGAATCTATGATTAGTGTCACAGGAATGGTTCAAAACATAGAGAGTAAGAAGAGCCAGTCTTCTTGTACTAGAGCCGGCATTGTGCCTTTTGTATTTAATTCCGGTCAATTTTCTGTGTTTGATTGTCAATAAGAAGGTCAGAGGGATACAGTAAACCTGAAGTGAAGCATCGGAATCTAAAACTAGTGTCACAGGAATGGTTCAAAACATAGAGAGGAAGAAGAGTCAGTCTTCTTGTACTTAAGTCGCTATTGTGCCTTTTGTATTTAATTCCGATGCAATTTTTGTGTTTCATCGTCAATAAGAAGGTCAGCTGGATACAGTGAACCTGAGGTGAAGCATCGGAATCTATAACTTGTGTCACAGGAATGGTTCAAAACATAGACAGTAAGAAGAGTCAGTCTCCTTGTACTTAAGTCGCCATTGGGCCTTTTGTATTTAATTCCGATGCAATTTTTGTGTTTCATCGTCAATAAGAAGGTCAGCTGGATACAGTAAACCTGAGGTGAAGCATCGGAACCTATAACTTGTGTCACAGGAATGGTTCAAAACATAGATATTAAGAAGAGTCAGTTTTCTTGTACTTAAGTCGGCATTGTGCCTTTTCAATTTAATTCCGATGCAATTTCTGTGTTTCGTCGTCAATAAGAAGAACCAAGGGATACAGTAAACCAGAAGTGAAGCATCGGAATCTAAAACTGGTCTCACAGGAAAGGTTCAAAACATAGACAGGAAGAAGAGCCAGACCTCTTGTACCTGAGTCGGCATTGTGCATTCTGTATTTAATTCCGATGCAATCTCTGTGTTTCATCGTCAATAAGACGGTCAGAGGGATACAGTAAACCTGAAGTGAAGCATCGGAATCTATAACTAGTGTCACAGGAAAGGTTCAAAACATAGACAGTAGGAAGAGTCAGTCTTCTTGTACTTAAGTCGGCATTGTGCCTTTTGTATTTCATTCCGATGCAATTGCTGTGTTTCATCGTCAATAATAAGGTCAGCTGGATACAGTAAACCTGAAGTGAAGCATCGGAATCTATAACTAGTGTCACAGGAATGGTTCAAAACATAGACAGTAAGAAGAGTCAGTTTTCTTGTACAAAAGTCTGCATTGTGCCTTTTGTATTTAATTCCGATGCAGTTTCTGTGTTTCGTCGTCAATAAGAAGGACCAAGGGGTACAGTAAACCTGACGTGAAGCATCGGAATCTAAAACCGGTATCACAGGAAAGGTTCAAAACACAGACAGTAAGAAGCGCCAGTCTTCTTGTACTTTAGTCGGCATTGTGCTTTTTGTATTTAATTCCGATGCAATTTCTGTTTTTCTTCGTCAATAAGACGGTCTGAGGGATACAGTAAACCTGAAGTGAAGCATCGGAATCAATAACTAGTGTCACAGGAATGGTTCCAATCGTAGACAGTAAGAAGAATCAGTTTTCTTGTACTTAAGTCGACATTGTGCATTTGTGTTTAATTCCGTTACAATTTCTGTGTTTCATCGTCAATACGACGGTCAGAGGGATGCAGTAAACCTGAAGTGAAGCATCGCATTCTATACCTAGTGTCACAGGAATGGGTAAAACGTAGACAGTAAGAAGAGTCAGTCTTCTAGTACATGAGTCGGCATTGTGCCGTTTGTATTTAATTCCGATGCAATTTCTGTGTTTCATCGTCAATAAGAAGGTCAGAGGGATACAGTAAAACTGAAGTGAAGCATCGCAATCTATAACTAGTGTCACAGGAATGGTTCAAAACATAGACAGTAGGAAGAGTCAGTCTTCTTGTACTAAAGTCGGCATTGTGCCTTTTGTATTTAATTCCGGTCAATTTTCTGTGTTTGATTGTCAATAAGAAGGTCAGAGGGATACAGTAAACCTGAAGTGAAGCATCGGAATCTAAAACTAGTGTCACAGGAATGGTTCAAAACATAGACAGGAAGAAGAGTCAGTCTTCTTGTACTTAAGTCGCCATTGTGCCTTTTGCATTTAGTTCCGATGCAATTTTTGTGTTTCATCGTCAATAAGAAGGTCAGCTGGATAAAGTAAACCTGAGGTGAAGCATCGGAATCTATAACTTGTGTCACAGGAATGGTTCAAAACATAGACAGTAAGAAGAGTCAGTCTCCTTGTACTTAAGTCGCCATTGTGCCTTTTGCATTTAATTCCGATGCAATTTTTGTGTTTCATCGTCAATAAGAAGGTCAGCTGGATACAGTAAACCTGAGGTGAAGCATCGGAACCTATAACTTGTGTCACAGGAATGGTTCAAAACATAGATATTAAGAAGAGTCAGTTTTCTTGTACTTAAGTCGGCATTGTGCCTTTTCTATTTAATTCCGATGCAATTTCTGCGTTTCGTCGTCGTTAAGAAGGTCCAAGGGATACAGTAAACCTGAAGTAAAGCATCGGAATATAGAACCGGTATCACAGGAAAGGTTCAAAATATAGACAGTAAGAAGAGCAAGACTGCTTGTATTTCACTCTTCATTGTGCCTTTTGTATTTAATTCCGATGCAATTTTTGTGTTTCATCGTCAATAAGAAGGTCAGCTGGATACAGTGAACCTGAGGTGAAGCATCGGAATCTATAACTTGTGTCACAGGAATGGTTCAAAACATAGACAGTAAGAAGAGTCAGTCTCCTTGTACTTAAGTCGCCATTGGGCCTTTTGTATTTAATTCAGATGCAATTTTTGTGTTTCATCGTCAATAAGAAGGTCAGCTGGATACAGTAAACCTGAGGTGAAGCATCGGAACCTATAACTTGTGTCACAGGAATGGTTCAAAACATAGATATTAAGAAGAGTCAGTTTTCTTGTACTTAAGTCGGCATTGTGCCTTTTCAATTTAATTCCGATGCAATTTCTGTGTTTCGTCGTCAATAAGAAGAACCAAGGGATACAGTAAACCAGAAGTGAAGCATCGGAATCTAAAACTGGTCTCACAGGAAAGGTTCAAAACATAGACAGGAAGAAGAGCCAGACCTCTTGTACCTAAGTCGGCATTGTGCATTCTGTATTTAATTCCGATGCAATCTCTGTGTTTCATCGTCAATAAGACGGTCAGAGGGATACAGTAAACCTGAAGTGAAGCATCGGAATCTATAACTAGTGTCACAGGAAAGGTTCAAAACATAGACAGTAGGAAGAGTCAGTCTTCTTGTACTTAAGTCGGCATTGTGCCTTTTGTATTTAATTCCGATGCAATTGCTGTGTTTCATCGTCAATAATAAGGTCAGCTGGATACAGTAAACCTGAAGTGAAGCATCGGAATCTATAACTAGTGTCACAGGAATGGTTCAAAACATTGACAGTAAGAAGAGTCAGTTTTCTTGTACAAAAGTCTGCATTGTGCCTTTTGTATTTCATTCCGATGCAGTTTCTGTGTTTCGTCGTCAATAAGAAGGTCCAAGGGGTACAGTAAACCTGACGTGAAGCATCGGAATCTAAAACCGGTATCACAGGAAAGGTTCAAAACATAGACAGTAAGAAGCGCCAGTCTTCTTGTACTTTAGTCGGCATTGTGCTTTTTGTATTTAATTCCGATGCAATTTCTGTTTTTCTTCGTCAATAAGACGGTCTGAGGGATACAGTAAACCTGAAGTGAAGCATCGGAATCAATAACTAGTGTCACAGGAATGGTTCCAATCGTAGACAGTAAGAAGAATCAGTTTTCTTGTACTTAAGTCGACATTGTGCATTTGTGTTTAATTCCGTTACAATTTCTGTGTTTCATCGTCAATACGACGGTCAGAGGGATGCAGTAAACCTGAAGTGAAGCATCGCATTCTATACCTAGTGCCACAGGAATGGGTAAAACGTAGACAGTAAGAAGAGTCAGTCTTCTAGTACATGAGTCGGCATTGTGCCGTTTGTATTTAATTCCGATGCAATTTCTGTGTTTCATCGTCAATAAGAAGGTCAGAGGGATACAGTAAAACTGAAGTGAAGCATCGCAATCTATAACTAGTGTCACAGGAATGGTTCAAAACATAGACAGTAGGAAGAGTCAGTCTTCTTGTACTAAAGTCGGCATTGTGCCTTTTGTATTTAATTCCGGTCAATTTTCTGTGTTTGATTGTCAATAAGAAGGTCAGAGGGATACAGTAAACCTGAAGTGAAGCATCGGAATCTAAAACTAGTGTACAGGAATGGTTCAAAACATAGACAGGAAGAAGAGTCAGTCTTCTTGTACTTAAGTCGCCATTGTGCCTTTTGCATTTAATTCCGATGCAATTTTTGTGTTTCATCGTCAATAAGAAGGTCAGCTGGATAAAGTAAACCTGAGGTGAAGCATCGGAATCTATAACTTGTGTCACAGGAATGGTTCAAAACATAGACAGTAAGAAGAGTCAGTCTCCTTGTACTTAAGTCGCCATTGTGCCTTTTGCATTTAATTCCGATGCAATTTCTGTGTTTCATCGTCAATAAGAAGGTCAGCTGGATAAAGTAAACCTGAGGTGAAGCATCGGAATCTATAACTTGTGTCACAGGAATGGTTCAAAACATAGATATTATGAAGAGTCAGTTTTCTTGTACTTAAGTCGGCATTGTGCCTTTTCCGATGCAATTTCTGTGTTTCGTTGTCATTAAGAAGGTCCAAGGGATACAGTAAACCTGAAGTAAAGCATCGGAATATAGAACCGGTATCACAGAAAAGGTTCAAAATATAGACAGTAAGAAGAGCAAGACTGCTTGTATTTCACTCTTCATTGTGCCTTTTGTATTTAATTCCGATGCAATTTCTGTGTTTCATCGTCAATATGAAGGTCAGAGGGATACAGTAAACCTGAAGTGAAGCATCAGAATCTATAACTAGTGTCACAGGAATGGTTTAAAACTAGACAGTAAGAAGAATCAGTTTTCTTGTACTTAAGTCGACATTGGGCCTTTTGTATTTAATTCCGAGGCAATTTCTGTGTTTCATCGTCCATAAGAAGGTCAGGGGGATACAGTGAACCTGAAGTGATGCATCGGAATCTATAACTAGTGTCACAGTAGTGGTTCAAAACATAGACAGGAAGAAGATTCAGTTCTCTTGCACTTAAGTCGGCATCGTGCCTTTTCCGATGCAATTTCTGTGTTTTGTTGTCATTAAGAAGGTCCAAGGGATACAGTAAACCTGAAGTGAAGCATCGGAATATAGAACCGGTATCACAGGAAAGGTTCAAAATATAGACAGTAAGAAGAGCAAGACTGCTTGTATTTCTCTCTTCATTGTGCCTTTTGTATTTAATTCCGATGCGATTTCTGTGATTCATCGTCAATAAGACTGTCAGAGGGATACAGTAAACCTAAAGTGAAGCACCGGAATCTATAACTAGTGTCACAGGAATAGTTCAAAGCATAGACAGTAAGAAGAGCCAGTCTTCTTGTACTTGGGTCGGCATTGTGCCTTTTGTATTTAATTCCGATCAATTTTCTGTGTTTGATCGTCAATAAGAAGGTCAGAGGGATAGGTAAACCTGAAGTGTCGCATCGGAATCTATAACTAGTGTCACAGGTATGGTACAAAGCATAGACAGTAAGAAGAGTCAGTCTTCTTGTACATAAGTCGGCATTGTGCCTTTTGTATTTAATTCCGATGCAATTTCTGTGTTTCATCGTCAATAAGAAGGTCAGCTGGATACAGTAAACCTGAAGTGAAGCATCAGAATCTATGACTAGTGTCACAGGAATGGTTCAAAACATAGACAGTAAGAAGAGCCAGTCTTCTTGTACTTGAGTCCGCATTGTGCCTTTTGTATTTTATTCCGATGCAATTTCTGTGTTTCATCGTCAGTACGACGGTCAGAGGGATACAGTAAACCTGAAGTGAAGCATCGGAATCAAAAACTAGTGTCACAGGAATGTTTCAAAGCATAGGCAGTAGTAAGAGTCAGTCTTCTTGTACTTAAGTCGGCATTGTGCCTTTTGTATTTAATTCCGATGCAATTTCCGTGTTTCATCGTCAATAAGAAGGTCAGAGGGATACAGCAAAACTGAAGTGAAGCATCGGAATCTATAACTTGTGTCACAGGAATGGTTCAAAACATAGTCGCTAAGAAGAGTCGGTTTTCTTGTACTTAAGTCGGCATTGTGCCTATTGTATTTAATGCTGATGCAATTTCTGTGTTTCATCGTCAATAAGAATGTCAAAGGGATACAGTAAACCTGAAGTGATACATCGGAATCTATAACTAAAGTCGTAGGAATGGTTCATAACATAGACAGTAAGAAGAGTCAGTCTTCTTGTACTTAAGTCGGCATTGTGCTTTTTGTATTTAATTCCGATGCAATTTCTGTGTTTCATCGTCAATGAGAAGGTCAGAGTGATACAGTAAACCTGAAGTGAAGCATCGCAATCTATAATTAGTGTCACAGGAATGGTTCAAAGCATAGAAAGTAAGAAGAGTCAGTTTTCTTATATATAAGTCGGCATTGTGCCTCATGTATTTAATTTCGATGCAAATTCTGTGATTCATCGTCAATATGAAGGTCAGAGGGATACAGTAAACCTGAAGTGATGCATTGGAACCTATTACTAGTGTCACAGGAATGGTTCAAAACATAGACAGTAAGAAGAGTCAGTTTTCTTGTACAAAAGTCTGCATTGTGCCTTTTGTATTTAATTCCGATGCAGTTTCTGTGTTTCGTCGTCAATAAGAAGGACCAAGGGATACAATAAACCTGACGTGAAGCATCGGAATCTAAAACCGGTATCACAGGAAAGGTTCAAAACATAGACAGTAAGAAGCGCCAGTCTTCTTGTAGTTTAGTCGGCATTGTGCTTTTTGTATTTAATTCCGATGCAATTTCTGTGTTTCTTCGTCAATAAGACGGTCTGAGGGATACAGTAAACCTGAAGTGAAGCATAGGAATCAATAACTAGTGTCACAGGAATGGCTCCAATCGTAGACAGTAAGAAGAATCAGTTTTCTTGTACTTAAGTCGACATTGTGCATTTGTGTTTAATTCCGTTACAATTTCTGTGTTTCATCGTCAATACGACGGTCAGAGGGATGCAGTAAACCTGAAGTGAAGCATCGCATTCTACACCTAGTGTCACAGGAATGGGTAAAACGTAGACAGTAAGAAGAGTCAGTCTTCTAGTACTTGAGTCGGCATTGTGCCGTTTGTATTTAATTCCGATGCAATTTCTGTGTTGCATCGTCAATAAGAAGGTCAGAGGGATACAGTAAAACTGAAGTGAAGCATCGCAATCTATAACTAGTGTCACAGGAATGGTTCAAAACATTGACAGTAAGAAGAGTCAGTCTTCTTGTACTTAAGTCGGCATTGTGCCTTTTGTATTTAATTACGATGCAATTTCTGTATTTCATCGTCTAGAAGAAGGTCTGAGGGATACAGTACACCTGAAGGGAAGCATCGGAATCTAAAACTAATGTCACAGGAATGGTACAAAGCATAGACAGTAGGAAGAGTCAGTCTTCTTGTACTAAAGTCGGCATTGTGCCTTTTGTATTTAATTCCGATGCAATTTCTGTGTTTCATCGTCAATAAGAAGGTCAGCTGGATACAGTAAACATGAAGTGAAGCATCGGAATCTATGATTAGTGTCACAGGAATGGTTCAAAACATAGAGAGTAAGAAGAGCCAGTCTTCTTGTACTAGAGTCGGCATTGTGCCTTTTGTTTTTAATTCCGGTCAATTTTCTGTGTTTGATTGTCAATAAGAAGGTCAGAGGGATACAGTAAACCTGAAGTGAAGCATCGGAATCTAAAACTAGTGTCACAGGAATGGTTCAAAACATAGAGAGGAAGAAGAGTCAGTCTTCTTGTACTTAAGTCGCTATTGTGCCTTTTGTATTTAATTCCGATGCAATTTTTGTGTTTCATCGTCAATAAGAAGGTCAGCTGGATACAGTGAACCTGAGGTGAAGCATCGGAATCTATAACTTGTGTCACAGGAATGGTTCAAAACATAGACAGTAAGAAGAGTCAGTCTCCTTGTACTTAAGTCGCCATTGGGCCTTTTGTATTTAATTCCGATGCAATTTTTGTGTTTCATCGTCAATAAGAAGGTCAGCTGGATACAGTAAACCTGAGGTGAAGCATCGGAACCTACAACTTGTGTCACAGGAATGGTTCAAAACATAGATATTAAGAAGAGTCAGTTTTCTTGTACTTAAGTCGGCATTGTGCCTTTTCAATTTAATTCCGATGCAATTTCTGTGTTTCGTCGTCAATAAGAAGAACCAAGGGATACAGTAAACCAGAAGTGAAGCATCGGAATCTAAAACTGGTCTCACAGGAAAGGTTCAAAACATAGACAGGAAGAAGAGCCAGACCTCTCGTACCTGAGTCGGCATTGTGCATTCTGTATTTAATTCCGATGCAATCTCTGTGTTTCATCGTCAATAAGACGGTCAGAGGGATACAGTAAACCTGAAATGAAGCATCGGAATCTATAACTAGTGTCACAGGAAAGGTTCAAAACATAGACAGTAGGAAGAGTCAGTTTTCTTGTACTTAAGTCGGCATTGTGCCTTTTGTATTTAATTCCGATGCAATTGCTGTGTTTCATCGTCAATAATAAGGTCAGCTGGATACAGTAAACCTGAAGTGAAGCATCGGAATCTATAACTAGTGTCACAGGAATGGTTCAAAACATAGACAGTAAGAAGAGTCAGTTTTCTTGTACAAAAGTCTGCATTGTGCCTTTTGTATTTAATTCCGATGCAGTTTCTGTGTTTCGTCGTCAATAAGAAGGAACAAGGGATACAGTAAACCTGACGTGAAGCATCGGAATCTAAAACCGGTATCACAGGAAAGGTTCAAAACATAGACAGTAAGAAGCGCCAGTCTTCTTGTACTTTAGTCGGCATTGTGCTTTTTGTATTTAATTCCGATGCAATTTCTGTTTTTCTTCGTCAATAAGACGGTCTGAGGGATACAGTAAACCTGAAGTGAAGCATCGGAATCAATAACTAGTGTCACAGGAATGGTTCCAATCGTAGACAGTAAGAAGAATCAGTTTTCTTGTACTTAAGTCGACATTGTGCATTTGTGTTTAATTCCGTTACAATTTCTGTGTTTCATCGTTAATATGACGGTCAGAGGGATGCAGTAAACCTGAAGTGAAGCATCGCATTCTATACCTAGTGTCACAGGAATGGGTAAAACGTAGACAGTAAGAAGAGTCAGTCTTCTAGTACATGAGTCGGCATTGTGCCGTTTGTATTTAATTCCGATGCAATTTCTGTGTTTCATCGTCAATAAGAAGGTCAGAGGGATACAGTAAAACTGAAGTGAAGCATCGCAATCTATAACTAGTGTCACAGGAATGGTTCAAAACATAGACAGTAGGAAGAGTCAGTCTTCTTGTACTAAAGTCGGCATTGTGCCTTTTGTATTTAATTCCGATGCAATTTCTGTGTTTCATCGTCTATAAGAAGGTCAGCTGGATACAGTAAACATGAAGTGAAGCATCGGAATCTATGACTAGTGTCACAGGAATGGTTCAAAACATAGAGAGTAAGAAGAGCCAGTCTTCTTGTACTAGAGCCGGCATTGTGCCTTTTGTATTTAATTCCGGTCAATTTTCTGTGTTTGATTGTCAATAAGAAGGTCAGAGGGATACAGTAAACCTGAAGTGAAGCATCGGAATCTAAAACTAGTGTCACAGGAATGGTTCAAAACATAGACAGGAAGAAGAGTCAGTCTTCTTGTACTTAAGTCGCCATTGTGCCTTTTGCATTTAATTCCGATGCAATTTTTGTGTTTCATCGTCAATAAGAAGGTCAGCTGGATAAAGTAAACCTGAGGTGAAGCATCGGAATCTATAACTTGTGTCACAGGAATGGTTCAAAACATAGACAGTAAGAAGAGTCAGTCTCCTTGTACTTAAGTCGCCATTGTGCCTTTTGTATTTAATTCCGATGCAATTTTTGTGTTTCATCGTCAATAAGAAGGTCAGCTGGATACAGTAAACCTGAGGTGAAGCATCGGAACCTATAACTTGTGTCACAGGAATGGTTCAAAGCATAGATATTAAGAAGAGTCAGTTTTCTTGTACTTAAGTCGGCATTGCGCCTTTTCAATTTAATTCCGATGCAATTTCTGTGTTTCGTCGTCAATAAGAAGAACCAAGGGATACAGTAAACCAGAAGTGAAGCATCGGAATCTAAAACCGGTCTCACAGGAAAGGTTCAAAACATAGACAGGAAGAAGAGCCAGACCTCTTGTACCTGAGTCGGCATTGTGCATTCTGTATTTAATTCCGATGCAATCCCTGTGTTTCATCGTCAATAAGACGGTCAGAGGGATACAGTGAACCTGAAGTGAAGCATCGGAATCTATAACTAGTGTCACAGGAAAGGTTCAAAACATAGACAGTAGGAAGAGTCAGTCTTCTTGTACTTAAGTCGGCATTGTGCCTTTTGTATTTAATTCCGATGCAATTGCTGTGTTTCATCGTCAATAATAAGGTCAGCTGGATACAGTAAACCTGAAGTGAAGCATCGGAATCTATAACTAGTGTCACAGGAATGGTTCAAAACATAGAGAGTAAGAAGAGTCACTCAACTTTTACTTAAGTCTCCATTGTGCCTTTTGTATTTAATTCCGATGCAATTTCTGTGTTTCATCGTCAATAAGAAATTCAGCTGGATACAGTAAAGCTGAAGTGAAGCATCGGAATCTATAACTAGTGTCACAATAATGATTCAAAACATAGACAGTAAGAAGAGTTAATTGTCTTGTACTTAAGTCGGCATTGTGCATTTTCTATTTAATTCCGATGCAATTTCTGTGTTTCGTCGTCAATAAGAAAGTCCAAGGGAAACAGTAAACCTGAAGTGAAGCATCGGAATCGAAAACTGGTCTCACAGGAAAGATTCAAAACACAGATAGTAAGAAGAGCCAGTCTTCTTGTACTTGAGTCGGCATTGTGCCTTTTGTATTTAATTCCGATGCAATTTCTGTGTTCATCGTCAATACGACGGTCAGGGGGATACAGTAAATATGAAGTGAAGCATCGGAATGGTTCAAAACTTAGACAGTAAGAAGAGTCAGTCTTCTAATACTTGAGTCGGCATTGTGCCTTTTGTATTTAATTCCGATGCAATTTCTGTGTTTCATCGTCAATAAGAAGGTCAGGGTGATGCAGTAAAAATGAAGTGAAGCATCGAAATCTATAACTTGTGTCACAGGAATGGCTCAAAGCATAGACAGTAAGAAGAGTCAGTCTTCTTGTACTTAACTCGGCATTGTGCCTTTTGTATATAATTCCGATGCAATTTCTGTGTTTCATCGCCAATAAGAAGGTCAGCTGGATACAGTAAATCTGAAGTAAAGCATCGGAATCTATAACTAGGGTCACAGGAATGGTTCAGAATATAGACGGTAAGAAGAGCCAGTCTTCTTGTACTCGAGTCGACATTGTGCCATTTGTATTTAATTCCGTTACAATTTCTGTGTTTCATCGTCAATACGACGGTCAGAGGGATGCAGTAAACCTGAAGTGAAGCATCGGACTCTATAACTAGTGTCACAGGAATGGGTAAAACATAGACAGTAAGAAGAGTCAGTCTTCTAGTACTTGAGTCGGCATTGTGCCGTTTGTATTTAATTCCGATGCAATTTCTGTGTTTCATCGGCAATAAGAAGGTCAGAGGGATACAGTAAAACTGAAGTGAAGCATCGGAATCTATAACTAGTGTCACAGGAATGGTTCAAAGCATGGTCAGTAAGAAGAGTCAGTGTTCTTGTACTTAAGTCGCCATTGTGCCTTTTGTATACAATTCCGATGCAATTTCTGTGTTTCATTGTCAATAAGAAGGTCAAAGAGATACAGTAAACCTGAAGTGAAGCATCGGAATCTATAAGTAGTGTCACAGGAATGGTTCAAAGCATAGACAGTAAGAAGAGCCAGTCTTCTTGTACTTGAGTCGGCATTTTGCCTTTTGTATTTATTTCCGATCAATTTTCTGAGTTTGATCGTCAATAAGAAGGTCAGAGTGATACAGTAAACCTGAAGTGTCGCATCGGAATCTATAACTAGTGTCACAGGAATGGTTCAAAGCATAGACAGTAAGAAGAGTCAGTTTTCTTGTACATAAGTCCGCATTGTGCCTTTTGTATTTAATTCCGATGCAATTTCTGTGTTTCATCGTCAATAAGAAGGTCTGAGGGATACAGTAAACCTGAAGTGAAGCATCAGAGTCTATAACTAGTGTCACAGGAATAGTTCAAAATATAGACATCAAGAAGAGTCAGTTTTCTTGTACGTAAGTCGGCATTGTGCCTTTTGTAATTAATTCCGATGCAATTTCTTTGTTTCATCGACAATAAGGTCAGCGGGACACAGTAAACCTGAATTGATGCATCGGAACCTATAACTAGTGTCACAGTAGTGGTTCAAAACATAGACAGGAAGAAGATTCAGTTCTCTTGCACTTAAGTCGGCATTGTGCCTTTTCTATTTAATTCCGATGCAATTTCTGCGTTTCGTCGTCGTTAAGAAGGTCCAAGGGATACAGTAAACCTGAAGTAAAGCATCGGAATATAGAACCGGTATCACAGGAAAGGTTCAAAATATAGACAGTAAGAAGAGCAAGACTGCTTGTGCTTCACTCTTCATTGTGCCTTTTGTATTTAATTCCGATGCAATTTCTGTGTTTCATCGTCAATATGAAGGTCAGAGGGATACAGTAAACCTGAAGTGAAGCATCGGAATCTGTAACTAGTGTCACAGGAATGGTTTAAAACTAGACAGTAAGAAGAATCAGTTTTCTTGTACTTAAGTCGACATTGGGCCTTTTGTATTTAATTCCTAGGCAATTTCTGTGTTTCATCGTCCATAAGAAGGTCAGAGGGATACAGTGAACCTGAAGTGATGCATCGGAATCTATAACTAGTGTCACAGTAGTGGTTCAAAACATAGACAGGAAGAAGATTCAGTTCTCTTGCACTTAAGTCGGCATTGTGCCTCTTCTATTTAATTCCGATGCAATTTCTGTGTTTCGCTGTCATTGAGAAGGTCCAAGGGATACAGTAAACCTGAAGTGAAGCATCGGAATATAGAACCGGTATCACAGGAAAGGTTCAAAATATAGACAGTAAGAAGAGCAAGACTGATTGTATTTCACTCTTCATTGTGCCTTTTGTATTTAATTCCGATGCGATTTCTGTGATTCATCGTCAATAAGACTGTCAGAGGGATACAGTAAACCTGAAGTGAAGCATCGGAATCTATAACTAGTGTCACAGGAATAGATCAAAGCATAGACAGTAAGAAGAGCCAGTCTTCTTGTACTTGGGTCGGCATTGTGCCTTTTGTATTTAATTCCGATCAATTTTCTGTGTTTGATCGTCAATAAGAAGGTCAGAGGGATACAGTAAACCTGAAGTGTCGCATCGGAATCTATAACTAGTGTCACAGGTATGGTTCAAAGCATATACAGTAAGAAGAGTCAGTCTTCTTGTACATAAGTCGGCATTGTGCCTTTTGTATTTAATTCCGATGCAATTTCTGTGTTTCATCGTCAATAAGAAGGTCAGCTGGTTACAGTAAACCTGAAGTGAAGCATCAGAGTCTATGACTAGTGTCACAGGAATGGTTCAAAACATAGACAGTAAGAAGAGCCAGTCTTCTTGTACTTGAGTCCGCATTGTGCCTTTTGTATTTTATTCCGATGCAATTCTGTGTTTCATCGTCAGTACGACGGTCAGAAGGATACAGTAAACCTGAAGTGAAGCATCGGAATCAAAAACTAGTGTCACAGGAATGGTTCAAAGCATAGGCAGTAGTAAGAGTCAGTCTTCTTGTACTTAAGTCGGCGTTGTGCCTTTTGTATTTAATTCCGATGCAATTTCCGTGTTTCATCGTCAATAAGAAGGTCAGAGGGATGCAGGAAACTGAAGTGAAGCATCGTTATCTATAACTTGTGTCACAGGAATGGTTCAAAACATAGTCGCTAAGAAGAGTCGGTTTTCTTGTACTTAAGTCGGCATTGTGCCTATTGTATTTAATGCTGATGCAATTTCTGTGTTTCATCGTCAATAAGAATGTCAAAGGGATACAGTAAACCTGAAGTGATACATCGGAATCTATAACTAGTGTCGTAGGAATGGTTCATAACATAGACAGTAAGAAGAGTCAGTCTTCTTGTACTTAAGTCGGCATTGTGCTTTTTGTATTTAATTCCGATGCAATTTCTGTGTTTCATCGTCAATGAGAAGGTCAGAGTGATACAGTAAACCTGAAGTGAAGCATCGCAATCTATAATTAGTGTCACAGGAATGGTTCAAAGCATAGACAGTAAGAAGAGTCAGTTTTCTAACACATAAGTCGGCATTGTGCCTCATGTATTTATTTCCGATGCAATTTCTGTGTTTCATCGTCAATATGAAGGTCAGAGGGATACAGTAAACCTGAAGTGATGCATTGGAACCTATTACTAGTGTCACAGGAATGGTTCAAAACATAGACAGTAAGAAGAGTCAGTTTTCTTGTACAAAAGTCTGCATTGTGCCTTTTGTATTTAATTCCGATGCAGTTTCTCTGTTTCGTCGTCAATAAGAAGGACCAAGGGATACAGTAAACCTGACGTGAAGCATCGGAATCTAAAACCGGTATCACAGGAAAGGTTCAAAACATAGACAGTAAGAAGCGCCAGTCTTCTTGTACTTTAGTCGGCATTGTGCTTTTTGTATTTAATTCCGATGCAATTTCTGTGTTTCTTCGTCAATAAGACGGTCTGAGGGATACAGTAAACCTGAAGTGAAGCATCGGAATCAATAACTAGTGTCACAGGAATGGTTCAAATCGTAGACAGTAAGAAGAATCAGTTTTCTTGTACTTAAGTCGACATTGTGCATTTGTGTTTAATTCCGTTACAATTTCTGTGTTTCATCGTCAATACGACGGTCAGAGGGATGCAGTAAACCAGAAGTGAAGCATCGCATTCTATACCTAGTGTCACAGGAATGGGTAAAACGTAGACAGTAAGAAGAGTCAGTCTTCTAGTACTTGAGTCGGCATTGTGCCGTCTGTATTTAATTCCGATGCAATTTCTGTGTTTCATCGTCAATAAGAAGGTCAGAGGGATACAGTAAAACTGAAGTGAAGCATCGCAATCTATAACTAGTGTCACAGGAATGGTTCAAAGCAATTACAGTAAGAAGAGTCAGTCTTCTTGTACTTAAGTCGGCATTGTGCCTTTTGTATTTAATTACGATGCAACTTCTGTATTTCATCGTCAATAAGAGGGTCAGAGGGATACATTAAACCTGAAGTGAAGCATCGGAATCTATAACTAGTGTCACAGGAATGGTTCAAATCATAGACAGAAAGAAGAGTCAGTCTTCTTGTACTTAAGTCGGCATTGTGCCTTTTGTATATAATTCCGACGCAATTTCTGTGTTTCATCGTCTAGAAGAAGGTCTGAGGGATACAGTAAATCTGAAGTGAAGCATCGGAATCTAAAACTAGTGTCACAGGAATGGTTCAAAATATAGACAGTAGGAAGAGTCAGTCTTCTTGTACTAAAGTCGGCATTGTGCCTTTTGTATTTAATTCCGATGCAATTTCTGTGTTTCAACGTCTATAAGAAGGTCAGCTGGATACAGTAAACATGAAGTGAAGCATCGGAATCTATGACTAGTGTTACAGGAATGGTTCAAAACATAGAGAGTAAGAAGAGCCAGTCTTCTTGTACTAGAGTCGGCATTGTGCCTTTTGTATTTAATTCCGGTCAATTTTCTGTGTTTGATTGTCAATAAGAAGGTCAGAGGGATACAGTAAACCTGAAGTGAAGCATCGGAATCTAAAACTAGTGTCACAGGAATGGTTCAAAACATAGACAGGAAGAAGAGTCAGTCTTCTTGCACTTAAGTCGCCATTGTGCCTTTTGTATTTATTTCCGATGCAATTTTTGTGTTTCATCGTCAATAAGAAGGTCAGCTGGATACAGTAAACCTGAGGTGAAGCATCGGAACCTATAACTTGTGTCACAGGAATGGTTCAAAACATAGATATTAAGAAGAGTCAGTTTTCTTGTACTTAAGTCGGCATTGTGCCTTTTCAATTTAATTCCGATGCAATTTCTGTGTTTCGTCGTCAATAAGAAGATCCAAGGGATACAGTAAACCTGAAGTGAAGCATCGGAATCTAAAACCGGTCTCACAGGAAAGGTTCAAAACGTAGACAGGAAGAAGAGCCAGACCTCTTGTACCTGAGTCGGCATTGTGCATTCTGTATTTAATTCCGATGCAATCTCTGTGTTTCATCGTCAATAAGACGGTCAGAGGGATACAGTAAACCTGAAGTGAAGCATCGGGATCTATAACTAGTGTCACAGGAAAGGTTCAAAACATAGACAGTATGAAGAGCCAGACTTCTTGTTCTTGAGTCGGCATTGTGATTTTGTATTTAATTCCGATGCTATTTCTGCGTTTCATCATCAATAAGACGGTCAAAGGGATACAGTAAAACTGAAGTGAAGCATCGGAATCTATAACTAGTGTCACAGGAATGATTCAAAGAATAGGCAGTAGTAAGAGTCAGTCTTCTTGTACTTAAGTCGGCATTGTGCCTTTTGTATTTAATTCCGATGCAATTTTCGTGTTTCATCGTCAATAAGAAGGTCAGAGGGATACAGCAAAACTGAAGTGAAGCATCGGAATCTATAACTTGTGTCACAGAAATGGTTCAAAACATAGTCGCTAAGAAGAGTCGGTTTTCTTGTACTTAAGTCGGCATTGTGCCTATTGTATTTAATGCTGATGCAATTTCTGTGTTTCATCGTCAATAAGAATGTCAAAGGGATACAGTAAACCTGAAGTGATACATAGGAATCTATAACTAGTGTCGTAGGAATGGTTCATAACATAGACAGTAAGAAGAGTCAGTCTTCTTGTACTTAAGTCGGCATTGTGCTTTTTGTATTTAATTCCGATGCAATTTCTGTGTTTCATCGTCAATGAGAAGGTCAGTGTGATACAGTAAATCTGAAGTGAAGCATCGCAATCTATAATTAGTGTCACAGGAATGGTTCAAAGCATAGACAGTAAGAAGAGTCAGTTTTCTTATACATAAGACGGCATTGTGCCTCATGTATTTAATTCCGATGCAATTTCTTTGTTTCATCGTCAATATGAAGGTCAGAGGGATACAGTAAACCTGAAGTGATGCATTGGAACCTATTACTAGTGTCACAGGAATGGTTCAAAACATAGACAGTAAGAAGAGTCAGTTTTCTTGTACAAAAGTCTGCATTGTGTCATTTGTATTTAATTCCGATGCAGTTTGTGTGTTTCGTCGTCAATAAGAAGGACCAAGGGATACAGTAAACCTGACGTGAAGCATCGGAATCTAAAACCGGTATCACAGGAAAGGTTCAAAACATAGACAGTAAAAAGCGCCAGTCTTCTTGTACTTTAGTCGGCATTGTGCTTTTTGTATTTAATTCCGATGCAATTTCTGTGTTTCTTCGTCAATAAGACGGTCTGAGGGATACAGTAAACCTGAAGTGAAGCATCGGAATCAATAACTAGTGTCACAGGAATGGTTCAAATCGTAGACAGTAAGAAGAATCAGTTTTCTTGTACTGAAGTCGACATTGTGCATTTGTGTTTAATTCCGTTATAATTTCTGTGTTTCATCGTCAATACGACGGTCAGAGGGATGCAGTAAACCTGAAGTGAAGCATCGCATTCTATACCTAGTGTCACAGGAATGGGTAAAACGTAGACAGTAAGAAGAGTCAGTCTTCTAGTACTTGAGTCGACATTGTGCCGTTTGTATTTAATTCCGATGCAATTTCTGTGTTTCATCGTCAATAAGAAGGTCAGAGGGATACAGTAAAACTGAAGTGAAGCATCGCAATCTATAACTAGTGTCACAGGAATGGTTCAAAACATGGACAGTAAGAAGAGTCAGTCTTCTTGTACTTAAGCCGTCATTGTGCCTTTTGTATTTAATTACGATGCAATTTCTGTATTTCATCGTCAATAAGAAGGTCAGAGGGATACAGTAAACCTGAAGTGAAGCATCGGAATCTATAACTAGTGTCACAGGAAAGGTTCACATCATAGACAGAAAGAAGAGTCAGTCTTCTTGTACTTAAGTCGGCATTGTGCCTTTTTTATATAATTCCGATGCAATTTCTGTGTTTCATCGTCTAGAAGAAGGTCTGAGGGATACAGTAAACCTGAAGTGAAGCATCGGAATATAAAACTAGTGTCACAGGAATGGTTCAAAACATAGACAGTAGGAAGAGTCAGTCTTCTTGTACTAAAGTCGGCATTGTGCCTTTTGTATTTAATTCCGATGCAATTTCTGTGTTTCATCGTCTATAAGAAGGTCAGCTGGATGCAGTAAACATGAAGTGAAGCATCGGAATCTATGACTAGTGTCACAGGAATGGTTCAAAACATAGAGAGTAAGAGGAGACAGTCTTCTTGTACTAGAGTCGGCATTGTGCCTTTTGTATTTAATTCCGGTCAATTTTCTGTGTTTGATTGTCAATAAGAAGGTCAGAGGGATACAGTAAACCTGAAGTGAAGCATCGGAATCTAAAACTAGTGTCACAGGAATGGTTCAAAACATAGACAGGAAGAAGAGTCAGTCTTCTTGTACTTAAGTCGGCATTGTGCCTTTTGTATTTAATTCCGATGCAATTGCTGTGTTTCATCGTCAATAATAAGGTCAGCTTGATACAGTAAACCTGAAGTGAAGCATCGGAATCTATAACTAGTGTCACAGGAATGGTTCAAAACATAGACAGGAAGAAGAGTCAGCTTTCTTCTACATAAGTCGGCATAGTGCCTTTTCTATTTAATTCCGATGCAATTTCTGTGTTTCGTCGTCAATAAGAAAGTCCAAGTGATACAGTAAACCTGAAGTGAAGCATCGGAATCGAAAACCGGTCTCACAGGAAAGGTTCAAAACATAGACAGTAAGAAGAGCCAGACTTCTTGTTCTTGAGTCGGCATTGTGCCTTTTGTATTTAATTCCGATGCTATTTCTGCGTTTCATCATCAATAAGACTGTCAAAGGGATACAGTAAAACTGAAGTGAAGCATCGGAATCTATAACTAGTGGCACAGGAATGGTTCAAAACATAGACAGTAAGAAGGGTCACTCAACTTTTACTTAAGTCGCCATTGTGCCTTTTGTATTTAATTCCGATGCAATTTCTGTGTTTCATCGTCAATAAGAAATTCAGCTGGATACAGTAAAGCTGAAGTGAAGCATCGGAATCTATAACTAGTGGCACAGGAATGGTTCAAAACATAGACAGTAGGAAGAGTCAGTCTTCTTGTTCTTGAGTCGGCATTGTGCCTTTTGTATTTAATTCCGATGCTATTTCTGCGTTTCATCATCAATAAGATGGTCAAAGGGATACAGTAAAACTGAAGTGAAGCATCGGAATCTATAACTAGTGTCACAATAATGATTCAAAACATAGACAGTAAGAAGAGTTAATTGTCTTGTACTTAAGTCGGCATTGTGCATTTTCTATTTAATTCCGATGCAATTTCTGTGTTTCGTCGTCAATAAGAAAGTCCAAGGGAAACAGTAAACCTGAAGTGAAGCATCGGAATCGAAAACTGGTCTCACAGGAAAGATTCAAAACATAGACAGTAAGAAGAGCCAGTCTTCTTGTACTTGAGTCGGCATTGTGCCTTTTGTATTTAATTCCGATGTAATTTCTGTGTTCATCGTGAATACGACGGTCAGGGGGATACAGTAAATCTGAAGTGAAGCATCGGAATGGTTCAAAACTTAGACAGTAAGAAGAGTCAGTCTTCTAATACTTGAGTCGGCATTGTGCCTTTTGTATATAATTCCGATGCAATTTCTGTGTTTCATCGCCAATAAGAAGGTCAGCTGGATACAGTAAATCTGAAGTAAAGCATCGGAATCTATAACTAGGGTCACAGGAATGGTTCAAATCTTAGACAGTAAGAAGAGTCAGTCTTCTAATACTTGAGTCGGCATTGTGCCATTTGTATTTAAATCCGATGCAATTTCTGTGTTTCATCGTCAATAAGAAGGTCAGCTGGATACAGTAGACCTGAAGTGAAGCACTGGAATCTATAACTAGTGTCAAGGGAATGGTTCAAATCATAGACAGTAGGAAGAGCCAGTCTTCTTGAACTTGAGTCGGCATTGTGCCTTTTGTATTTAATTGCGATGAAACATCTGTGTTTGATCGTCAATGAGAAGGTCAGAGGGATACAGTAAACCTGAAGTGGAGCATCGGAATCTACAACTAGTGTCTCAGGAATGGTTCAAAACATAGACAGTAAGAACCGTCAGTCTTCTTGTACTTAAGTCAGCATTGTGCCTTTTGTATTCAATTAATATGCAATTTCTGTGTTTCATCGTCAATAAGAACGTCAGGGGGATACAGAAAACCTGAAGTGAAGCATCGGAATATATAACTAGTGGCACCGGAATGGTTCAAAACATAGACAGTAGGAAGAGTCAGTCCTCTTGTACTTAAGTCGGCATTGTGCCTTTTGCATTTACTTCCGATGCAATTTCTGTGCTTCATCGTCAATAAGATGCTCAGCTGGATACAGTAAACCTGAAGTGAAGCATCGGAATCTATAACTAGTGTCACAGGAATGGTTCAAAACATAGACAGTAAGAAAAGCCAGTCTTCTTTTACTTGAGTCGGCATTGTCCCTTTTGTATTTAATTAAGATGAATTTTCTGTGTTTGATCGTCAATACGAAGGTCAGCGGGATACAGTAAACCTGAAGTGAAGCATCGGAATCCATAACTAGTGGCACAGGAATGGTTCAAACCATAGACAATAAGAAGAGACAGTGTTCTTGTACTGAAGTCGGCATTCTGCCTTTTGTATTTAATTAAAATGCAATTTCAGTGTTTTATCGTCAATAAGAAGGTCAGAGGGATACAGTAAACCTGAAGTGAAGCATCGGAATCCATAACTAGTGTCACAGGAATGGTTCAAAACATAGACAGTACGAAGAGTCAGTCTTCTTGTACTTAAGTCAGCATTGTGCCTTTTGTATATACTTCCGATGCAATATCTGTGTTTCATCGTCAATAAGAAGGTCAGCTGGATACAGTAAACCTGAAGTGAAGCATCGGAATTTATAACGAGTGCCACAGGAATGGTTCAAAACATAGGTAGTAAGAAGAGCCAGTTTTCTTGTACATGAGTCGGCATTGTGCCTTTTGTATTTAATTCCGATCAATTTTCTGTGTTTGATCGTCGATACTAAGGTCAGAGGGATACAGTAAACCTGAAGTGAAGCATCGGAATTTATAACTAGTGTCACTGGAATGGTAGAAATCATTGACAGTAGGAAAAGTCAGTCTTCTTGTAATTAAGTAGGCATTGTGTCTTTTGTATTTAATTAAGATGCAATTTCTGTGTTTCATCGTCAATAAGGAGGTCAGAGGTATACAGAAAACCTGAAGTGAATCATCGGAATCTATAACTAGCGTCACAGGAATGGTTCAAAACATAGACAGTGGGAAGAGTCAGTCATCTTTTACTTAAGTCGGCATTGTGCCTTTTGTATTTAATTCTGATGCAATTTCTGTGTTTCATCGTCAATTAGAAGGTCAGAGGGATACAGTAAAACTAAAGTAAAGCATCGGAATCTATAACTAGTGTCACAGGAGTGGTTCAAAACATAGACAGTAAAAAGAGTCAGTCGTCTTTTACTTAAGTTGGCATTGTGCCTTTTGTATTTAATTTCGACGCAATTTCTGTGTTTCATCGTCAATAAGAAGGTCAGAGGGATACAGTAAGCCTGAAGTGAAGCATCGGAATCTATAACTAGTGTCACAGGAATGGTTCAAAACATAGACAGTATGAAGAGTTGGTTTCCTTGTACTTATGTCGGCATTGTGACTTATGAATTTATTTCCGATGCAATTTCTGTGTTTGATCGTCAATAAGAAGATCAGAGGGATACAGTAAACCTGAAGTGAAGCATCGGAATCTATAACTATAATCACAGGAATGGTTCAAAACATAGACAGTAAGAAGAGTCAGTTTTCTTGTAGTTAAGTCTGCATTGTGCATTTTGTATTTAATTCCGATTCTATTTATGTGTTTCACCGTCAATAAGAAGGTCAGAGGGATACAGTAAACCTGAAGTGAAGCATCGGAATTTATAACTAGTGTCACAGGAATGGTTCAAAACATAGACAGTAAGAGGAGTTAGTCTTCTCGTACTTACGTCTGGATTGTGCCTTTTGTATTTAATTATGATGCAATTTCTGTGTTTCATCGTCAATAATAAGGTCAGAGGGATACATTAAACCTTAAGTGAAGCATCGGAATCTATAACTAGTATCACAGGAATGGTTCAAAACATAGACAGTAAGAAGAGTCAGTTTTCTTGTAGTTAAGTCGGCATTCTGCCCTTTGTATTTAATTCCGATGCTATTTATGTGTTTCATCGACAATAAGAAGGTCAGAGTGGTGCGGTAAACCTGAAGTAAAGCATCGGAATCTATAACTAGTGTCACAGAAATGGTTCAAAACATAGACAGTAAGAAGAGCCAGTCTTCTTGTACTTGAGTCGGCATTGTGCCTTTTGTATTTAATTCCTATGCAAGTTCTGTGTTTCATCGTCAATAAGAAGGTCAGAGGGATACAGTAAACCTGAAGTAAAGCATCGGAATCTATAACTAGTGTCACAGGAATTGTTCAAAACATAGACAGTAAGAAGAGTCAGTCTTCTTGTACTTAAGTCGGCATTGAGCCTTTTGTATTTAATTCCGATGCAATTTACGTGTTTCATCGTCAATAAGAAGGTCAGAGGGATACAGTAAACCTGAAGTGAAGCATCGGAATCTATAACTGGTGTCACAGGAATGGTTCAAAACATAGTCAGTAAAGAGAGTCAGTTTTCTTGTACTTAAGTCGTCATTGTGAATTTTGTATTTAATTCCGATGCAATTTCTGTGTTTCATCGTCAATAAGAAGGTCACAGGGATACAGTAAACCTGAAGTGAAGCATCGGAATCTATAACTAGTGTCACAGGAATGGTTCAAAACATAGACAGTAAGAAGAGTCAGTTTACTTGTACTTAAGTCGGCATTGTGCCTTTTGTATGTAATTCCAATGCAATTTCTGTGTTTCATCGTCAATAAGAAGGTCAGAGGGATACAGTAAACATGAAGTGAAGAATCGGAATCTATAACTTGTGTCACAGGAATGGTTCAAACATAGACAGTAAGAAGAGTCAATTTTCTTGTACTTAAGTCGGCATTATGCCTTTTCTATTTAATTCCGATGCAATTTCTGTGTTTCGGCGTCAATAGGAAGGTCAGCTGTATACAGTAAACCTGAAGTGAAGCATCGGAATCTATAACTAGTGTCACAGGAATGGTTCAAAACGTAGACAGTAAGAAGAACCAGTCTTCTTGTACATGAGTCGGCATTGTGCCTTTTGTATTTAATTTCGATGCAATTTCTGTGTTTCATCGTCAATAAGAAGGTCAGAGGGATACAGTAAGCCTTAAGTGAAGCATCGGAATCTATAACTAGTGTCACAGGAATGGTTCAAAACATAGACAGTAAGAAGAGTCAGTCTTCTTGTACTTAAGTCGGTATTGTGCCTTTTGTATTTAATTCCGATGCAATTTCTGTGCTTCTTCGTCAATAAGAAGCTCAGCTGGATACAGTAATCCTGAAGTGAAGGATCGGAATCTATAACTAGTGTCACAGGAATGGTTCAAATCATAGACAGTAAGGAGAGCCAGTCTGCTTGTACATGAGTCGGCATTGTGCCTTTTGTATTTAATTCTGGTGAATTTTATGTGTTTGATCGTCAATAAGAAGGTCAGAGGGATACAGTAAACCTGAAGTGAAGCATCGGAATCTATAACTAGCGCCAAAGAAATAATTCAAAACATAGGCAGTAAGAAGAACCAGTCTTCTTGTACTTAAGTCGGCTTTGTGCCTTTTGTATTTAATTCCGATGCAATTTCTGTGTTTCATCGTCAGTACGACGGTCAGAGGGATACAGTAAATATGACGTGAAGCATCGGAATCAATAACTAGTGTCACAGGAATGGTTCAAAACATAGACAGTAAGAAGAGTCAGTCTTCTTGTACTTAAGTCGGCATTGTGCCTTTTGTATATAACTCCGATGCAATTTCTGTGTCTCATCGTCAATAAGAAGCTCAGAATGATACAATAAACCTGAAGTGAAGCATCGGAATCTATAACTAGTGTCACAGGAATGGTTCAAAACATAGACAGTAAGAAGAGTCAGTTTTCTTGTACTTAAGTCGGCATTGTGTCTTTTGTATTTAATTCCGATGCAATTTCTGTGTTTCATCGTCAATAAGATGGTCAGAGGGGTACAGTAAACCTGACATGAAGCATCGGAATCTATAACTAGTGTCACAGGAATGGTTCAAACCATAGACAGTAAGAAGAGTCTTTCTTTTTGTACTTAAGTCGGCATTGTGCCTTTTGTATTTAATTCCGATGCATTTTCTGTGTTTCATCGTCAATACGAAGGTCAGAGGGATACAGAATACTGAAGTGAAGCATCGGAATCTATAACTAGTGTCACAGGAATGGTTCAAAACATAGACAGTAAGAAGGGTCAGTCTTATTGTACTTAAGTCGGCATTGTGCCTTTTGTATTTAATTCCGATGCAATATCTGTGTTTCTTCGTCAATAAGAAGGTCAGAGGGATACAGTAAGCCTTAAGTGAAGCGTCGGAATCTATAACTAGTGTCACAGGAATGGTTCAAAACATAGACAGTAAGAAGAGTCAGTCTTCTTGTACTTAAGTTGGCCTTGTGCCTTTTGTATTTAATTCCGATGCAATTTCTGTGCTTCATCGTCAATAAGAAGCTCAGCTGGATACAGTAATCGTGAAGTGAAGGATCGGAATCTATAACTAGTGTCACAGGAATGGTTCATATCATAGACAGTAAGGAGAGCCAGTCTTCTTGTACATGAGTCGGCATTGTGCCTTTTGTATTTAATTCTGATGAATTTTCTGTGTTTGATCGTCAATAAGAAGGTCAGAGGGATACAGTAAACCTGAAGTGAAGCATCGGAATCTATAACTAGCGCCAAAGGATTAATTCAAAGCATAGGCAGTAAGAAGAGCCAGTCTTCTTGTACTTAAGTCGGTTTTGTGCCTTTTGTATTTAATTCCGATGCAATTTCTGTGTTTCATCGTCAGTACGACGGTCAGAGGGATACAGTAAACCTGAAGTGAAGCATCGGAATCAATAACTAGTGTCACAGGAATGGTTCAAAAACATAGACATTAAGAAGAGTCAGTCTTCTTGTACTTAAGTCGGCATTGTGCCTTTTGTATATAACTCCGATGCAATTTCTGTGTCTCATCGTCAATACGAAGCTCAGAGGGATACAATAAACCTGAAGTGAAGCATCAGAATCTATAACAAGTGTCACAGGAATGGTTCAAAACATAGACAGTAAGAAGAGTCAGTCTTCTTGTACTTGAGTCGGCATTGTGCCTCTTGTATTTAATTCCGATGCAATTTCTGTGTTTCATCGTCAATAAGAAGGTCAGAAGGATACAGTAAAACTGAAGTGAAGCATCGGTATCTATAACTAGTGTCACAGGAGTGGTTCAAAACATAGACAGTAAGAAGAGCCTGTCCTCTTGTACTTGAGTCGGCATTGTGCCTTTTGTATTCAATTCCAATGCAATTTCTGTGTTTCATCGTCAGTAAGACGGTCAGAGGGATACAGTAAACCTGAAGTGAAGCATCGGAATCTATAACTAGTGTCTCAAAGTGGTTCAAAACATAGACAGTAGGAAGAGTCAGTTTTCTTGTGCTTAAGTCGGCATTGTGCATTTTGTATTTAATTCCGATGCAATTTCTGTGTTTCATCAACAATAAGAAGGTCACAGGGATACATTAAAACTGAAGTGAAGCATCGGAATTTATAACTAGTGTCACAGGATTGGTTCAAAACATAGACAGTAAGAAGAGTCAGTTTTCTAGTACTTAAGTCTGCATTGTGCCTTTTGTATTAATTGCCGATGCAATTTCTGTGATTCATCGTCAATAAGAAGGTCAGCTGGATACAGTAAACCTGTAGTGAAGCATCGGAAACTATAACTAGTGTCACAGGAATGGCTCAAAACATAGACAGTAGGAAGAGTCAGTTTTCTTGTACTTAAGTCGGCGCTGTGATTTTAGTATTTAATTCCGATGCAATTTCTGTGTTTCATCGACAATAAGAAGGTCAGAAGGATACAGTAAAACTGAAGTGAAGCATCGGAATCTACAACTAGTATCACTGGAATGGTTCAAAACATAGAAAGTGAGAAGAGTCAGTCTTCTTCTACTTGAGTCGGCATTGTGCCTTTTGTATTTAATTCCAATGCAATTTCTGTGTTTCATCGTCAATAAGAAGGTCAGAAGGATAAAGTAAAACTGAAGTGAAGCATCGGTATCTATAACTAGTGTCACAGGAGTGGTTCAAAACATAGACAGTAAGAAGAGCCTGTCCTCTTGTACTTGAGTCGGCATTGTGCCTTTTGTATTTAATTCCGATGCAATTTTTGTGTTTCATCGTCAATAAGACGGTCGGAGGGACACAGTAAACCTGAAGTGAAGCATCGGAATCTATAACTAGTGTCACAAAGTGGTTCAAAACATAGACAGTTGGAAGAGTCAGTTTTCTTGTGCTTAAGTCGACATTGTGCATTTTGTATTTAATTCCGATGCAATTTCTGTGTTTCATCAACAATAAGAAGGTCACAGGGATACATTAAAACTGAAGTGAAGCATCGGAATTTATAACTAGTGTCACAGGATTGGTTCAAAACATAGACAGTAAGAAGAGTCAGTTTTCTAGTACTTAAGTCTGCATTGTGCCTTTTGTATTAATTGCCGATGCAATTTCTGTGATTCATCGTCAATAAGAAGGTCAGCTGGATACAGTAAACCTGTAGTGAAGCATCGGAAACTGTAACTAGTGTCACAGGAATGGCTCAAAACATAGACAGTAGGAAGAGTCAGTTTTCTTGTACTTAATTCGGCATTGTGCCTTTAGTATTTAATTCCGATGCAATTTCTGTGTTTCATCAACAATAAGAAGGTCAGAGGGATACAGTAAACCTGAAGTGAAGCATCGGAATCTATAACTAGTGTCACAGGAATGGTTTAAAACATAGACAGTAAGAAGAGTCAGTTTTCTTGTACTTAAGTCGGCATTGTGCCTTTTGTATGTAATTCCGATGCAATTTCTGTGTTTCATCGTCAATACGGAGGTCAGAGGGATCAAGTAAACCTGAAGTGAAGCATCGGAAACTATAACTAGTGTCACAGGAATGGTTCAAAACATAGACAGTAGGAAGAGCCAGTCTTCTTGTACTTGATTCGGCATTGTGCCTTTTGTCTTTAATTCCAATGCAATTTCTGTGTTTCATCGTCAGTACGACGGTCAGAGGGATACAGTAAACCTGAAGTGAAGCATCGGAATCTATAACTAGTGTCACAGGAGTGGTTGGATAAGCAGCTGAGCAGCAAGTCGTATACTCCTAGCTCACTCATTTGTTACATAGTTTAATTCTTAATTTCTTTGCGTGTTTTTGGTACTTGCATTGTGTAATTCATAAATTTCGAGCGTATTATAGTATTTGAGAGTTGTAGCATCGCGTTTTAGTACCTGAATAGTGTAAATTCGCGTAGTCGTTTGTCTACTGTTTTGTTTTGAACGGCCAGTGTCGGTTGGTCGCAGTCAGTGTGCTCCCTGCCGCCGTTGGATAAGCAGCTGAGCAGCAAGTCGTATACTCCTAGCTCACTCATTTGTTACATAGTTTAATTCTTAATTTCTTTGCGTGTTTTTGGTACTTGCATTGTTTAATTCATAAATTTCGAGCGTATTATAGTATCTGAGAGTTGTAGCATCGCGTTTTAGTACCTGAATAGTGTAAATTCGCGTAGTCGTTTGTCTACTGTTTTGTTTTGAACGGCCAGTGTCGGTTGGTCGCAGTCAGTGTGCTCCCTGCCGCCGTTGGATAAGCAGCTGAGCAGCAAGTCGTATACTCCTAGCTCACTCATTTGTTACATAGTTTAATTCTTAATTTCTTTGCGTGTTTTTGGTACTTGCATTGTTTAGTTCATAAATTTCGGGCGTATTATAGTATTTGAGAGTGTAGCATCGTGTTTTAGTATCTGAATAGTGTAATTTCGCTTAGTCTCCTTCCGCCGCCGAGCAGTGTCAGCAGTGCGCAAGTAGCAGCATTACTGCATTTACTAGGCAATCTTGTATTTTAATAACCGTTTAAATTTTGTCGATTTGTTTGCGCTCTCTGTAGATTAGTTCAGACGTTCTTAGCAAAACAGTTTTTAGCATGGATAGGAACTGCAACTGCTGTGTTCGGATGCAGGCTGAGTTGGCATCCCTTCGCTCCCAGCTTCAGGCAGTGTTGGCTTCGGTCACACAGCTTGAGGCTGTTGCCAATGGGCATCACTGTGGGGGTCGGGATGGGGGTTTGTCGGGGACGGCCAGCTCGTCCCACGCATCCCCTGATCGGACTACGACTGTGGTTGCCCGGGATACTGCCCGCATTGAGGCTGATCCCTCACCTGTGGTAGAGTGGGAGGTCGTTTCAAGGTGTGGCAGGGGGCGAAAGACATTCCGGAGGGCTGAACGGAAAGCCTCTCCAGTTTGTCTGACGAACCGGTTTCAGGCTCTGTCTCAGGCTGATACTGATCTTCGGCCTGACATGGCTGCTTGTCCTGTTCCAGAGGTTGCCCCTCAGTCTGCAAGATCCGGGCAGTCGCAGAGGGTGGGCTTACTGGTAGTTGGGAGCTCCAACGTCAGGCGCGTAATGGGGCCCCTTAGGGAAATGGCAGCAAGAGAGGGGAAGAAAACCAATGTGCACTCCGTGTGCATACCGGGGGGAGTAATTCCAGATGTGGAAAGGGTCCTTCCGGATGCCATGAAGGGTACAGGGTGCACCCATCTGCAGGTGGTCGCTCATGTCGGCACCAATGATGTGTGTCGCTATGGATCGGAGGAAATCCTCTCTGGCTTCCGGCGGCTATCTGATTTGGTGAAGACTGCCAGTCTCGCTAGCGGGATGAAAGCAGAGCTCACCATCTGCAGCATCGTCGACAGGACTGACTGCGGACCTTTGGTACAGAGCCGAGTGGAGGGTCTGAATCAGAGGCTGAGACGGTTCTGCGACCGTGTGGGCTGCAGATTCCTCGACTTGCGCCATAGGGTGGTGGGGTTTCGGGTTCCGCTGGATAGGTCAGGAGTCCACTACACGCAACAAGCGGCTACACGGGTAGCAGGGGTTGTGTGGCGTGGGCTGGGCGGTTTTTTAGGTTAGATGGCCTTGGGCAAGTACAGAAAGGGCAACAGCCTCAACGGGTGCGGGGCAAAGTCAGGACATGCGGGGACCGAGCAGCAATCGGTATCGTAATTGTCAACTGTCGAAGCTGCGTTGGTAAAGTACCGGAACTTCAAGCGCTGATAGAAGGCACCGAAGCTGAAATCGTTATAGGTACAGAAAGCTGGCTTAAGCCAGAGATAGATTCTGCCGAAATTTTTACAAAGGTACAGACGGTGTTTAGAAAGGATAGATTGCATGCAACCGGTGGTGGAGTGTTCATCGCTGTTAGTAGTAGTTTATCCTGTAGTGAAGTAGAAGTGGATAGTTCCTGTGAATTATTATGGGTGGAGGTTACACTAAACAACCGAACTAGGTTAATAATTGGCTCCTTTTACCGACCTCCCGACTCAGCAGCATTAGTGGCAGAACAACTGAGAGAAAATTTGGAATACATTTCACATAAATTTTCTCAGCATGTTATAGTCTTAGGTGGAGATTTCAATTTACCAGATATAGACTGGGACACTCAGATGTTTAGCACGGGTGGTAGGGACAGAGCATCGAGTGACATTTACTGAGTGCACTATCCGAAAATTACCTCGAGCAATTAAACAGAGAACCGACTCGTGGAGATAACATATTGGACCTACTGATAACAAACAGACCCGAACTTTTCGAATCTGTATGTACAGAACAGGGAATCAGTGATCATAAGGCCGTTGCAGCATCCCTGAATATGGAAGTTAATAGGAATATAAAAAAAGGGAGGAAGGTTTATCTGTTTAGCAAGAGTAATAGAAGGCAGATTTCAGACTACCTAACAGATCAAAACGAAAATTTCTGTTCCGACGCTGACAATGTTGAGTGTTTATGGAAAAAGTTCAAGGCAATCGTAAAATGCGTTTTAGACAGGTACGTGCCGAGTAAAACTGTGAGGGACGGGAAAAACCCACCGTGGTACAACAACAAAGTTAGGAAACTACTGCGAAAGCAAAGAGAGCTTCACTCCAAGTTTAAACGCAGCCAAAACCTCTCAGACAAACAGAAGCTAAACGATGTCAAAGTTAGCGTAAGGAGGGCTATGCGTGAAGCGTTCATTGAATTCGAAAGTAAAATTCTATGTACCGACTTGACAGAAAATCCTAGGAAGTTCTGGTCTTACGTTAAATCAGTAAGTGGCTCGAAACAGCATATCCAGACACTACGGGATGATGATGGCATTGAAACAGAGGATGACACGCGTAAAGCTGAAATACTAAACACCTTTTTCCAAAGCTGTTTCACAGAGGAAGACCGCACTGCAGTTCCTTCTCTAAATCCTCGCACAAACGAAAAAATGGCTGACATCGAAATAAGTGTCCAAGGAATAGAAAAGCAACTGGAATCACTCAATAGAGGAAAGTCCACTGGACCTGACGGGATACCAATTCGATTCTACACAGAGTACGCGAAAGAACTTGCCCCCCTTCTAACAGCCGTGTACCGCAAGTCTCTAGAGGAACGGAGGGTTCCAAATGATTGGAAAAGAGCACAGATAGTCCCAGTCTTCGAGAAGGGTCGTCGAGCAGATGCGCAAAACTATAGACCTATATCTCTTACGTCGATCTCTTGTAGAATTTTAGAACATGTTTTTTGCTCGCGTATCATGTCATTTCTGGAAACCCAGAATCTACTATGTAGGAATCAACATGGATTCCGGAAACAGCGATCGTGTGAGACCCAACTCGCCTTATTTGTTCATGAGACCCAGAAAATATTAGATACAGGCTCCCAGGTAGATGCTATTTTTCTTGACTTCCGGAAGGCGTTCGATACAGTTCCGCACTGTCGCCTGATAAGCAAAGTAAGAGCCTACGGAATATCAGACCAGCTGTGTGGCTGGATTGAGGAGTTTTTGGCAAACAGAACACAGCATGTTGTTATCAATGGAGAGGCGTCTACAGACGTTAAAGTAACCTCTGGCGTGCCACAGGGGAGTGTTATGGGACCATTGCTTTTCACAATATATATAAATGACCTAGTAGATAGTGTCGGAAGTTCCATGCGGCTTTTCGCGGATGATGCTGTAGTATACAGAGAAGTTGCTGCATTAGAAAATTGTAGCGAAATACAGGAAGATCTGCAGCGGATAGGCACTTGGTGCAGGGAGTGGCAACTGACCCTTAACATAGACAAATGTAATGTATTGCGAATACATAGAAAGAAGGATCCTTTATTGTATGATTATATGATAGCGGAACAAACACTGGCAGCAGTTACTTCAGTAAAATATCTGGGAGTATGCGTACGGAACGATTTGAAGTGGAATGATCATATAAAACTAATTGTTGGTAAGGCGGGTACCAGGTTGAGATTCATTGGGAGAGTGCTTAGAAAATGTAGTCCATCAACAAAGGAGGTGGATTACAAAACACTCGTTCGACCTATACTTGAGTATTGCTCATCAGTGTGGGATCCGTACCAGATCGGTCTGACGGAGGAGATAGAGAAGATCCAAAGAAGAGCGGCGCGTTTCGTCACTGGGTTATTTGGTAACCGTGATAGCGTTACGGAGATGTTTAATAAACTCAAGTGGCAGACTCTGCAAGAGAGGCGCTCTGCATCGCGGTGTAGCTTGCTCGCCAGGTTTCGAGAGGATGCGTTTCTGGATGAGGTATCGAATATATTGCTTCCCCCTACTTATACTTCCCGAGGAGATCACGAATGTAAAATTAGAGAGATTAGAGCGCGCACGGAGGCTTTCAGACAGTCGTTCTTCCCGCGAACCATACGCGACTGGAACAGGAAAGGGAGGTAATGACAGTGGCACGTAAGGTGCCCTCCGCCACACACCGTTGGGTGGCTTGCGGAGTATCAATGTAGATGTAGATGTAGATGTAGATGTAGATGTAGACAGTAAGAGGAGTCAGTCTTCTTGTACTTGAGTGGGCATTGTGCCTTTTGTGTTCAATTCCGATGCAATTTATGTGTTTCATCGTCAATAAGAAGGTCAGAAGGATACAGTAAAACTGAAGTGAAGCATCGGAATCTATAACTAGTGTCACAGGAATGGTTCAAAACATAGACAGTAAGAGGTGTCAGTCTTCTTGTACTTGAGTCGGCATTGTGCCTTTTGTATTTATTTCTGATGCAATTTCAGAGTTTCATCGTCAATAAGAAGGTCAGAAGGATACAGTAAAACTGAAGTGAAGCATCGGAATCTATAACTAGTGTCACAGGAGTGGTTCAAAACATAGACAGTAGGAGGAGTCGGTCTTCTTGTACTTAAGTCGGCATTGTGCCTTTTGTATTTAATTCCGATGCAATTTCTGTGTTTCATCGTCAATAAGAAGGTCAGCTGGATAAGGTAATAATGAAGTGAAGCATCGGAATCTATAACTAGTGTCACAGGAATGGTTCAAAGCAAAAACGGGAAAAAGAGACAGTTATCTTGTACTGAAGTCGGCATTGTGCATTTTCTATATAATTTCGATGCAATTTCTGTGTTTCTCGTCAATAAGAAGGCCCAAGGGATACAGTAAACCTGAAGTGAAGCATCGGAATCTGAAACCGGTCCCACAGGAAAGGTTCAAAACTTAGACAGTAAGAAGAGCCAGACTACTTGTACTTGGGTCGGCATTGTGCCTTTTGTATTTAATACCGATGCAATTTGTGTGTTTCATCGTCAATAAGACGGTCAGAGGGATTAATTAAAACTGAAGTGAAGCATCGGAATTTATAACTAGTGTCACAGGAATGGTTTAAAACATAGACAGTAAGAAGGGTCAGTCTCCTTGTACTTAAGTGGCATTGTGCCTTTTGTATTTAATTCCGATGCAATGTCTGTGTTTCTTCGTCAATAAGAAGGTCAGATGGATACAGTAAACCTGAAGTGAAGCATCGGAATCTATAACTAGTGTCACAGAAATGGTTCAAACCATAGACAGTAAGAAGAGTCAGTTTTCTTGTACTTAGGTCGGCATTGTGCCTCTTCAATTGAATTCCGATGCAATTTCTGAGGTTCATCGTCAATAAGAAGGTCAGAGGGATACAGTAAACCTGAAGTGAAGCTTCGGAATCTATAACTAGTGTCACAGGAATGGTTCAAAACATAGACAGTAAGAAGAGTCAGTTTTCTTGTCAGAGGGATACAGTAAACCTTTTATATGTAATTCCGATGCAATTTCTATGTTTCATCGTCAATAAGAAGGTCAGAGGGATACAGTAAACCTGAAGTGAAGCATCGGAATCTATAAGTAGTGTCACAATAATGGTCCAAAACATAGACAGTAAGAAGAGTCAATTTGCTTGTACTTAAGTCGGCATTGTGCCTTTTCTATTTAATTCCGGTGCAATTTCTGTGTTTCATCGTCAATACGACGGTCAGAGGGATACAGTAAACCTGAAGTGAAGCATCCGAATCAAAAACTAGTGTCACAGGAATGGTTCAAAACATAGACAGTAAGAAGAGTCAGTCTTTTTGTACTTAAGTCGGCATTGTGCCTTTTGTATATAACTCCGATGCAATTTCTGTGTTTCATCGTCAATAAGAAGCTCAGAGGGATACAATAAACCAGAAGTGAAGCATCAGAATCTATTACTAGTGTCACAGGAATGGTTCGAAACATAGGCAGTAAGAAGAGTCGGTTTTCTTGTACTTAAGTCGGCATTGTGTCTTTTGTATTTAATTCCGATGCAATTTCTGTGTTTCGTAGTCAATAAGAAGGTCAGTGGGATACAGTAAACCTGAAGTGAAGCATCGGAATCTGCAACTAGTGTCACAGGAATTGTTCAAAACATTGACAGTAAGAAGAGTCAGTCTTTTTGTACATAAGTCGGCATTTTTAATTCCGATGCAATTTCTGTGTTTCATCGTCAATACTAAGGTCAGAGGGATACAGTAAACCTGAAGGGATGCATCGGAATCTATAACTAGTGTCACAGGGGTGGTTCAAAACATAGCCAGTAAGAAGAGTCAGTTTTCTTGTCAGAGGGATACAGTAAACCTTTTGTATGTAATTCCGATGCAATTTCTATGTTTCATCGTCAATAAGAAAGTCAGAGGGATACAGTAAACCTGTAGTGAAGCATCGGAAACTATAACTAGTGTCACAGGAATGGCTCAAAACATAGACAGAAGGAAGAGTCAGTCTTCTTGTACTTGAGTAGGCATTGTGCCTTTTGTGTTCAATTCCGATGCAATTTATGTGTTTCATCGTCAATAGGAAGGTCAGAAGGATACAGTAAAACTGAAGTGAAGCATCGGAATCTATAACTAGTATCACTGGAATGGTTCATAACATAGAAAGTGAGAAGAGTCAGTCTTCTTGTACTTGAGTCGGCATCGTGCCTTTTGTATTTAATTCCAATGCAATTTCTGTGTTTCATCGTCAATAAGAAGGTCAGAAGGATAAAGTAAAACTGAAGTGAAGCATCGGTATCTATAACTAGTGTCACAGGAGTGGTTCAAAACATAGACCGTAAGAAGAGCCTGTCCTCTTGTACTTGAGTCGGCATTGTGCCTTTTGTATTTAATTCCGATGCAATTTTTGTGTTTCATCGTCAATAAGACGGTCGGAGGGATACAGTAAACCTGAAGTGAAGCATCGGAATCTATAACTAGTGTCACAAAGTGGTTCAAAACATAGACAGTTGGAAGAGTCAGTTTTCTTATGCTTAAGTCGACATTGTGCATTTTGTATTTAATTCCGATGCAATTTCTGTGTTTCATCAACAATAAGAATGTCACAGGGATACATTAAAACTGAAGTGAAGCATCGGAATTTATAACTAGTGTCACAGGATTGGTTCAAAACAGAGACAGTAAGAAGAGTCAGTTTTCTAGTACTTAAGTCTGCATTGTGCCTTTTGTATTAATTGCCGATGCAATTTCTGTGATTCATCGTCAATAAGAAGGTCAGCTGGATACAGTAAACCTGTAGTGAAGCATCGGAAACTGTAACTAGTGTCACAGGAATGGCTCAAAACATAGACAGTAGGAAGAGTCAGTTTTCTTGTACTTAATTCGGCATTGTGCCTTTAGTATTTAATTCCGATGCAATTTCTGTGTTTCATCAACAATAAGAAGGTCAGAGGGATACAGTAAACCTGAAGTGAAGCATCGGAATCTATAACTAGTGTCACAGGAATGGTTTAGAACATAGACAGTAAGAAGAGTCAGTTTTCTTGTACTTAAGTCGGCATTGTGCCTTTTGTATGTAATTCCGATGCAATTTCTGTGTTTCATCGTCAATACGGAGGTCAGAGGGATCAAGTAAACCTGAAGTGAAGCATCGGAAACTATAACTAGTGTCACAGGAATGGTTCAAAACATAGACAGTAGGAAGAGTCAGTCTTCTTGTACTTGATTCGGCATTGATCCTTTTGTCTTTAATTCCAATGCAATTTCTGTGTTTCATCGTCAGTACGACGGTCAGAGGGATACAGTAAACCTGAAGTGAAGCATCGGAATCTATAACTAGTGTCACAGGAGTGGTTCAAAACATAGACAGTAAGAGGAGTCAGTCTTCTTGTACTTGAGTAGGCATTGTGACTTTTGTGTTCAATTCCGATGCAATTTACGTGTTTCATCGTCAATAAGAACGTCAGAAGGAAACAGTAAAACTGAAGTGAAGCATCGGAATCTATAACTAGTGTCACAGGAATGGTTCAAAACATAGACAGTAAGAAGTGTCAGTCTTCTTGTACTTGAGTCGGCATTGTGCCTTTTGTATTTATTTCTGATGCAATTTCAGAGTTTCATCGTCAATAAGAAGGTCAGAAGGATACAGTAAAACTGAAGTGAAGCATCGGAATCAATAACTAGTGTCACAGGAGTGGTTCAAAACATAGACAGTAGGAGGAGTCGGTCTTCTTGTACTTAAGTCGGCATTGTGCCTTTTGTATTTAATTCCGATTCAATTTCTGTGTTTCATCGTCAATAAGAAGGTCAGCTGGATAAGGTAATAACGAAGTGAAGCATCGGAATCTATAACTAGTGTCACAGGAATGGTTCAAAGCAAAAACGGGAAAAAGAGACAGTTATCTTGTACTGAAGTCGGCATTGTGCATTTTCTATATGATTCCGATGCAATTTCTGTGTTCGTCGTCAATAAGAAGGCCCAAGGGATACAGTAAACCTGAAGTGAAGCATCGGAATCTGAAACCGGTCCCACAGGAAAGGTTCAAAACTTAGACAGTAAGAAGAGCCAGACTACTTGTACTTGGGTCGGCATTGTGCCTTTTGTATTTAATTCCGATGCAATTTGTGTGTTTCATCGTCAATAAGACGGTCAGAGGGATTAATTAAAACTGAAGTGAAGCATCGGAATTTATAACTAGTGTCACAGGAATGGTTTAAAACATAGACAGTAAGAAGGGTCAGTCTCCTTGTACTTAAGTGGCATTGTGCTTTTGTATTTAATTCCGATGCATTGTCTGTGTTTCTTCGTCAATAAGAAGGTCAGATGGATACAGTAAACCTGAAGTGAAGCATCGGAATCTATAACTAGTGTCACAGGAATGGTTCAAAACATAGACAGTAAGAAGAGTCAATTTGCTTGTACTTAAGTCGGCATGGTGCCTTTTCTATTTAATTCCGATGCAATTTCTGTGTTTCATCGTCAATACGACGGTCAGAGGGATACAGTAAACCTGAAGTGAAGCATCCGAATCTATAACTAGTGTCACAGGAATGGTTCAAAACATAGACACTAAGAAGAGTCAGTCTTCTAGTACTTAAGTCGGCATTGTGCCTTTTGTATTTAATTCCGATGCATTTTCTGTGTTTCATCGTCAATAAGAGGGTCAGAGGGATACAGTAAACCTGAAGTGATGCTTCGGAATCTATGACTAGTGTCACAGAAATGGTTCAAAACATAGTTATTAAGAAGAGTCTGTTTCCTTGTACATAAGTCGGCATTGTGCCTCTTCTATTCAATTCCGATGCAATTTCTGTGTTTCGTCGTCAGAAACAAGGTCTAAGGGACACTGTAAACCTGAAGTGAAGCATCGGAATCTAAAGCCCGGCTCACAGGAAAGGTTCAAAACATAGACAGTAAGGAGAGCCAGTGTTCTTGTACTTGAGTCGGCATTGTGCATTTTGTATTTAATTCCGATGCAATTTCTGTGTTTCATCGTCAGTACGACGGTCAGAGGGATACAGTAAACCTGAAGTGAAGCATCGGAATCAAAAACTAGTGTCACAGGAATGGTTCAAAACATAGACAGTAAGAAGAGTCAGTCTTTTTGTACTTAAGTCGGCATTGTGCCTTTTGTACATAACTCCGATGCAATTTCTGTGTTTCATCGTCAATAAGAAGCTCAGAGGGATACAATAAACCAGAAGTGAAGCATCAGAATCTATTACTAGTGTCACAGGAATGGTTCGAAACATAGACAGTAAGAAGAGTCGGTTTTCTTGTACTTAAGTCGGCATTGTGTCTTTTGTATTTAATTCCGATGCAATTTCTGTGTTTCGTCGTCAATAAGAAGGTCAGTGGTATACAGTAAACCTGAAGTGAAGCTTCGGAATCTGTAACTAGTGTCACAGGAATTGTTCAAAACATAGACAGTAAGAAGAGTCAGTCTTTTTGTACATAAGTCGGCATTTTTAATTCCGATGCAATTTCTGTGTTTCATCGTCAATACTAAGGTCAGAGGGATACAGTAAACCTGAAGGGATGCATCGGATTCTATAACTAGTGTCACAGGAATGGTTCAAAACATAGACAGTAAGAAGGGTCAGTCTTCTTGTACTTAAGTCGGCATTGTGCCTTTTGTATTTAATTCCGATGCAATATCTGTGTTTCTTCGCCAATAAGAAGGTCAGAGGGATATAGTAAACCTGAAGTGAAGCATCGGAATCTATAACTAGTGTCACAGAAATGGTTCAAACCATAGACAGTAAGAAGAGCCAGTCTTCTTGTACGTACGGCGGCATTGTGCCTTTTGTATTTAATTCCGATGCAATTTCTGTGTTTCATCGTCAATAAGAAGGTCCGAGGGATACAGTAAGCCTGAAGTGAAGCATCGGAATCTATAACTAGTGTCACAGGAATGGTTCAAAACATAGACAGTAAGAAGAGTCAGTTTTCTTGTACATAAGACGGCATTGTGCCTTTTGTATTTAATTCCGATGCAATATCTGTGTTTCATAGTCAATAAGAAGGTCACAGGGATACAGTAAACCTGAAGTGAAGCATCGGGATCTATCACTAGTGTCACAGGAATGGTTCAAAACATAAACAGTAAGAAGAGTCAGTTTTCTTGTACTTAGGTCGGCATTGTGCCTCTTGTATTTAATTCCGATGCAATTTCTGTGGTTCATCGTCAATAAGAAGGTCAGCGGGATACAGTAAACCTGAAGTGAAGCTTCGGAATCTATAACTAGTGTCACAGGAATGGTTCAAAACATAGCCAGTAAGAAGAGTCAGTTTTCTTGTCAGAGGGATACAGTAAACCTTTTGTATGTAATTCCGATGCAATTTCTATGTTTCATCGTCAATAAGAAAGTCAGAGGGATACAGTAAACCTGAAGTGAAGCATCGGAATCTATAACTAGTGTCACAGGAATGGTTCAAAACATAGACACTAAGAAGAGTCAGTCTTCTAGTACTTAAGTCGGCATTGTGCCTTTTGTATTTAATTCCGATGCATTTTCTGTGTTTCATCGTCAATAAGAGGGTCAGAGGGATACAGTAAACCTGAAGTGATGCTTCGGAATCTATGACTAGTGTCACAGAAATGGTTCAAAACATAGTTATTAAGAAGTGTCTGTTTCCTTGTACATAAGTCGGCATTGTGCCTCTTCTATTCAATTCCGATGCAATTTCTGTGTTTCGTCGTCAGAAACAAGGTCCAAGGGACACTGTAAACCTGATGTGAAGCATCGGAATCCTAAGCCGGGCTCACAGGAAAGGTTCAAAACATAGACAGTAAGAAGAGCCAGTCTTCTTGTACTTGAGTCGGCATTGTGCATTTTGTATTTAATTCCGATGCAATTTCTGTGTTTCATCGTCAGTACGACGGTCAGAGGGATACAGTAAACCTGAAGTGAAGCATCGGAATCAAAAACTAGTGTCACAGGAATGGTTCAAAACATAGACAGTAAGAAGAGTCAGTCTTTTTGTACTTAAGTCGGCATTGTGCCTTTTGTATATAACTCCCATGCAATTTCTGTGTTTCATCGTCAATAAGAAGCTCAGAGGGATACAATAAACCAGAAGTGAAGCATCAGAATCTATTACTAGGGTCACAGGAATGGTTCAAAACATAGACAGTAAGAAGAGTCGGTTTTCTTGTACTTAAGACGGCATTGTGTCTTTTGTATTTAATTCCGATGCAATTTCTGTGTTTCGTCGTCAATGAGAAGGTCAGTGGGATACAGTAAACCTGAAGTGAAGCATCGGAATCTGTAACTAGTGTCACAGGAATTGTTCAAAACATAGACAGTAAGAAGAGTCAGTCTTTTTGTACTTAAGTCGGCATTGTGCCTTTTGTATTTAATTCCGATGCAATTTCTGTGTTTCATCGTCAATACTAGGGTCAGAGGGATACAGTAATCCTGAAGGGAAGCATCGGATTCTATAACTAGTGTCACAGGAATGGATCAAAACATAGACAGTAAGAAGGGTCAGTCTTCTTGTACTTAAGTCGGCATTGTGCCTTTTGTATTTAATTCCGATGCAATATCTGTGTTTCTTCGTCAATAAGAAGGTCAGAGGGATCTAGTAAACCTGAAGTGAAGCATCGGAATCTATAACTAGTGTCACAGAAATGGTTCAAACCATAGACAGTAAGAAGAGCCAGTCTTCTTGTACGTAAGGCGGCATTGTGCCTTTTCTATTTAATTCCCTTGCAATATCTGTGTTTCATCGTCAATAAGAAGGTCCAAGGGATACAGTAAGCCTGAAGTGAAGCATCGGAATCTATAACTAGTGTCACAGGAGTGGTTCAAAACATAGACAGTAAGAGGAGTCAGTCTTCTTGTACTTAAGTCGGCATTGTGCCTTTTGTATTTAATTCCGATGCAATTTAAGTGTTTCATCGTCAATAAGAAGGTCAGAGGGATACAGTAAACCTGAAGTGAAGCATCGGAATCTATAACTAGTGTCACAGGAATGGTTCAAAACATAGACAGTAAGAAGCGTCAGTTTTCTTGTACTTAAGACGGCATTGTGCCTTTTGTATTTCATTCCGATGCAATATCTGTGTTTCATGGTCAATAAGAAGGTCACAGGGATACAGTAAACCTGAAGTGAAGCATCGGGATCTATAACTAGTGTCACAGGAATGGTTCAAAACATAAACAGTAAGAAGACTCAGTTTTCTTGTACTTAGTTCGGCATTGTGCCTCTTGTATTTAATTCCGATGCAATTTCTGTGGTTCATCGTCAATAAGAAGGTCAGAGCGATACAGTAAACCTGAAGTGAAGCTTCGGTATCTATAACTAGTGTCACAGGAATGGTTCAAAACATAGACAGTAAGAAGAGTCAGTTTTCTTGTCAGAGGCATACAGTAAACCTTTTGTATGTAATTCCGATGCAATTTCTTTGTTTCATCGTCAATAAGAAGGTCAGAGGGATACAGTAAACCTGAAGTGAAGCATTGGAATCTATAACTAGTGTCACAGGAATGGTTCAAACATAGACAGTAAGAAGAGTCAATTTGCTTGTACTTAAGTCGGCATTGTGCCTTTTCTATTTATTTCCGATGCAATTTCTGTGTTTCATCGTCAATACGACGGTCAGAGGGATACAGTAAACCTGAAGTGAAGCATCCGAATCTATAACTAGTGTCACAGGAATGGTTCAAAACATAGACACTAAGAAGAGTCAGTCTTCTAGTACTTAAGTCGGCATTGTGCCTTTTGTATTTAATTCCGATGCATTTTCTGTGTTTCATCGTCAATAAGAGGGTCAGAGGGATACAGTAAACCTGAAGTGATGCTTCGGAATCTATGACTAGTGTCACAGAAATGGTTCAAAACATAGTTATTAAGAAGAGTCTGTTTCCTTGTACATAAGTCGACATTGTGCCTCTTCTATTCAATTCCGATGCAATTTCTGTGTTTCAACGTCAGAAACAAGGTCCAAGGGACACAGTAAACCTGAAGTGAAGCATCGGAATCTAAAGCCGGGCTCACAGGAAAGGTTCAAAACATAGACAGTAAGAAGAGCCAGTCTTCTTGTACTTGAGTCGGCATTGTGCATTTTGTATTTAATTCCGATGCAATTTCTGTGTTTCATCGTCAGTACGACGGTCAGAGGGATACAGTAAACCTGAAATGAAGCATCGGAATCAAAAACTAGTGTCACAGGAATGGTTCAAAACATAGACAGTAAGAAGAGTCAGTCTTTTTGTTCTTAAGTCGGCATTGTGCCTTTTGTATATAACTCCGATGCAATTTCTGTGTTTCATCGTCAATAAGAAGCTCAGAGGGATACAATAAACCAGAAGTGAAGCATCAGAATCTATTACTAGTGTCACAGGAATGGTTCAAAACATAGACAGTAAGAAGAGTCGGTTTTCTTGTACGTAAGTCGGCATTGAGTCTTTTGTATTTAATTCCGATGCAATTTCTGTGTTTCGTCGTCAATAAGAAGGTCAGTGGGATACAGTAAACCTGAAGTGAAGCATCGGAATCTGTAACTAGTGTCACAGGAATTGTTCAAAATATAGACAGTAAGAAGAGTCAGTCTTTTTGTACTTAAGTCGGCATTGTGCCTTTTGTATTTAATTCCGATGCAATTTCTGTGTTTCATCGTCAATACTAAGGTCAGAGGGATACAGTAAACCTGAAGGGAAGCATCGGAATCTATAACTAGTGTCACAGACATGGTTCAAACCATAGACAGTAAGAAGAGCCAGTCTTCTTGTACTTGAGTCGGCATTGTGCTTTTTGTATTTCATTCCGATGCAATTTCTGTGTTTCATCGTCAATAAGAAGGTCCGAGGGATACAGCAAACCTGAAGTGAAGCGTCGGAATCTATAACTAGTGTCACAGGAGTGGTTCAAAACATAGACAGTAAGAAGAGTCAGTCTTCTTGTACTTAAGTAGGCATTGTGCCTTTTGTATTTAATTCCGATGCAATTTAAGTGTTTCATCGTCAATAAGAAGGTCAGAGGGATACAGTGAACCTGAAGTGAAGCATCGGAATCTATAACTGGTGTCACAGGAATGGTTCAAAACATAGACAGTAAGAAGAGTCAGTTTTCTTGTACTTAAGACGACATTGTGCCTTTTGTATTTAATTCCGATGCAATATCTGTGTTTCATAGTCAATAAGAAGGTCACAGGGATACAGTAAACCTGAAGTGAAGCATCGGGATCTATAACTATTGCCACAAGAATGGTTGAGAACATAAACAGTAAGAAGAGTCAGTTTTCTTGTACTTAGGTCGGCATTGTGCCTCCTGTATTTAATTTCGATGCAATTTCTGTGGTTCATTGTCAATAAGTAGGTCAGAGGGATACAGTAAACCAGAAGTGAAGCATCGGAATCTATAACTAGTGTCACAGGAATGGTTCAAAATATCGACAGTAAGAATAGTCAGTTTTCTTGTCAGAGGGATACAGTAAGCCTTTTGTATGTGATTCCGATGCAATTTCTGTGTTTCATCGTCAGTATGAAGGTCAGAGTGATACAGTAAACCTGAAGTGAAGCATCGGAATCTATAACTAGAGTCACAGGAATGGTACAAAACATAGACAGTCAGAAAAGTCAATTTGCTTGTACTTAAGCCGGCATTGTGCCTTTTTTATTTAATTCCCATGCAATTTCTGTGTTCGTCGTCAATAAGAAGGTCCAAGGGATACAGTAAACCTGAAGTGAAGCATCGGAATCTAAAACCGGTCTCAGAGGAAAGTTTCAAAACATAGACAGTAAGAAGAGCCAGTCTTCTTGTATATGGGTCAGCATTGTGCCTTTTGTATTTAATTCCGATGCAATTTCTGTTTTTCATCGTCAATAAGATGGTCAGCTGGATACAGTAAACCTGAAGTGAAGCATCAGAATCTATAACTAGTGTCACAGGAATGATTCAAAACATAGACAGGAAGTATTACCAGTCTTTTTGTACATGAGTCGGCATTGTGCCTCTTCTATTTAATTCCGATGCAATTTCTGTGTATCGTCGTCAATAACAAGGTCCAAGGGATACAGTAAACCTGAAGTGAAGCATCGGATTCTAAAACCGGTCTCACAGGAAAGGTTCAAAACATTGACAGTAAGAAGAGCGAGTCTTCTTGTACTTGAGTCGGCATTATGCCTTTTGTATTTAATTTCGATGCAATTTCTGTGTTTCATCGTCAGTACGACGGTCAGAGGGATACTGTAAACCTGAAGTGAAGCATCGGAATGTATAACTAGTGTCACAGGAATAGTTCAAAACATAGACAGTAAGAAGGGTCAGTCTTCTCGTACTTAAGTCGGCATTAGCCTTTTGTATTTAATTCCGATGCAATATCTGTGTTTCTTCGTCAATAAGAAGGTCAGAGGGATATAGTAAACCTGAAGTGAAGCATCGTAATCTATAACTGGTGTCACAGAAATGGTTCAAACCATAGACAGTAAGAAGAGCCAGTCTTCTTGTACGTAAGGCGGCATTGTGCCTTTTGTATTTAATTCCGATGAAATTTCTGTGTTTCATCGTCAATAAGAAGGTCCGAGGGATACAGTAAGCCTGAAGTGAAGCATCGGAATCTATAACTAGTGTCACAGGAATGGTTCAAAACATAGACAGTAAGAAGAGTCAGTTTTCTTGTACATAAGACGGCATTGTGCCTTTTGTATTTAATTCCGATTCAATATCTGTGTTTCATAGTCAATAAGAAGGTCACAGGGATACAGTAAACCTGAAGTGAAGCATCGGGATCTATAACTAGTGTCACAGGAATGGTTCAAAACATAAACAGTAAGAAGAGTCAGTTTTCTTGTACTTAGGTCGGCATTGTGCCTCTTGTATTTAATTCCGATGCAATTTCAATGGGTTCATCGTCAATAAGAAGGTCAGAGGGATACAGTAAACCTGAAGTGAAGCTTCGGAGTCTATAACTAGTGTCACAGGAATGGTTCAAAACATAGCCAGTAAGTAGAGTCAGTTTTCTTGTCAGAGGGATACAGTAAACCTTTTGTATGTAATTCCGATGCAATTTCTGTGTTTCATCGTCAATAAGAAGCTCAGAGGGATACAATAAACCAGAAGTGAAGCATCAGAATCTATTACTAGTGTCACACGAATGGTTCGAAACATAGACAGTAAGAAGAGTCGGTTTTCTTGTACTTAAGTCGGCATTGTGTCTTTTGTATTTAATTCCGATGCAATTTCTGTGTTTCGTCGTCAATAAGAAGGTCAGTGGTATACAGTAAACCTGAAGTGAAGAATCGGAATCTGTAACTAGTGTCACAGGAATTGTTCAAATCATAGACAGTAAGAAGAGTCAGTCTTTTTGTACATAAGTCGGCATTTCTAATTCCGATGCAATTTCTGTGTTTCATCGTCAATACTAAGGTCAGAGGGATACAGTAAACCTGAAGGGATGCATCGGATTCTATAACTAGTGTCACAGGAATGGTTCAAAACATAGACAGTTAGAAGGGTCAGTCTTCTCGTACTTAAGTCGGCATTGTGCCTTTTGTATTTAATTCCGAAGCAATATCTGTGTTTCTTCGTCAATAAGAAGGTCAGAGGGATATAGTAAACCTGAAGTGAAGCATCGGAATCTATAACTGGTGTCACAGAAATGGTTCAAACCATAGACAGTAAGAAGAGCCAGTCTTCTTGTACGTAAGGCGGCATTGTGCCTTTTGTATTTAATTCCGATGAAATTTCTGTGTTTCATCGTCAATAAGAAGGTCCGAGGGATACAGTAAGCCTGAAGTGAAGCATCGGAATCTATAACTAGTGTCACAGGAATGGTTCAAAACATAGACAGTAAGAAGAGCCAGTCTTCTTGTATGTAAGGCGGCATTGTGCCTTTTGTATTTAATTCCGATGAAATTTCTGTGTTTCATCGTCAATAAGAAGGTCCGAGGGATATAGTAAGCCTGAAGTGAAGCATCGGAATCTATAACTAGTGTCACAGGAATGGTTCAAAACATAGACAGTAAGAAGAGTCAGTTTTCTTGTACATAAGACGGCATTGTGCCTTATCTATTTAATTCCGATGCAATTTCTGTGTTTCATCGTCAATACGACGGTCAGAGGGATACAGTAAACCTGAAGTGAAGCATCCGAATCTATAACTAGTGTCACAGGAATGGTTCAAAGCATAGACACTAAGAAGAGTCAGTCTTCTAGTACTTAAGTCGGCATTGTGCCTTTTGTATTTAATTCCGATGCATTTTCTGTGTTTCATCGTCAATAAGAGGGTCAGAGGGATACAGTAAACCTGAAGTGATGCTTCGGAATCTATGACTAGTGTCACAGAAATGGTTCAAAACATAGTTATTAAGAAGAGTCTGTTTCCTTGTACATAAGTCGACATTGTGCCTCTTCTATTCAATTCCGATGCAATTTCTGTGTTTCAACGTCAGAAACAAGGTCCAAGGGACACAGTAAACCTGAAGTGAAGCATCGGAATCTAAAGCCGGGCTCACAGGAAAGGTTCAAAACATAGACAGTAAGAAGAGCCAGTCTTCTTGTACTTGAGTCGGCATTGTGCATTTTGTATTTAATTCCGATGCAATTTCTGTGTTTCATCGTCAGTACGACGGTCAGAGGGATACAGTAAACCTGAAGTGAAGCATCGGAATCAAAAACTAGTGTCACAGGAATGGTTCAAAACATAGACAGTAAGAAGAGTCAGTCTTTTTGTACTTAAGTCGGCATTGTGCCTTTTGTATATAACTCCGATGCAATTTCTGTGTTTCATCGTCAATAAGAAGCTCAGAGGGATACAATAAACCAGAAGTGAAGCATCAGAATCTATTACTAGTGTCACAGGAATGGTTCAAAACATAGACAGTAAGAAGAGTCGGTTTTCTTGTACTTAAGTCGGCATTGTGTCTTTTGTATTTAATTCCGATGCAATTTCTGTGTTTCGTCGTCAATAAGAAGGTCAGTGGGATACAGTAAACCTGAAGTGAAGCATCGGAATCTGTAACTAGTGTCACAGGAATTGTTCAAAACATAGACAGTAAGAAGAGTCAGTCTTTTTGTACTTAAGTCGGCATTGTGCCTTTTGTATTTAATTCCGATGCAATTTCTGTGTTTCATCGTCAATACTAAGGTCAGACGGATACAGTAAACCTGAAGGGAAGCATCGGATTCTATAACTAGTGTCACAGAAATGGTTCAAAACATAGACAGTAAGAAGGGTCAGTCTTCTTGTACTTAAGTCGGCATTGTGCCTTTTGTATTTAATTCCGATGCAATATCTGTGTTTCTACGTCAATAAGAAGGTCAGAGAGTAATAGTAAATCTGAAGTGAAGCATCGGAATCTATAACTAGTGTCACAGACATGGTTCAAACCATAGACAGTAAGAGGAGCCAGTCTTCTTGTACTTGAGTCAGCATTGTGCTTTTTGTATTTCATTCCGATGCAATTTCTGTGTTTCATCGTCAATAAGAAGGTCCGAGGGATACAGTAAACCTGAAGTGAAGCGTCGGAATCTATAACTAGTGTCACAGGAGTGGTTCAAAACATAGACAGTAAGAAGAGTCAGTCTTCTTGTACTTAAGTAGGCATTGTGCCTTTTGTATTTAATTCCGATGCAATTTAAGTGTTTCATCGTCAATAAGAAGGTCAGAGGGATACAGTAAACCTGAAGTGAAGCATCGGAATCTATAACTAGTGTCACAGGAATGGTTCAAAACATAGACAGTAAGAAGAGTCAGTTTTCTTGTACTTAAGACGGCATTGTGCCTTTTGTATTTAATTCCGATGCAATATCTGTGTTTCATAGTCAATAAGAAGGTCACAGGGATACAGTAAACCTGAAGTGAAGCATCGGAATCTATAACTAGTGTCACAGGAATGGTTCAAAATATCGACAGTAAGAATAGTCAGTTTTCTTGTCAGAGGGATACAGTAAGCCTTTTGTATGTGATTCCGATGCAATTTCTGTGTTTCATCGTCAGTATGAAGGTCAGAGGGATACAGTAAACCTGAAGTGAAGCATCGGAATCTATAACTAGAGTCACAGGAATGGTACAAAACATAGACAGTCAGAAAAGTCAATTTGCTTGTACTTAAGCCGGCATTGTGCCTTTTTTATTTAATTCCGATGCAATTTCTGTGTTCGTCGTCAATAAGAAGGTCCAAGGGATACAGTAAACCTGAAGTGAAGCATCGGAATCTAAAACCGGTCTCAGAGGAAAGGTTCAAAACATAGACAGTAGGAAGAGCCAGTCTTCTTGTATATGGGTCAGCATTGTGCCTTTTGTATTTAATTCCGATGCAATTTCTGTTTTTCATCGTCAATAAGATGGTCAGCTGGATACAGTAAACCTGAAGTAAAGCATCAGAATCTATAACTAGTGTCACAGGAATTATTCAAAACATAGACAGGAAGTATTACCAGTCTTCTTGTACTTGAGTCGGCATTATGCCTTTTGTATTTAATTTCGATGCAATTTCTGTGTTTCATCGTCAGTACGACGGTCAGAGGGATACAGTAAACCTGATGTGAAGCATCGGATCTATAATAAGTGTCACAGGAATGTTCAAAACATAAACAGTAAGAAGAGTCAGTTTTCTTGTACTTAAGTCGGCATTGTGCCTTTTGTATATAACTCCGATGCAATTTCTGTGATTAATCGTCAATAAGAAGGTCAGCTGGATACAGTAAACCTGTAGTGAAGCATCGGAATCTATAACTAGTGTCACAGGAATGGTTCAAAACATAGACAGTTGGAAGAGTCAGTTTTCTTGTACTTGAGTCGGCATTGTGCCTTTTGTATTTAATTGCGACGCAATTTCTGAGTTTCATCGTCAATAAGAAGGTCAGAGGGTTACAGTAAACCTGAAGTGAAGCATCGGAATCTATAACTAGTGTCACATGAATGGTTCAAAACATAGGCAGTAGGAAGAGTCAGTCTTCTTGTACTTAAGTCAGCATTGTGCCTTTTGTATATAATTCCGATGCAAGTTCTGTGTTTCATCGTCAATAGGAAGGTCAGAGGGATACAGTAAACGTAATGTGAAGCATCGAAATCTATAACTAGTGTCACAGGAATGGTTCAAATCTTAGACAGTAAGAAGAGTCAGTTTTCTTGTACTTCAGTCGGCATTGTGCATCTATATATAATTCTGAAGCAATTTCTGTATTTCATCGTCAATAAGAACCTCACAGGGATACAGTTAACCTGAATTGAAGCATCGGAATCTACAACTAGTGTCCCAGGAACGGTTCAAAACATAAACAGTAAGAAGAGTCAGTTTTCTTGGACTTAAGTCGGCATTGTGCCTTTTCTATTTAATTCGAATGCAATTTCTGTGTTCCATCGTCAATAAGGACAGAGGAATACAGTAAACCTGAAGTGAAGCATCGGAATCTATAACTAGTGTCACAGGAATGGTGCAAACATAGACAGTAAGAAGTGTCAGTTGTCTTGTACTTAAGTTGGCATTGTGCCTTTTGTATTTATTTACGATGCAATAACTGTGTTTCATCGTCAATAAGAAGGTCAGAGGGATACAGTAAACCTCAAGTGAAACATCGGAATCTATAACTAGTGTCACAGGAATGGTTCAATCATAGACAGTAAGAAGAGTCAGTTTTCTTGTACATAAGTCGCCATAGTGCCTTTTGTATTTAATTCCGATACAAATTCTGTGTTTCATCGATAATAAGAAGGTCAGATGGATACAGTAAACCTGAAGTGAAGCATCGGAAGCTATGCCTAGTGTCACATGAATGGTTCAAAACATAGACAGTAAGAAGAGTCTGTTTTCTTGTACTTAAGTCGGCATTGTGCCTTTTGTATTTAATTCTGATGCAATTTCTGTGTTTCATCGTCAATAAGAAGGTCAGAGGGATACAGTAAACATGAAGAGAAGCATCGGAATCTATAACTAGTGTCACAGGAATGGTTCAAATCATAGACAGTAAGGAGTGTCAGTTTTCTTGTACTTATGGAGGCATTGTGCCTTTTGTATTTAATTCCGATGCTATATCTGTGTTTCATCAACAATAAGATGGTCAGAAGGTCAGAGTAAACCTGAAAAGAAGCATCGGAATCTATAACTAGTGTCACAGGAATGGTTCCAAACATAGACAGTAAGAAGAGTCAATTTTCTTGTACTTAAGACGGCATTTTTCCTTTTCTATTTAATTCCGATGCAATTTCTATGTTTCATCAACAATAAGATGGTCAGAGGGATACAGTAAACCTGAAGTGAAGCATCGGAATCTATAACCAGTGTCACAGGAATGGTTGAAAACATAGACAGTAAGAAGAGTCAATTTCCATGTACTTAAGTCGGCATTGTGCCATTTGTATTTAACTCCGATGCAATTTCTGTGTTTCATCGTCAATAAGATGGTCAGAGGGACACAGTAAACCTGAATTGAAGCATCGGAATCTATAACTAGTGTCACAGGAATGGATCAAACATAGACAGTAAGAAGAGTCAGTTTTCTTGTACTTAAGTCGGCACTGTGCCTTTTGTATTTAATTCCGATGCAATTTCTGTGTTTCATCGTGAATAAGAAGGTCAGAGGGATACAGTAAACCTGAAGTGAAGCATCGGAATCTATAACTAGTGTCACAGGAATGGTTCAAACATAAACAGTAAGAAGAATCAGTTTTCTTGTACATCAGTCGGCATTGTGCCTTTTGTATTTAATTCCGATGCAATTTCTTTGTTTCATCGTCAATAAGAAGGTCAGAGGGATACAGTAAACCTGAAGTGAAGCATCGGACTCTATAATTAGTGTCACATGAATGGTTCAAAACATAGACAGTAAGAAGAGTCAGTTTTCTTGTACTTAAGTCGGCATTGTGCCTTTTGTATTTAATTACGATGCAATTTCTGTGTTTCATCGTCAATAAGAAGGTCAGAGGGATACAGTACACCTGAAGTGAAGCATCGGAATCTATAACTAGTGTCACAGGAATGGATCAAACATAGACAGTAAGAAGAGTCAGTTTTCTTGTACTTAAGTCGGCACTGTGCCTTTTGTATTTAATTCCGATGCAATTTCTGTGTTTCATCGTGAATAAGAAGGTCAGAGGGATACAGTAAACCTGAAGTGAAGCATCGGAATCTATAACTAGTGTCTCAGGAATGGTTCAAAACATAGACAGTAAGAAGAGTCATTTTTCTTGTACTTAAGTCGACATTGTGCCCATTGTATTTAATTCCGTTGCAATTTAAGTGTTTCATCGTCAATAAGAAGGTCAGAGGGATACAGCAAACCTGAGGCGAAGCATCGGATCTATAACTAGTGTCACAGGAATGGTTCAAAACATGGACAGTAAGAAGAGTCAGTTTTCTTGTACTTAAGGCGGCATTGTGCCTTTTGTATTTAACTCCGCGGAAATGTCTGTGTTTCTATATCAATATGAAGGTCAGAGGGATACAGTAAACCTGAAGTGAAGCATCGAATCTATAACTAGTGTCACAGGAATGGTTCAAAGCATAGACAGTAAGAAGAGTCAGTTTTATTGTACTTAAGTCGGCATTGTGCCATTTCTATTTAATTCCGATGAAATTTCTGTTTGATCGTCAATAAGAAGGTCAGAGGGACACAGTAAACCTGAACTAAAGCATTGGAATCTATAACTAGTGTCACAGGAATTGTTCAAAGCATAGACAATAAGAAGAGTCAGTATTCTTGTACTTAAATTGGCATTGTGCTTTTGTATTTAATTAAGATGCAACATCTCTGTTTCATCGTCAATAAGGAAATCAGAGGTATACAGTAAACCCGAAGTGAAGCTTCGGAATCTAAAACTAGTGTCACAGGAATGGTTCAAAACATAGACAGTAGGAAGAGTCAGTCTTCTTGTACTTGAGTCGGCATTGTGCCTTTTGTATTTAATTCCGATGCAATATCTGTGTTTCATCGTCATTAAGAAGGTCAGAGGGATACAGTAAAACAAAAATGAAGCATCGGAAACTATAACTAGTGTCACAGGAATGGTTTAAAACATAGACAGTAAGAAGAGTCAGTCTCCTTGTACTACAGTCGGCATTGTGACTTTTGTATTTAACTCCGATGGAATTTCTGTGCTTCATCATCAATAAGAAGGTCAGCTGGATACAGTGTTCCTGAAGTGCAGCATCTGAATCTATAACTAGTGTTACAGGAATGGTTCAAACCATAGACAGTAAGACGAGTCAGTCTTCTTGTACTTAAGTCGGCATTGTGCCTTTTGTATCTAATTAAGACGCAATATCTGTGTTTCATCGTCATTAAGAAGGTCTGAGGGATACAGTAAACCTGAAGTGACGCATCGGAATCTATAACTAGTGTCACAGGAATGGTTCAAACCGTAGACAGTAAGAAGAGTCAGTCTTCTTGTACTTAAGTCGGCATTGTGCCTTTTGTATATAGTTCCGATGCAATTTCTGTGTTTCATCGTCTATAAGAAGGTCAGAGGGATATAGTAAACCTGAAGTGAAGCATCGGAATCTATAACTAGTGTCACAGGAATCGTTCAAAACATAGACAGTAAGAGGAGGCAGTCTTCTTGTACTTGAGTCGGCATTGTGCCTTTTGTATTTAATTCCGATGCAATTTCTGAGTTTCATCGTCAATAAGAAGGTCAGAGGGATACAGTAAACCTGAAGTGAAGCATCGGAAACTATAACTAGTGTCACAGGAATGGTTGAAACATAAAAAGTAAGAAGAATCAGTTTTCTTGTACATCAGTCGGCATTTTGCCTTTTGTATTTAATTCCAATGCAATTTCTGTGTTTCATCGTCAATAAGAAGGTCAGTGGGATACAGTAAACATGAAGAGAAGCATCGGAATCTATAACTAGTGTCACAGGAATGGTTCAAAACATAGACAGTAAGAAGAGTCAGTTTTCTTGTACATAAGTCGGCATTGTGCCTTTTGTATGTAATTCCGATGCAAGTTCTGTGTTTCATCGTCAATAAGAAGGTCAGAGGGATACAGTAAACCTGAAGTGAAGCTTCGGAATCTATAACTAGTGTCACAGGAATGGTTCAAAACATGGACAGTAAGAAGAGTCAGTTTTCTTGTACTTAAGTCGGCATTGTGCCTTTTGTATTTAACTCCGATGCAATTTCTGTGTTTCATCGTCAATAAGAAGGTCAGAGGGATACAGTAAACCTGAAGTGAAGCATCGGAATCTATAACTAGTATCACAGGAATGGTTCAAAACATAGACAGTATGAAGAATCAGTTTTCTTGTACTTAAGTCGGCATTGTGCCTTTTGTATTTAACTCCGATGCAATTTCTGTGTTTTTGATCGTCAATAAGAATGTCAGGGGGATACAGTAAACCTGAAGTGAAGCATCGGAATCTGTAACTAGTGTCACAGGAATGGTTGAAAACATAGACAGTAAGAAGAGTCAATTTCCTTGTACTTAAGTCGGCATTGTGCCATTTGTATTTAACTCCGATGCAATTTCTGTGTTTCATCGTCAATAAGATGGTCAGAGGGACTCAGTAAACCTGAATTGAAGCATCGGAATCTATAACTAGTGTCACAGGAATGGTTCAAACATAGACAGTAGGAAGAGTCAGTTTTCTTGTACTTAAGTCGGCACTGTGCCTTTTGTATTTAATTCCGATGCAATTTCTGTGTTTCATCGTCAATAAGAAGGTCAGAGGGATACAGTAAAGCTGAAGTGAAGCTTCGGAATCTTTAAGTAGTGTCACAGGAATGGTTCAAAACATGGGCAGTAAGAAGAGTCAGTTTTCTTGTACTTAAGGCGGCATTGTGCCTTTTGTATTTAACTCCGCGGAAATTTCTGTGTTTCTATGTCAATATGAAGGTCAGAGGGATACAGTAAACCTGAAGTGAAGCATCGAATCTATAACTAGTGTCACAGGAATGGTTCAAAGCATAGACAGTAAGAAGAGTCAGTTTTCTTGTACTTAAGTCGGCATTGTGCCATTTCTATTTTATTCCGATGAAATTTCTGTGTTTAATCGTCAATAAGAAAGTCAGAGGGATACAGTAAATATGAAGTGAAGCATCGGAAACAATCACTATTGGCACAGGAATGGTTCAAAACATAGTAAGAAGAGTCAGTTTTCTTGTACTTAAGTCGGCATTGTGCCTTTCGTATTTAACTCCAATGCAATTTCTGTGTTTCATCGTCAACAAGAAGGTCAGAGGGATACAGTAAACCTGAAGTGAAGCATCGGAATCTATAACTAGTGTCACAGGAATGGTCAAAGAATAGACAGTAAGAAGAGTATGTTTTTTTGTACTTAAGTCGGCATTGTGCCTTTTGTATTTAACTCCGATGCAATTTCTGTGTTTCATCGTCAATAAGAAAGTCAGAGGGATACAGTAAACCTCAAGTGAAGCATCGGAATCTATAACTAGTGTCACAGGAATGGTTCAATCATAGACAGTAAGAAGAGTCAGTTCTCTTGTACTTAAGTCGGCATTGTGCCTTTTGTATTTATTTACGATGCAATAACTGTGTTTCATCGTCAATAAGAAGGTCAGAGGGATACAGTAAACCTCAAGTGAAACATCGGAATCTATAACTAGTGTCACAGGAATGGTTCAATCATAGACAGTAAGAAGAGTCGGTTTTCTTGTACATAAGTCGGCATAGTGCCTTTTGTATTTAATTCCGATACAAATTCTGTGTTTCATCGATAATAAGAAGGTCAGATGGATACAGTAAACCTGAAGTGAAGCATCGGAAGCTATGCCTAGTGTCACATGAATGGTTCAAAACATAGACAGTAAGAAGAGTCTGTTTTCTTGTACTTAAGTCGGCATTGTGCCTTTTGTATTTAATTCTGATGCAATTTCTGTGTTTCATCGTCAATAAGAAGGTCAGAGGGATACAGTAAACATGAAGAGAAGCATCGGAATCCATAACTAGTGTCACAGGAATGGTTCAAATCATAGACAGTAAGAAGTGTCAGTTTTCTTGTACTTATGGAGGCATTGTGCCTTTTGTATTTAATTCCGATGCTATATCTGTGTTTCATCAACAATAAGATGGTCAGAAGGTCAGAGTAAACCTGAAAAGAAGCATCGGAATCTATAACTAGTGTCACAGGAATGGTTCCAAACATAGACAGTAAGAAGAGTCAATTTTCTTGTACTTAAGACGGCATTTTTCCTTTTCTATTTAATTCCGATGCAATTTCTATGTTTCATCGTCAATAAGAAGGTCAGAGGGATACAGTAAACCTGAAGTGAAGCATCGGAATCTATAACTAGTGACACAGGAATGGATCAAAACATAGACAGTAAGAAGAGTCAGTTTTCTTGTACTTAAGTCGGCATTGTGCCTTTTGTATTTAATTCCGAAGCAATTTCTGTGTCTCATCGTCAATAAGAAAGTCAGAGGGATACAGTAAACCTGGGGTAAAGCATCGGAATCTATAACTAGTGTCACATGAATGGTTCAAAACATAGACAGTAAGAAGAGTCAGTTTTCTTGTACATAAGTCGGCATTGTGCCTTTTGCATTTATTTCCGATCCTATGTCTGTGTATCATCAACAATAAGATGGTCAGAGGGATACAGTAAACCTGAAGTGAAGCATCGGAATCTATAACTAGTGTCACATGAATGGTTCAAACATAGACAGTAACAAGAGTCAGTTTTCTTGTACTTAAGTCGGCATTATGCCCTTTGTATTTAATTCCGATGCAATATCTGTGTTTCATCTTCAATAAGAAGGTCAGAGGTATACAGTAAACCTGAAGTGAAGCATCGGAATCTATAACTAGTGTCACATGAATGGTTCAAAACATAGGCAGTAGGAAGACTCAGTCTTCTTGTACTTAAGTCGGCATTGTGCCTTTTGTATTTAACTCCGATGCAATTTCTGTGTTTCATCGTCAATAGGAAGGTCAGAGGGATACAGTAAACCTAATGTGAAGCATCGAAATCTATAACTAGTGTCACAGGAATTGTTCAAATCTTAGACAGTAAGAAGAGTCAGTTCTCTTGTACTTGAGTCGGCATTGTGCCTTCTGTATATAATTCCGAAGCAATTTCTGTATTTCGTCGTCAATAAGAAGATCACAGGGATACAGTTAACCTGAAGTGAAGCATCGGAATCTACAACTAGTGTCCCAGTAATGGTTCAAAACATAAACAGTATGAAGAGTCAGTTTTCTTGGACTTAAGTCGGCATTGTGCCTTTTCTATTTAATTCCGATGCAATTTCTGTGTTTCATCGTCAATAAGAAGGACAGAGGGATACAGTAAACCTGAAGTGAAGCATCGGAATCTATAACTAGTGTCACAGGAATGGTGCAAAACATAGACAGTAAGAAGTGTCAGTTTTCTTGTACTTAAGTCAGCATTGTCCCTTTTGTATTCATTTCCGATGCAGTTTTTGCGTTTCGTCGTCAATAAGCAGGTACACGGGATACAGTAAACCTGAAGTGATGCATCGGAATCTAAAACCGGTCTCACAGGAAAGGTTCAAAACATAGACAGTAAGAAAAGCCAGTGTTCTTGTACTTGAGTCGGTATTGTGCCTTCTGTATTTAATTCCGATGCAATTTCTGTGTTTCATCGTCAATAAGAAGGTCAGTGGGATACAGTAAACCTTAAGTGATATATCGGAATCTATAACTAGTGTCACAGGAATGGTTCAAAACATATTCAGTAAGAAGAGCCAGTCTTCTTGTACTTGAGTCGGCATTGTGCCTTTTGTATTTGATTCCGATGAAATTTCTGTGTTTGATCGTCAATAAGAAGGTCAGAGGGACACAGTAAACCTGAAGTAAAGCATCGGAATCTATAACTAGTGTCACAGGAATGGCTCAAAGCATAGACAATAAGAAGAGTCTGTATTCTTGTATTTAAATTGGCATTGTGCTTTTGTATTTAATTAAGATGCAACTTCTGTGTTTCATCGTCAATAAGGAAATCAGAGGTATACTGTAAACCTGAAGTGAAGCATCGGAATCTAAAACTAGTGTCACAGGAGTGGCTCAAAACATAGACAGTAGGAAGAGTCAGTCTTGTTGTACTTGAGTCGGCATTGTGCCTTTTGTATTTAATTCCGATGCAATATCTGTGTTTCATCGTCAATAAGAAGGTCAGAGGGATACAGTAAAACTGAAATGAAGCATCGGAAACTATAACTAGTGTCACAGGAATGGTTTAAAACATAGACAGTAAGAAGAGTCAGTCTCCTTGTACTAAAGTCGGCATTGTGCCTTTTGTATTTAACTCCGATGAAATTTCTGTGCTTCATCATCAATAAGAAGGTCAGCTGGATACAGTGTTCCGGAGGTGCAGCATCTGAATCTATAACTAGTGTTACAGGAATGGTTCAAACCATAGACAGTAAGAAGAGTCAGTCTTCTTGTACTTAAGTCGGCATAGTGCCTTTTGTATCTAATTAAGACGAAATTTCTGTGTTTCATCGTCAATAAGAAGGTCTGAGGGATACAGTAAACCTGAAGTGACGCATCGGAATCTATAACTAGTGTCACAGAAATGGTTCAAACCGTAGACAGTAAGAAGAGTCAGTCTTCTTGTACTTAAGTCGGCATTGTGCCTTTTGTATACAGTTCCGATGCAATTTCTGTGTTTCATCGTCTATAAGAATGTCAGAGGGATATAGTAAACCTGAAGTGAAGCATCGGAATCTATAACTAGTGTCACAGGAATGGTTCAAAACACAGACAGTAAGACGAGGCAGTCTTCTTGTACTTGAGTCTGCATTGTGCCTTTTGTATTTAATTCCGATGCAATTTCTGAGTTTCATCGTCAATAAGAAGGTCAGAGGGATACAGTAAACCTGAAGTGAAGCATCGGAATCTATAACTAGTGTCACAGGAAAGGTTCAAAACATAGACAGTAAGAAGAGTCAGTTTTCTTGTACTTAAGTCGCCGTTGTGCCTTTTGTATTTAATTCAGATGCAATTTCGGTGTTTCATCGTCAATTAGAAAGTCAGAGGGATACAGTAAACCTGAGGTGAAGCTTCCGAATCTATAACAAGTGTCACAGGAATGGTTCAAACATAGACAGTAAGAAGAGTCAGTTTTCTTGTACTTAAGTCGGCATTGTGCCTTTTGTATTTAATTCCGATGCAATTTCTGTGTTTCATCGTCAATAAGAAGGTCAGAGGGATACAGTAAACCTGAAGTGAAGCATCGGAATCTATAATTAGTGTCACATGAATGGTTCAATCGTAGACAGTAAGAAGAGTCAGTTTTCTTGTACATAAGTCGGCATTGTGCTTTTTGTATATAATTCCGATGAAAATTCTGTGTTTCATCGATAATAAGAAGGTCGGATGGATACAGTAAACCTGAAGTGAAGCATCGGAAGCTATGCCTAGTGTCACATGAATGGTTCAAAACATAGACAGTAAGAAGAGTCAGTTTTCTTGTACTTAAGTCGGCATTGTGCCTTTTGTATTTAATTCCGATGCAATTTCTGTGTTTCATCGTCAATAAGTAGGTCAGAGGGATACAGTAAACATGAAGAGAAGCATCGGAATCTATAACTAGTGTCACAGGAGTGATTCAAATCATAGACAGTAAGAAGTGTCAGTTTTCTTGTACTTATGTAGGCATTGTGCCTTTTGTATTTAATTCCGATGCTATATCTGTGTTTCATCAACAATAAGATGGTCAGAAGGAAACAGTAAACCTGAAAAGAAGCATCGGAATCTATAACTAGTGTCACAGGAATGGTTCAAAAGATAGACAGTAAGAAGAGTCGTTTTTTTTGTACTTAAGTCGGCAGTGTTCCTTTTCTATTTAATTCCGATGCAATTTCCATGTTTCATCGTCAATAAGAAGGTCAGAGGGATACAGTAAACCTGAAGTGAAGCATCGGAATCTATAACTAGTGACACAGGAATGGATCAAAACATAGACAGTAAGAGGAGTCAGTTTTCTTGTACTTATGTCGGCATTGGGCCTTTTGTATCTGATTCCGAAACAATTCCTGTGCTTCATCGTCAATAAGAAGGTCAGAGGGATACAGTAAACCTGAGGTGAAGCATCGGAATCTATAACTAGTGTCACAGGAATGGTTCAAAACATAGACAGTGTGACGAGTCAGTTTTCTTGTACTTAAGTCGGCATTGTGCCTTTTGTATTTAACTCCGATGCAATTTCTGTGTTTTTGATCGTCAATAAGAAGGTCAGAGGGATACAGTAAACCTGAAATGAAGCATCGAAATCTATAACTAGTGTCACAGGAATGGTTGAAAACAAAGACAGTAAGAAGAGTCAGTTTTCTTGTACTTAAGTCGGCATTGTGCCTTTTGTATTTAATTACGATACAATTTCTGTGTTTCATCGTCAGTAAGAAGGTCAGAGGGATACAGTAAAGCTGAAGTGAAGCTTCGGAATCTATAAGTAGTGTCACAGGAATGGTTCAAAGCATAGACAGTAAGAGGAGTCAGTTTTCATGTACGTAAGTCGGCATTGTGCCTTTTGTATTAAATCCGATGCAATTTCTGTGTTTCATCGTCAATAAGAAGGTCAGAGGGATACAGTAAACTTGAAGTGAAGCATCGGAATCTATAACTAGTGTCTCAGGAATGGTTCAAAACATAGACAGTGAGAAGAGTCATTTTTCTTCTACTTAAGTCGACATTGTGCCTTTTGCATTTAATTCCGTTGCAATTTCAGTGTTTCATTGTCAATAAAAAGGTCAGAGGGATACAGCAAACCTGAGGCGAAGCATCGGATCTATAACTAGTGTCACAGGAATGGTTCAAAACATAGACAGTAAGAAGAGTCAGTTTTCTTGTACTTAAGGCGGCATTGTGCCTTTTGTACTTAATTCCACGGAAATTTCTGTGTTTCTATGTCAATATGAAGGTCAGAGGGATACAGTAAACCTGAAGTGAAGCATCGAATCTATAACTAGTGTCACAGGAATGGTTCAAAGCATAGACAGTAAGAAGAGTCAGTTTTCTTGTACTTAAGTCGGCATTGTGCCATTTCTATTTAATTCCGATGAAATTTCTGTGTTTAATCGTCAATAAGAAAGTCAGAGGGATACAGTAAATATGAAGTGAAGCATCGGAAACAATCACTAGAGGCACAGGAATGGTTCAAAACATAGACAGTAAGAAGAGTCAGTTTTCTTGTACTTATGTCGGCATTGTCCCTTTTGTATTTAACTCCGATGCAATTTCTGTGTTTCATCGTCAATAAGAAGGTCAGAGGGATACAGTAAACCCGAAGTGAAGCATCGGAATCTATAACTAGTGTCACAGGAATGGGTCAAAGAATAGACAGTAAGAAGAGTCAGTTTTCTTGTACTTAAGTCGGCATTGTGCCTTTTGCATTTAACTCCGATGCAATTTCTGTGTTTCATCGTCAATAAGAAAGTCAGAGGGATACAGTAAACCTCAAGTGAAGCACCGGAATCTATAACTAGTGTCACAGGAATGGTTCAATCACAGACAGTAAGAAGAGTCAGTTTTCTTGTACTTAAGTCGGCATTGTGCCTTTTGTATTTATTTACGATGCAATTTCTGTGTTTCATCGTCAATAAGAAGGTCAGAGGGATACAGTAAACCTTAAGTGAAACATCGGAATCTATAACTAGTGTCACAGGAATGGTTCAATCATAGACAGTAAGAAGAGTCAGTTTTCTTGTACTTAAGTCGGCATTGTACCAGTTGTATTTAATTCCGATGCAATTTCTGTGTTTCATCGTCAATAAGAGGGTCAGAGGGATACAGTAAACCTGAAGTGAAGCATCGGAAACTATAACTAGTGTCGCATTAATGGTTCAAACATAAAAAGTAAGAAGAATCAGTTTTCTTGTACATCAGTCGGCATTGTGCCTTTTGTATTTAATTCCGATACAATTTCTGTGTTTCATCGTCAATAAAAAGGTCAGAGGGATTCAGTAAACCTGAAGTGAAGCATCGGAATCTATAACTAGTGTCACATGAATGGTTCAAACGTAGACAGTAAGAAGAGTCAGTTTTCTTGTACATAAGTCGGCATAGTGCCTTTTGTATTTAATTCCGATACAAATTCTGTGTTTCATCGATAATAAGAAGGTTAGATGGATACAGTAAACCTGAAGTGAAGCATCGGAAGCTATGCCTAGTGTCACATGAATGGTTCAAACATAGACAGTAAGATGAGTCTGTTTTCTTGTACTTAAGTCGGCATTGTGCCTTTTGTATTTAATTCTGATGCAATTTCTGAGTTTCATCGTCAATAAGAAGGTCAGAGGGATACAGTAAACATGAAGAGAAGCATCGGAATCTATACCTAGTGTCACAGGAATGGTTCAAATCATAGACAGTAAGAAGTGTCAGTTTTCTTGTACTTATGTAGGCATTGTGCCTTTTGTATTTAATTCCGATGCTATATGTGTGTTTCATCTACAATAAGATGGTCAGAAGGTCACAGTAAACCTGAAAAGAAGCATCTGAATCTATAACTAGTGTCACAGGAATGGTTCAAAACATAGACAGTAAGAAGAGTCAATTTTCTTGTACTTAAGACGGCATTTTTCCTTTTCTATTTAATTCCGATGCAATTTCTATGTTTCATCGTCAATAAGAAGGTCAGAGGGATACAGTATACCTGAAGTGAAGCATCGGAATCTATAACTAGTGACACTAATGGTTCAAAACATAGACAGTAAGAAGAGTCAGTTTTCTTGTACTTAAGTCGGCATTGTGCCTTTTGTATCTAATTCCGAAGCAATTTCTGTGATTCATCGTCAATAAGAAGGTCAGAGGGATACAGTAAACCTGGGGTAAAGCATCGGAATCTATAACTAGTGTCACATGAATGGTTCAAAACATAGACAGTAAGAAGAGTCAGTTTTCTTGTACATAAGTCGGCATTGTGCCTTTTGTATTTTATTCCGATCCTATGTCTGTGTATCATCAACAATAAGATGGCAGAGAGATACAGTAAACCTGAAGTGAAGCATCGGAATCTATAACTAGTGTCACATGAATGGTTCAAACATAGACAGTAAGAAGAGTCAGTTTTCTTGTACTTAAGTCGGCATTATGCCCTTTGTATTTAATTCCGATGCAATATCTGTGTTTCATCTTCAATAAGAAGGTCAGAGGGATACAGTAAACCTGAAGTGAAGCATCGGAATCTATAACTAGTGTCACAGGAATGGTTCAAAACATAGACAGTGTGAAGAGTCAGTTTTCTTGTAATTAAGTCGACATTGTGCCTTTTGTATTTAAATCCGATGCAATTTCTGTGTTTCATCGACAATAAGAACGTCAGAGGGATACAGTAAACCTGAAGTGAGGCATCGGAATCTATAACTAGTGTCACAGGAATGGTTCAAACATAAACAGTAAGAAGAATCAGTTTTCTTGTACATCAGCCGGCATTGTGCGTTTTGTATTTCATTCCGATGCAATTTCTGTGTTTCATAGTCCATAAGAAGGTCAGAGGGATACAGTAAACCTGAAGTGAAGCATCGGACTCTATAGTTAGTGTCACAGGAATGGTTCAAAACATAGACAGTAAGAAGAGTCAGTTTTCTTGTACTTAAGTCGGCATTGTCCCTTTTGTATTTAATTCCGATGCTATATCTGTGTTTCATAAACAATAAGATGGTCAGAAGGATACAGTAAACCTGAAAAGAAGCATCGGAATCTATAACTAGTGTCACAGGAATGGTTCAAAACATAGACAGTAAGAAGAGTCAATTTTCTTGTACTTAAGTCGGCATTGTTCCTTTTCTATTTTATTCCGATGCAATTTCTATGTTTCATCGTCAATAAGAACGTCAGAGGGACACAGTAAACCTGAAGGGAAGCATCGGAATCTATAACTAGTGACACAGGAATGGATCAAAACATAGACAGTAAGAAGAGTCAGTCTTCATGTACTTAAGTCAGCATTGTGCCTTTTGTATTTAATTCCGAAACAATTTCTGTGATTCATCGTCAATAAGAAGGTCAGAGGGATACAGTAAACCTGGAGTAAAGCATCGGAATCTATAACTAGTGTCACATGAATGGTTCAAAACATAGACAGTAAGAAGAGTCAGTTTTCTTGTACATAAGTCGGCATTCTGCCTTTTGTATGTAATTCCGATGCAATTTCTGTGTTTCATCGTCAATAAGAAGGTCAGAGGGATACAGTAAACCTGAAGTGAAGCTTCGGAATCTATAACTAGTGTCACAGGAAAGGTTCAAAACATAGACAGTAAGAAGAGTCAGTTTTCTTGTACTTAAGTCGGCACTGTGCCTTTTGTATTTAATTCCGATGCAATTTCTGTGTTTCATCGTGAATAAGAAGGTCAGAGGGATACAGTACACCTGAAGTGAAGCATCGGAATCTATAACTAGTGTCGCAGGAATGGTTCAAACATAAACAGTAAGAAGAATCAGTTTTCTTGTACATCAGTCGGCATTGTGTCTTTTGTATTTAATTCCGATGCAATTTCTTTGTTTCATCGTCAATAAGAAGGTCTGAGGGATACAGTAAACCTGAAGTGAAGCATCGGACTCTATAATTAGTGTCACATGAATGGTTCTAAACATAGACAGTAAGAAGAGTCAGTTTTCTTGTACTTAAGTCGGCATTGTGCCTTTTGTATTTAATTACGATGCAATTTCTGTGTTTCATCGTCAATAAGAAGGTCAGAGGGATACAGTAAACCTGAAGTGAAGCATCGGAATCTATAACTAGTGTCACAGGAATGGTTCAAATCATAGACAGTAAGAAGAGTCAGATTTCTTGTACTTAAGTCGGCATGTGCCTTTTGTATTTAATTACGATGCAATTTCTGTGTTTCATCGTCAATAAGAAGGTCAGAGGGATACAGTAAAGCTGAAGTGAAGCTTCGGAATCTTTAAGTAGTGTCACAGGAATGGTTCAAAGCATAGACAGTAAGAGGAGTAAGTTTTCATGTACTTAAGTCGGCATTGTGCCTTTTGTATTAAATCCGATGCAATTTCTGTGTTTCATCGTCAATAAGAAGGTCAGAGGGATACAGTAACCCTGAAGTGAAGCATCGGAATCTATAACTAGTGTCACAGGAATGGTTTAAAACATAGACAGTAAGAAGAGTCAGTCTCCTTGTACTAAAGTCGGCATTGTGCCTTTTGTATTTAACACCGATGGAATTTCTGTGCTTCATCATCAATAAGAAGGTCAGCTGGATACAGCGTTCCTGAAGTGCAGCATCTGAATCTATAACTAGTGTTACAGGAATGGTTCAAACCATAGACAGTAAGAAGAGTCAGTCTTCTTGTACTTAAGTCGGTTTTGTGCCTTTTGTATCTAATTAAGACGCAATTTCTGTGTTTCATCGTCAATAAGAAGGTCTGAGGGATACAGTAAACCTGACGTGACGCATCGGAATCTATAACTAGTGTCACAGGAATGGTTCCAACCGTAGACAGTAAGAAGAGTCAGTCTTCTTGTACTTAAGTCGGCATTGTGCCTTTTGTATATAGTTCCGATGCAATTTCTGTGTTTCATCGTCTATAAGAAGGTCAGAGGGATATAGTAAACCTGAAGTGAAGCATCGGAATCTATAACTAGTGTCACAGGAATCGTTCAAAACATAGACAGTAAGAGGAGGCAGTCTTCTTGTACTTGAGTCGGCATTGTGCCTTTTGTATTTAATTCCGATGCAATTTCTGAGTTTCATCGTCAATAAGAAGGTCAGAGGGATACAGTAAACCTGAAGTGAAGCATCGGAAACTATGACTAGTGTCACAGGAATGGTTCAAACATAAAAAGTAAGAAGAATCAGTTTTCTTGTACATCAGTCGGCATTTTGCCTTTTGTATTTAACTCCGATGCAATATCTGTGTTTCATCGTCAATAAGAAGGTCAGAGGGATACAGTAAACCTGAAGTGAAGCATCAGAATCTATAACTAGTATCACAGGAATGGTTCAAAACATAGACTGTATGAAGAGTCAGTTTTCTTGTACTTAAGTCGGCATTGTGCCTTTTGTATTTAACTCCGATGCAATTTCTGTGTTTTTGATCGTCAATAAGAAGGTCAGGGGGATACAGTAAACCTGAAGTGAAGCATCGGAATCTATAACTAGTGTCACAGGAATGGTTGAAAACATAGACAGTAAGAAGAGTCAATTTCCTTGTACTTAAGTCGGCATTGTGCCATTTGTATTTAATTCCGATGCAATTTCTGTGTTTCATCGTCAATAAGAAGGTCAGAGGGATACAGTAAACCTGAAGTGAAGCATCGGAATCTATAACTAGTGTCACAGGAATGGTTCAAACGTAAACAGTAAGAAGAATCAGTTTTCTTGTACATCAGTCGGCATTGTGCCTTTTTTATTTAATTCCGATCCAATTTCTTTGTTTCATCGTCAATAAGAAGGTCAGAGGGATACAGTAAACCTGAAGTGAAGCATCGGACTCTATAATTTGTGTCACATGAATGGTTCAAAACATAGACAGTAAGAAGAGTCAGTTTTCTTGTACTTAAGTCGGCATTGTGATTTTTGTATTTAATTACGATTCAATTTCTGTGTTTCATCGTCAATAAGAAGGTCAGAGGGATACAGTAAACCTGAAGTGAAGCATCGGAATCTATAACTAGTGTCACAGGAATGGTTCAAATCATAGACAGTAAGAAGAGTCAGATTTCTTGCACTTAAGTCGGCATTGTGCCTTTTGTATTTAATTACGATGCAATTTCTGTGTTTCATCGTCAATAAGAAGGTCAGAGGGATACAGTAAAGCTGAAGTGAAGCTTCGGAATCTTTAAGTAGTGTCACAGGAATGGTTCAAAGCATAGACAGTAAGAGGAGTCAGTTTTCATGTACTTAAGTCGGCATTGTGCCTTTTGTATTAAATCCGATGCAATTTCTGTGTTTTATCGTCAATAAGAAGGTCAGAGGGATACAGTAACCCTGAAGTGAAGCATCGGAATCTATAACTAGTGTCTCAGGAATGGTTCAAAACATAGACAGTAAGAAGAGTCATTTTTCTTGTACTTAAGTCGACATTGTGCACTTTGTATTTAATTCCGTTGCAATTTCAGTGTTTCATCGTCAATAAGAAGGTCAGTGGGATACAGCAAACCTGAGGCGAAGCATCGGATCTATAACTAGTGTCACAGGAATGGTTCTAAACATAGACAGTAAGAAGAGTCAGTTTTCTTGTACTTAAGGCGGCATTGTGCCTTTTGTATTTAATTCCGCGGAAATTTCTGTGTTTCTATGTCAATATGAAGGTCAGAGGGATACAGTAAACCTGAAGTGAAGCATCGAATCTATAACTAGTGTCACAGGAATGGTTCAAAGCATAGACAGTAAGAAGAGTCAGTTTTCTTGTACTTAAGTCGGCATTGTGCCATTTCTATTTAATTCCGATGAAATTTCTGTGTTTAATCGTCAATAAGAAAGTCAGAGGGATACAGTAAATATGAAGTGAAGCATCGGAAACAATCACTAGTGGCACAGGAATTGTTCAAAACATAGTAAGAAGAGTCAGTTTTCTTGTACTTATGTCGGCATTGTGCCTTTCGTATTTAACTCCAATGCAATTTCTGTGTTTCATCGTCAACAAGAAGGTCAGAGGGATTCAGTAAACCCGAAGTGAAGCATCGGAATCTATAACTAGTGTCACAGGAATGGTTCAAAGAATAGACAGTAAGAAGAGTAAGTTTTTTTGTACTTAAGTCGGCATTGTGCCTTTTGTATTTAACTCCGATGCAATTTCTGTGTTTCATCGTCAATAAGGAAGTCAGAGGGATACAGTAAACCTCAAGTGAAGCATCGGAATCTATAACTAGTGTCACAGGAATGGTTCAATCATAGACAGTAAGAAGAGTCAGTTTTCTTGTACTTAAGTCGGCATTGTGCCTTTTGTACTTATTTACGATGCAATAACTGTGTTTCATCGTCAATAAGAAGGTCAGAGGGATACAGTAAACCTCAAGTGAAACATCGGAATCTATAACTAGTGTCACAGGAATGGTTCAATCATAGCCAGTAAGAAGAGTCAGTTTTCTTGTACATAAGTCGGCATAGTACCTTTTGTATTTAATTCCGATACTAATTCTGTGTTTCATCGATAATAAGAAGGTCAGCTGGATACAGTAAACCTGAAGTGAAGCATCGGAAGCTATGCCTAGTGTCGCATGAATGGTTCAAAACATAGACAGTAAGAAGAGTCTGTTTTCTTGTACTTAAGTCGGCATTGTGCCTTTTGTATTTAATTCTGATGCAATTTCTGTGTTTCATCGTCAATAAGAAGGTCAGAGGGATACAGTAAACATGAAGAGAAGCATCGGAATCTATAACTAGTGTCACAGGAATGGTTCAAATCATAGACAGTAAGAAGTGTCAGTTTTCTTGTAGTTATGGAGGCATTGTGCCTTTTGTATTCAATTCCGATGCTATATCTGTGTTTCATCAACAATAAGATGGTCAGAAGGTCAGAGTAAACCTGAAAAGTAGCATCGGAATCTATAACTAGTGTCACAGGAATGGTTCCAAACATAGACAGTAAGAAGCGTCAATTCTCTTGTACTTAAGACGGCATTTTTCCTTTTCTATTTAATTCCGATGCAATTTCTATGTTTCATCGTCAATAAGAAGGTCAGAGGGATACAGTAAAAACCTGAAGTGAAGCATCGGAATCTATAACTAGTGACACAGGAATGGATCAAAACATAGACAGTAAGAAGAGTCAGTTTTCTTGTACTTAAGTCGGTATTGTGCCTTTTGTATTTAATTCCGAAGCAATTTCTGTGTCTCATCGTCAATACGAAGGTCAGAGGGATACAGTAAACCTGGGGTAAAGCATCGGAATCTATAACTAGTGTCACATGAATGGTTCGAAACATAGGCAGTAGGAAGAGTCAGTCTTCTTGTACTTAAGTCGGCATTGTGCCTTTTGTATTTAATTCCGATGCTATTTCTGTGTTTCATCATCAATAGGAAGGTCAGAGGGATACAGTAAACCTAATGTGAAGCATCGAAATCTATAACTAGTGTCACAGGAATGGTTCAAATCTTAGACAGTAAGAAGAGTCAGTTCTCTTGTACTTGAGTCGGCATTGTGCCTTCTGTATATAATTCCGAAGTAATTTCTGTATTTCGTCGTCAATAAGAAGATCACAGGGATACAGTTAACCTGAAGTGAAGCATCGGAATCTACAACTAGTGTCCCAGTAATGGTTCAAAACACAAACAGTAAGAAGAGTCAGTTTTCTTGGACTTAAGTCGGCATTGTGCCTTTTCTATTTCATTCCGATTCAATTTCTGTGTTTCATCGTCAATAAGAAGGACAGAGGGATACAGTAAACCTGAAGTGAAGCATCGGAATCTATAACTAGTGTCACAGGAATGGTGCAAAACATAGACAGTAAGAAGTGTCAGTTTTCTTGTACTTAAGTCAGCATTGTGCCTTTTGTATTCATTTCCGATGCAGTTTTTGCGTTTCGTCGTCAATAAGAAGGTACACGGGATACAGTAAACCTGAAGTGATGCATCGGAATCTAAAACCGGTCTCACAGGAAAGGTTCAAAACATAGACAGTAAGAAAAGCCAGTGTTCTTGTACTTGAGTCGGTATTGTGCCTTTTGTATTTAATTCCGATGCAATTTCTGTGTTTCATCGTCAATAAGAAGGTCAGAGGGATACAGTAAACCTCAAGTGAAACATCGGAATCTATAACTAGTGTCACAGGAATGGTTCAATCATAGACAGTAAGAAGAGTCAGTTTTCTTGTACATAAGTCGGCATAGTGCCTTTTGTATTTAATTCCGATACTAATTCTGTGTTTCATCGATAATAAGAAGGTCAGCTGGATACAGTAAACCTGAAGTGAAGCATCGGAAGCTATGCCTAGTGTCACATGAATGGTTCAAAACATAGACAGTAAGAAGAGTCTGTTTTCTTGTACTTAAGTCGGCATTGTGCCTTTTGTATTTAATTCTGATGCAATTTCTGTGTTTCATCGTCAATAAGAAGGTCAGAGGGATACAGTAAACATGAAGAGAAGCATCGGAATCTATAACTAGTGTCACAGGAATGGTTCAAATCATAGACAGTAAAGAGTGTCAGTTTTCTTGTAGTTATGGAGGCATTGTGCCTTTTGTATTCAATTCCGATGCTATATCTGTGTTTCATCAACAATAAGATGGTCAGAAGGTCAGAGTAAACCTGAAAAGAAGCATCGGAATCTATAACTAGTGTCACAGGAATGGTTCCAAACATAGACAGTAAGAAGCGTCAATCTTCTTGTACTTAAGACGGCATTTTTCCTTTTCTATTTAATTCCGATGCAATTTCTATGTTTCATCGTCAATAAGAAGGTCAGAGGGATACAGTAAAAACCTGAAGTGAAGCATCGGAATCTATAACTAGTGACACAGGAATGGATCAAAACATAGACAGTAAGAAGAGTCAGTTTTCTTGTACTTAAGTCGGTATTGTGCCTTTTGTATTTAATTCCGAAGCAATTTCTGTGTCTCATCGTCAATAAGAAGGTCAGAGGGATACAGTAAACCTGGGGTAAAGCATCGGAATCTATAACTAGTGTCACATGAATGGTTCAAAACATAGGCAGTAGGAAGAGTCAGTCTTCTTGTACTTAATTCGGCATTGTGCCTTTTGTTTTTAATTCCGATGCTATTTCTGTGTTTCATCATCAATAGGAAGGTCAGAGGGATACAGTAAACCTAATGTGAAGCATCGAAATCTATAACTAGTGTCACAGGAATGGTTCAAATCTTAGACAGTACGAAGAGTCAGTTCTCTTGTACTTGAGTCGGCATTGTGCCTTCTGTATATAATTCCGAAGCAATTTCTGTATTTCGTCGTCAATAAGAAGATCACAGGGATACAGTTAACCTGAAGTGAAGCATCGGAATCTACAACTAGTGTCCCAGTAATGGTTCAAAACATAAACAGGAAGAAGAGTCAGTTTTCTTGGACTTAAGTCGGCATTGTGCCTTTTCTATTTCATTCCGATTCAATTTCTGTGTTTCATCGTCAATAAGAAGGACAGAGGGATACAGTAAACCTGAAGTGAAGCATCGGAATCTATAACTAGTGTCACAGGAATGGTGCAAAACATAGACAGTAAGAAGTGTCAGTTTTCTTGTACTTAAGTCAGCATTGTGCCTTTTGTATTCATTTCCGATGCAGTTTTAGCGTTTCGTCGTCAATAAGAAGGTACACGGGATACAGTAAACCTGAAGTGATGCATCGGAATCTAAAACCGGTCTCACAGGAAAGGTTCAAAACATAGACAGTAAGAAAAGCCAGTGTTCTTGTACTTGAGTCGGTATTGTGCCTTTTGTATTTAATTCCGATGCAATTTCTGTGTTTCATCGTCAATAAGAAGGTCAGTGGGATACAGTAAACCTTAAGTGATATATTGGAATCTATAACTAGTGTCACAGGAATGGTTCAAAACATAGACTGTAAGAAGAGTCCGTTATCTTGTACTAAAGTCGGCATTGTGCCTTTTGTATTTAACTCCGATGAAATTTCTGTGCTTCATCATCAATAAGAAGGTCAGCTGGATACAGTGTTCCTGAAGTGCAGCATCTGAATCTATAACTAGTGTTACAGGAATGGTTCAAACCATAGACAGTAAGAAGAGTCAGTGTTCTTGTACTTAAGTCGGCATAGTGCCTTTTGTATCTAATTAAGACGCAATTTCTGTGTTTCATCGTCAATAAGAAGGTCTGAGGGATACAGTAAACCTGAAGTGACGCATCGGAATCTATAACTAGTGTCACAGAAATGGTTCAAACCGTAGACAGTAAGAAGAGTCAGTCTTCTTGTACTTAAGTCGGCATTGTGCCTTTTGTATACAGTTCCGATGCAATTTCTGTGTTTCATCGTCTATAAGAAGGTCAGAGGGATATAGTAAACCTGAAGTGAAGCATCGGAATCTACAACTAGTGTCACAGGAATCGTTCAAAACATAGACAGTAAGAGGAGGCAGTCTTCTTGTACTTGAGTCGGCATTGTGCCTTTTGTATTTAATTCCGATGCAATTTCTGAGTTTCATCGTCAATAAGAAGGTCAGAGGGATACAGTAAACCTGAAGTGAAGCATCGGAATCTATAACTAGTGTCACAGGAAAGGTTCAAAACATAGACAGTAAGAAGAGTCAGTTTTCTTGTACTTAAGTCGCCGTTGTGCCTTTTGTATTTAATTCCGATGCAATTTCTGTGTTTCATCGTCAATTAGAAAGTCAGAGGGATACAGTAAACCTGAGGTGAAGCTTCCGAATCTATAACAAGTGTCACAGGAATGGTTCAAACATAGACAGTAAGAAGAGTCAGTTTTGTTGTACTTAAGTCGGCATTGTGCCTTTTGTATTTAATTCCGATGCAATTTCTGTGTTTCATCGTCAATAAGAAGGTCAGAGGGATACAGTAAACCTGAAGTGAAGCATCGGAAACTATAACTAGTGTCACAGGAATGGTTCAAACATAAAAAGTAAGAAGAATCAGTTTTCTTCTACATCAGTCGGCATTGTGCCTTTTGTATTTAATTCCGATGCAAATTCTGTGTTTCATCGATAATAAGAAGGTCGGATGGATACAGTAAACCTGAAGTGAAGCATCGGAAGCTATGCCTAGTGTCACATGAATGGTTCAAAACATAGACAGTAAGAAGAGTCAGTTTTCTTGTACTTATGTCGGCATTGTGCCTTTTGTATTTAATTCCGATGCAATTTCTGTGTTTCATCGTCAATAAGAAGGTCAGAGGGATACAGTAAACATGAAGAGAAGCATCGGAATCTATAACTAGTGTCACAGGAATGGTTCAAATCATAGACAGTAAGAAGTGTCAGTTTTCTTGTACTTATGTAGGCATTGTGCCTTTTGTATTTAATTCCGATGCAATTTCTGTGTTTCATCGTCAATAACAAGGTCAGAGGGATACAGTAAACCTGAAGTGAAGCATCGGAATCTATCACTAGTGACACAGGAATGGATCAAAACATCGACAGTAAGAGGAGTCAGTTTTCTTGTACTTAAGTCGGCATTGGGCCTTTTCTATTTAATTCCGATGCAATTTCTATGTTTCATCGTCAATAAGAAGGTCAGAGGATACAGTAAACCTGAAGTGAAGCATCGGAATCTTTCACTAGTGACACAGGAATGGATCAAAACATAGACAGTAAGAAGAGTCAGTTTTCTTGTACATAAGTCGGCATTGTGTTTTTTGTATGTAATTCCGATGCAATTTCTGTGTTTCATCGTGAATAAGAACGTCAGAGGGATACAGTAAACCTGAAGTGAAGCTTCGGAATCTATAACTAGTGTCACAGGAAAGGTTCAAATCATAGACAGTAAGAAGAGTCAGTTTTCCTGTACTTAAGTCGGCATTGTGCCTTTTGTATTTAACTCCGATGCAATTTCTGTGTTTCATCGTCAATAAGAAGGTCAGAGGTATACAGTAAACCTGAAGTGAAGCATCGGAATCTATAACTAGTGTCACAGGAATGGTTCAAAACATAGACAGTGTGAAGAGTCAGTTTTCTTGTACTTAAGTCGGCATTGTGCCTTTTGTATTTAACTCCGATGCAATTTCTGTGTTTTCGATCGTCAATAAGAAGGTCAGAGGGATACAGTAAACCTGAAATGAAGCATCGAAATCTATAACTAGTGTCACAGGAATGGTTGAAAACAAAGACAGTAAGAAGAGTCAGTTTTCTTGTACTTAAGTCGGCATTGTGCCTTTTGTATTTAATTACGACCACAATTTCTGTGTTTCATCGTCAGTAAGAAGGTCAGAGGGATACAGTAAAGCTGAAGTGAAGCTTCGGAATCTATAAGTAGTGTCACAGGAATGGTTCAAAGCATAGACAGTAAGAGGAGTCAGTTTTCATGTACTTAAGTCGGCATTGTGCCTTTTGTATTAAATCCGATGCAATTTCTGTGTTTCATCGTCAATAAGAAGGTCAGAGGGATACAGTAAACTTGAAGTGAAGCATCGGAATCTATAACTAGTGTCTCAGGAATGGTTCAAAACATAGACAGTAAGAAGAGTCATTTTTCTTGTACTTAAGTCGACATTGTGCCTTTTGCATTTAATTCCGTTGCAATTTCAGTGTTTCATCGTCAATAAGAAGGTCAGAGGGATACATCAAACCTGAGGCGAAGCATCGGATCTATAACTAGTGTCACAGGAATGGTTCAAAACATAGACAGTAAGAAGAGTCAGTTTTCTAGTACTTAAGGCGGCATTGTGCCTTTTGTACTTAATTCCGCGGAAATTTCTGTGTTTCTATGTCAATATGAAGGTCAGAGGGATACAGTAAACCTGAAGTGAAGCATCGAATCTATAACTAGTGTCACAGGAATGGTTCAAAGCATAGACAGTAAGAAGAGTCAGTTTTCTTGTACTTAAGTCGGCATTGTGCCATTTCTATTTAATTCCGATGAAATTTCTGTGTTTAATCGTCAATAAGAAGGTCAGAGGGATACAGTAAACCCGAAGTGAAGCATCGGAATCTATAACTAGTGTCACAGGAATGGGTCAAAGAATAGACAGTAAGAAGAGTCAGTTTTCTTGTACTTAAGTCGGCATTGTGCCTTTTGCATTTAACTCTGATGCAATTTCTGTGTTTCATCGTCAATAAGAAAGTCAGAGGGATACAGTAAACCTCAACTGAAGCACCGGAATCTATAACTAGTGTCACAGGAATGGTTCAATCATAGACAGTAAGAAGAGTCAGTTTTCTTGTACTTAAGTCGGCATTGTGCCTTTTGTATTTATTTACGATGCAATTTCTGTGTTTCATCGTCAATAAGAAGGTCAGAGGGATACAGTAAACCTTAAGTGAAACATCGGAATCTATAACTAGTGTCACAGGAATGGTTCAATCATAGACAGAAAGAAGAGTCAGTTTTCTTGTACTTAAGTCGGCATTGTACCAATTGTATTTAATTCCGATGCAATTTCTGTGTTTCATCGTCAATAAGAGGGTCAGAGCGATACAGTAAACCTGAAGTGAAGCATCGGAAACTATAACTAGTGTCGCAGGAATGGTTCAAACATAAAAAGTAAGAAGAATCAGTTTTCTTGTACATCAGTCGGCATTGTGCCTTTTGTATTTAATTCCGATGCAATTTCTGTGTTTCATCGTCAATAAGAAGGTCAGAGGGATTCAGTAAACCTGAAGTGAAGCATCGGAATCTATAACTAGTGTCACATGAATGGTTCAAACGTAGACAGTAAGAAGAGTCAGTTTTCTTGTACATAAGTCGGCATAGTGCCTTTTGTATTTATTCCGATACAAATTCTGTGTTTCATCGATAATAAGAAGGTCAGATGGATACAGTAAACCTGAAGTGAAGCATCGGAAGCTATGCCTAGTGTCACATGAATGGTTCAAACATAGACAGTAAGATGAGTCTGTTTTCTTGTACTTAAGTCGGCATTGTGCCTTTTGTATTTAATTCTGATGCAATTTCTGTGTTTCATCGTCAATAAGAAGGTCAGAGGGATACAGTAAACATGAAGAGAAGCATCGGAATCTATAACTAGTGTCACAGGAATGGTTCAAACATAGACAGTAAGAAGAGTCAGTTTTCTTGTACTTAAGTCAACATTGTGCCTTTTGTATTTAATTCCGATGCAATTTCTGTGTTTCATCGACAATAAGAACGTCAGAGGGATACAGTAAACCTGAAGTGAGGCATCGGAATCTATAACTAGTGTCACAGGAATGGTTCAAACATAAACAGTAAGAAGAATCAGTTTTCTTGTACATCAGCCGGCATTGTGCGTTTTGTATTTCATTCCGATGCAATTTCTAGGTTTCATCGTCCATACGAAGGTCAGAGGGATACAGTAAACCTGAAGTGAAGCATCGGACTCTATAATTAGTGTCACATGAATGGTTCAAAACATAGACAGTAAGAAGAGTCAGTTTTCTTGTACTTAAGTCGGCATTGTCCCTTTTGTATTTAATTACGATGCAATATCTGTGTTTCATCGTCAATAAGAAGGTCAGAGGGATACAGTAAACCCGAAGTGAAGCATCGGAATCTGTAACTAGTGTCACAGGAATGGGTCAAAGAATAGACAGTAAGAAGAGTCAGTTTTCTTGTACTTAAGTCAACATTGTGCCTTTTGTATTTAATTCCGATGCAATTTCTGTGTTTCATCGACAATAAGAACGTCAGAGGGATACAGTAAACCTGAAGTGAGGCATCGGAATCTATAACTAGTGTCACAGGAATGGTTCAAACATAAACAGTAAGAAGAATCAGTTTTCTTGTACATCAGCCGGCATTGTGCGTTTTGTATTTCATTCCGATGCAATTTCTGTGTTTCATCGTCCATAAGAAGGTCGGAGGGATACAGTAAACCTGAAGTGAAGCATCGGACTCTATAATTAGTGTCACATGAATGGTTCAAAACATAGACAGTAAGAAGAGTCAGTTTTCTTGTACTTAAGTCGGCATTGTCCCTTTTGTATTTAATTACGATGCAATATCTGTGTTTCATCAACAATAAGATGGTCAGAAGGATACAGTAAACCTCAAGTGAAGCACCGGAATCTATAACTAGTGTCACAGGAATGGTTCAATCATAGACAGTAAGAAGAGTCAGTTTTCTTGTGCTTAAGTCGGCATTGTGCCTTTTGTATTTATTTACAATGCAATTTCTGTGTTTCATCGTCAATAAGAAGGTCAAAGGGATACAGTAAACTTGAAGTGAAGCATCGGAATCAATAACTAGTGTCTCAGGAATGGTTCAAAACATAGACAGTAAGAAGAGTCATTTTTCTTGTACTTAAGTCGACATTGTGCCTTTTGCATTTAATTCCGTTGCAATTTCAGTGTTTCATCGTCAATAAGAAGGTCAGAGGGATACAGCAAACCTGAGGCGAAGCATCGGATCTATAACTAGTGTCACAGGAATGGTTCAAAACATAGACAGTAAGAAGAGTCAGTTTTCTTGTACTTAAGGCGGCATTGTGCCTTTTGTACTTAATTCCCCGAAATTTCTGTGTTTCTATGTCAATATGAAGGTCAGAGGGATACAGTAAACCTGAAGTGAAGCATCGAATCTATAACTAGTGTCACAGGAATGGTTCAAAGCATAGACAGTAAGAAGAGTCAGTTTTCTTGTACTTAAGTCGGCATTGTGCCATTTCTATTTAATTTCGATGAAATTTCTGTGTTTAATCGTCAATAAGAAGGTCAGAGGGATACAGTAAACCCGAAGTGAAGAATCGGAATCTATAACTAGTGTCACAGGAATGGGTCAAAGAATAGACAGTAAGAAGAGTCAGTTTTCTTGTACTTAAGTCGGCATTGTGCCTTTTGCATTTAACTCCGATGCAATTTCTGTGTTTCATCGTCAATAAGAAAGTCAGAGGGATACAGTAAACCTCAACTGAAGCACCGGAATCTATAACTAGTGTCACATGAATGGTTCAATCATAGACAGTAAGAAGAGTCAGTTTTCTTGTACTTAAGTCGGCATTGTGCCTTTTGTATTTATTTACGATGCAATTTCTGTGTTTCATCGTCAATAAGAAGGTCAGAGGGATACAGTAAACCTTAAGTGAAACATCGGAATCTATAACTAGTGTCACAGGAATGGTTCAATCATAGACAGAAAGAAGAGTCAGTTTTCTTGTACTTAAGTCGGCATTGTACCAATTGTATTTAATTCCGATGCAATTTCTGTGTTTCATCGTCAATAAGAGGGTCAGAGCGATACAGTAAACCTGAAGTGAAGCATCGGAAACTATAACTAGTGTCGCAGGAATGGTTCAAACATAAAAAGTAAGAAGAATCAGTTTTCTTGTACATCAGTCGGCATTGTGCCTTTTGTTTTTAATTCCGATGCAATTTCTGTGTTTCATCGTCAATAAGAAGGTCAGAGGGATTCAGTAAACCTGAAGTGAAGCATCGGAATCTATAACTAGTGTCACATGAATGGTTCAAACGTAGACAGTAAGAAGAGTCAGTTTTCTTGTACATAAGTCGGCATAGTGCCTTTTGTATTTAATTCCGATACAAATTCTGTGTTTCATCGATAATAAGAAGGTCAGATGGATACAGTAAACCTGAAGTGAAGCATCGGAAGCTATGCCTAGTGTCACATGAATGGTTCAAACATAGACAGTAAGATGAGTCTGTTTTCTTGTACTTAAGTCGGCATTGTGCCTTTTGTATTTAATTCTGATGCAATTTCTGTGTTTCATCGTCAATAAGAAGGTCAGAGGGATACAGTAAACATGAAGAGAAGCATCGGAATCTATAACTAGTGTCACAGGAATGGTTCAAACATAGACAGTAAGAAGAGTCAGTTTTCTTGTACTTAAGTCAACATTGTGCCTTTTGTATTTAATTCCGATGCAATTTCTGTGTTTCATCGACAATAAGAACGTCAGAGGGATACAGTAAACCTGAAGTGAGGCATCGGAATCTATAACTAGTGTCACAGGAATGGTTCAAAACATAAACAGTAAGAAGAATCATTTTTCTTGTACGTCAGCCGGCATTGTGCGTTTTGTATTTCATTCCGATGCAATTTCTGTGTTTTCATCGTCCATAAGACGGTCAGAGGGATACAGTAAACCTGAAGTGAAGCATCGGACTCTATAATTAGTGTCACATGAATGGTTCAAAACATAGACAGTAAGAAGAGTCAGTTTTCTTGTACTTAAGTCGGCATTGTCCCTTTTGTATTTAATTACGATGCAATATCTGTGTTTCATCGTCAATAAGAAGGTCAGAGGGATACAGTAAACCCGAAGTGAAGCATCGGAATCTATAACTAGTGTCACAGGAATGGGTCAAAGAATAGACAGTAGGAAGAGTCAGTTTTCTTGTACCTAAGTCGGCATTGTGCCTTTTGCATTTAACTCCGATGCAATTTCTGTGTATCATCGTCAATAAGAAAGTCAGAGGGATACAGTAAATCTCAAGTGAAGCACCGGAATCTATAACTAGTGTCACAGGAATGGTTCAATCATAGACAGTAAGAAGAGTCAGTTTTCTTGTGCTTAAGTCGGCATTGTGCCTTTTGTATTTATTTACAATGCAATTTCCTGTGTTTCATCGTCAATAAGAAGGTCAGAGGGATACGATAAACCTTAAGTGAAACATCGGAATCTATAACTAGTGTCACAGGAATGGTTCAATCATAGACAGTAAGAAGAGTCAGTTTTCTTGTACTTAAGTCGGCATTGTACCAATTGTATTTAATTCCGATGCAATTTCTGTGTTTGATCGTCAATAAGAGGGTCAGAGGGATACAGTAAACCTGAAGTGAAGCATCGGAAACTATAACTAGTGTCACAGGAATGGTTAAAACATAAAAAGTAAGAAAAAATCAGTTTTCTTGTACATCAGTCGGCATTGTGCCTTTTGTATTTAATTCCGATGCTATTTCTGTGTTTCATCGTCAATAAGAAGGTCAGAGGGATTCAGTAAACCTGAAGTGAAGCATCGGAATCTGTAACTAGTGTCACATGAATGGTTCAAACGTAGACAGTAAGAAGAGTCCAGTTTTCTTGTACATTAGTCGGCATAGTGCCTTTTGTATTTAATTCCGTTACAAATTCTGTGTTTCTTCGATAATAAGAAGGTCAGATGGATACAGTAAACCTGAAGTGAAGTATCGGAATCTATAACTAGTGTCACAGGAACGGTTAAAACATAAAAAGTAAGAAAAATCAGTTTTTCTTGTACATCAGTCGGCATTGTGCCTTTTGTATTTAATTCCGATGCAATTTCTGTGTTTGATCGTCAATAAGAGGGTCAGAGGGATACAGTAAACCTGAAGTGAAGCATCGGAATCTATAACTAGTGGCACAGGAATGGTTCAAAACATAGACAGTAAGAAGAGTCAGTTTTCTTGTACTTAATTCGGCATTGTGCCTTTTGTATTTAATTCCGATGCAATTTCTGTGTTTCATCGTCAATAAGATGGTCGGAGGGATACAGTAAACCTGAAGTGAAGCATCCGAATCTATAACTAGTGTCACAGGAATGGTTCAAACATAGACAGTAAGACGAGTCAGTTTTCTTGTACTTAAGTCAACATTGTGCCTTTTGTATTTAATTCCGATGCAATTTCTGTGTTTCATCGACAATAAGAACGTCAGAGGGATACAGTAAACCTGAAGTGAGGCATCGGAATCTATAACTAGTGTCACAGGAATGGTTCAAACATAAACAGTAAGAAGAATCAGTTTTCTTGTACATCAGCCGGCATTGTGCGTTTTGTATTTCATTCCGATGCAATTTCTGTGTTTCATCGTCCATAAGAAGGTCAGAGGGATACAGTAAACCTGAAGTGAAGCATCGGACTCTATAATTAGTGTCACATGAATGGTTCAAAACATAGACAGTAAGAAGAGTCAGTTTTCTTGTACTTAAGTCGGCATTGTCCCTTTTGTATTTAATTACGATGCAATATCTGTGTTTCATCGTCAATAAGAAGGTCAGAGGGATACAGTAAACCCGAAGTGAAGCATCGGAATCTATAACTAGTGTCACAGGAATGGGTCAAAGAATAGACCAGTAGGAAGAGTCAGTTTACTTGTACTTAAGTCGGCATTGTGCCTTTTGCATTTAACTCCGATGCAATTTCTGTGTTTCATCGTCAATAAGAAAGTCAGAGGGATACAGTAAACCTCAAGTGAAAGCACCGGAATCTATAACTAGTGTCACAGGAATGGTTCAATCATAGACAGTAAGAAGAGTCAGTTTTCTTATATTTAAGTCGGCATTGTGCCTTTTGTATTTATTTACAATGCAATTTCTGTGTTTCATCGTCAATAAGAAGGTCAGAGGGATACAGTAAACTTAAGTGAAACATCGGAATCTATAACTAGTGTCACAGGAATGGTTCAATCATAGACAGTAAGAAGAGTCAGTTTTCTTGTACTTAAGTCGGCATTGTACCAATTGTATTTAATTCCGATGCAATTTCTGTGTTTCATCGTCAATAAGAGGGTCAGAGGGGATACAGTAAACCTGAAGTGAAGCATCGGAAACTATAACTAGTGTCACAGGAATGGTTCAAACATGAAAAGTAAGAAGAATCAGTTTTCTTGTACATCAGTCGGCATTGTGCCTTTTGTATTTAATTCCGATGCAATTTCTGTGTTTCATCGTCAATAAGAAGGTCAGAGGGATTCAGTAAACCTGAAGTGAAGCATCGGAATCTATAACTAGTGTCACATGAATGGTTCAAACGTAGGACAGTAAGAAGAGTCAGTTTTCTTGTACATAAGTCGGCATAGTGCCTTTTGTATTTAATTCCGTTACAAATTCTGTGTTTCTCTTCGATAATAAGAAGGCCAGATGGATACAGTAAACCTGAAGTGAAGCATCGGAATCTATAACTAGTGGACACTAATGGATCAAAAGAAAGACAGTAAGAAGAGTCAGTTTTCTTGTACTTAAGTCGGCATTGTGCCTTTTGTATTTAATTCCGAAGCAATTTCTGTGATTCATCGTCAATAAGAAGGTCAGAGGGATACAGTAAAAATGGGGTAAAGCATCGGAATCTATAACTAGTGTCACATGAATGGTTCAAAACATAGACAGTAAGAAGAGTCAGTTTTCTTGTACATAAGTCGGCATTGTGCCTTTTGTATTTAATTCCGATCCTATGTCTGTGTATCATCAACAATAAGATGGCAGAGGGATACAGTAAACCTGAAGTGAAGCATCGGAATCTATAACTAGTGTCACAAGAATGGTTCAAACATAGACAGTAAGGAGAGTCAGTTTTCTTGTACTTAAGTCGGCATTATGCCCTTTGTATTTAATTCCGATGGCAATATCTGTGTTTCATCTTCAATAAGAAGGTAAGAGGGATACAGTAAACCTGAAGTGAAGCATCGGAATCTATAACTAGTGTCACAGGAATGAGACAGTATGAAGAGTCAGTTTTCTTGTAATTAAGTCGGCATTGTGCCTTTTGTATTTAACTCCGATGCAATTTCTGTGTTTCATCGTCAATAAGAAGGTCAGAGGGATACAGTAAACCCAAAGTGAAGCATCGGAATCTATAACTAGTGTCACAGGAATGGTTCAAACATAAACAGTAAGAAGAATCAGTTTTCTTGTACATCAGCCGGCATTGTGCGTTTTGTATTTAATTCCGATGCAATTTCTGTGTTTCATCGTCAATAAGAAGGTCAGAGGGATATAGTAAACCTGAAGTGAAGCATCGGAATCTATAACTAGTGTCACAGGAATGGTTCAAAGCATAGACAGTAAGAAGAGTCAGTTTTCTTGTACTTTAGTCGGCATTGTGCCTTTTGTATTTAATTCCGATGCAATTTCTGTGTTTCATCGTCAATAAGAAGGTCAGAGGGACACCGTAAACCTCAAGTGAAGCATCGGAATCTATAATTAGTGTCACAGGAATGGTTCAATCATAGACAGTAAGAAGAGTCAGTTTTCTTGTACTTAAGTCGGCATTGTGCCTTTTGTATTTAATTCCGATGCAATTTCTGTATTTCATCGTCGATAAGAAGGTCAGAGGGATACAGTAAACCTGAAGTGAAGCATCGGAATCTATAACTAGTGTCACAGGAATGGTTCAAAACATAGACAGTAAGAAGAGTTCGTTTTCTTGTACTTAAGTCGGCATTGTGCCTTTTGTATTCAATTCCGATGCAATTTCTGTGTTTCATCGTCAATAAGAAGGTCAGAGGGATACAGTAAACCTGAAGTGAAGCATCGGATTCCACAACTAGTGTCACAGGAATGGTTCAATCATAGTCAGTAAGAGGAGTCAGTTTTCTTGTACTTAAGTCGGCATTGTGCCTTTTGTATTTAATTCCGATGCAATTTCTGTGTTTCATCGTCGATAAGAAGGTCAGAGGGATACAGTAAACCTGAAGTGAAGCATCGGAATCTATAACTAGTGTCACAGGAATGGTTCAATCATACACAGTAAGAAGAGTCTGTTTTCTTGTACTTAAGTCGGCATTGTGCCTTTTGTATTTGATTCCGATGCAATTTCTGTGTTTCATCGTCGATAAGAAGGTCAGAGGGATACAGTAAACCTGAAGTGAAGCATCGGAATCTATAACTAGTGTCACAGGAATGGTTCAAATCATAGACAGTAAGAAGAGTCAGTTTTCTTGTTCTTATGTAGGCATTGTGCCTTTTGTATTTAATTCCGATGCTATATCTGTGTTTCATCTTAAATAAGAAGGTCAGAGGGATACAGTAAACCTGAAGTGAAGAATCGGAATCTATAACTAGTGTCACATGAAAGGTTCAAAGCATAGGCAGTAAGAAGAGTCAGTTTTCTTGTACTTAAGTCGGCGTTGTGCCTTTTGTATTTAATTCCGATGCAATTTCTGTGTTTCATCGTCAATAAGAAGGTCAGAGGGATACAGTAAACCTGAAGTGAAGCATCGGAATCTATAACTAGTGTCACAGGAATGGTTCAAACCATAGACAGTAAGAGGAGTCAGTTTTCTTGTACTTAAGTCGGCGTTGTGCCTTTTGTATTTAACTCCGATGCAATTTCTGTGTTTCATCGTCAATAAGAAGGTCAGAGGGATACAGTAAACCTGAAGTGAAGCATCGGAATCTATAACTAGTGTCACAGGAATGGTTCAAACATAGACAGTAAGAAGAGTCAGTTTTCTTGTACTTAAGTCAACATTGTGCCTTTTGTATTTAATTCCGATGCACTTTCTGTGTTTCATCGTCTATAAGAAGGTCAGAGGGATACAACAAACCTGAAGTGAAGCATCGGAATCTATAACTAGTGTCACAGGAATGGTTCAAACATAAACAGTAAGAAGAATCAGTTTTCTTGTACATCAGCCGGCATTGTGGGTTTTGTATTTAATTCCGGTGCAATTCCTGTGTTTCATCGTCCATAAGAAGGTCAGAGGGATACAGTAAACCTGAAGTGAAGCATCGGACTCTATAATTAGTGTCACATGAATGGTTCAAAACATAGACAGTAAGAAGTGTCAGTTTTCTTGTACTTATGTCGGCATTGTGCCTTTTGTATTTAATTACGATGCAATTTCTGTGTTTCATCGTCAATAAGAAGGACAGAGGGATACAGTAAACCTGAAGTGAAGCATCGGAATCCACAACTAGTGTCACAGGAATGGTTCAATCATAGACAGTAAGAGGAGTCAGTTTTCTTGTACTTAAGTCGGCATTGTGCCTTTTGTATTTAATTCCGATGCAATTTCTGTGTTTCATCGTCGATAAGAAGGTCAGAGGGATACAGTAAACCTGAAGTGAAGCATCGGAATCTATAACTAGTGTCACAGGAATGGTTCAATCACAGACAGTAAGAAGTGTCTGTTTTCTTGTACTTAAGTCGGCATTGTGCCTTTTGTATTCAATTCCGATGCAATTTCTGTGTTTCTTCGTCAATAAGAATGTCAGAGGGATACAGTAAACCTGAAGTGAAGCATCGGAATCCACAACAAGTGTCACAGGAATGGTTCAATCATAGACAGTAAGAGGAGTCAGTTTTCTTGTACTTAAGTCGGCATTGTGCCTTTTGTATTTGATTCCGATGCAATTTCTGTGTTTCATCGTCGATACGAAGGTCAGAGGGATACAGTAAACCTGAAGTGAAGCATCGGAATCTATAACTAGTGTCACAGGAATGGTCAAATCATAGACAGTAAGAAGAGTCAGTTTTCTTGCTCTTATGTAGGCATTGTGCCTTTTGTATTTAATTCCGATGCTATATCTGTGTTTCATCTTCAATAAGAAGGTCAGAGGGATACAGTAAACCTGAAGTGAAGAATCGGAATCTATAACTAGTGTCACATGAAAGGTTCAAAGCATAGACAGTAAGAAGAGTCAGTTTTCTTGTACTTAAGTCGGCGTTGTGCCTTTTCTATTTAATTCCGATGCAATTTCTGTGTTTCATCGTCAATAAGAAGGTCAGAGGGATACAGTAAACCTGAAGTGAAGCATCGGAATCTATAACTAGTGTCACAGGAATGGTTCAAACCATAGACAGTAAGAGGAGTCAGTTTTCTTGTACTTAAGTCGGCGTTGTGCCTTTTGTATTTAATTCCGATGCAATTTCTGTGTTTCATCGTCAATAAGAAGGTCAGAGGGATACAGTAAACTTGAAGTGAAGCATCGGAATCTATAACTAGTGTCACAGGAATGGTTCAAAACATAGACAGTAATAAGAGTCAGTTTTCTTGTACTTAATTCGGCATTGTGCCTTTTGTATTTAATTCCGATGCAATTTCTGTGTTTCATCGTCAATAAGATGGTCGGAGGGATACAGTAAACCTGAAGTGAAGCATCCGAATCTATAACTAGTGTCACAGGAATGGTTCAAACATAGACAGTAAGAAGAGTCAGTTTTCTTGTACTTAAGTCAACATTGTGCCTTTTGTATTTAATTCCGATGCACTTTCTGTGTTTCATCGTCAATAAGAAGGTCAGAGGGATACAATAAACCTGAAGTGAAGCATCGGAATCTATAACTAGTGTCACAGGAATGGTTCAAACATAAACAGTAAGAAGAATCAGTTTTCTTGTACATCAGCCGGCATTGTGCGTTTTGCATTTAATTCCGATGCAATTTCTGTGTTTCATCGTCCATAAGAAGGTCAGAGGGATACAGTAAACTTGAAGTGAAGCATCGGACTCTATAATTAGTGTCACATGAATGGTTCAAAACATAGACAGTATGAAGTGTCAGTTTTCTTGTACCTAAGTCGGCATTGTGCCTTTTGTATTTAATTACGATGCAATTTCTGTGTTTCATCGTCAATAAGAAGGTCAGAGGGATACAGTAAACCTGAAGTGAAGCATCGGAACCCACAACTAGTGTCACAGGAATGGTTCAATCATAGACAGTAAGAGGAGTCAGTTTTCTTGTACTTAAGTTGGCATTGTGCCTTTTGTATTTAATTCCGATGCAATTTCTGTGTTTCATCGTCGATAAGAAGGTCAGAGGGATACAGTAAACCTGAAGTGAAGCATCGGAATCTATAACTAGTGTCACAGGAATGGTTCAAATCATAGACAGTAAGAAGAGTCAGTTTTCTTGTACTTATGTAGGCATTGTGCCTTTTGTATTTAATTCCGATGCTATATCTGTGTTTCATCTTCAATAAGAAGGTCAGAGGGACACAGTAAACCTGAAGTGAAGAATCGGAATCTATAACTAGTGTCACATGAAAGATTCAAAGCATAGACAGTAAGAAGATTCAGTTTTCTTGTACTTAAGTCGGCGTTGTGCCTTTTGTATTTAATTCCGATGCAATTTCTGTGTTTCATCGTCAATAAGAAGGTCAGAGGGATACAGTAAACCTGAAGTGAAGCATCGGAATCTATAACTAGTGTCACAGGAATGGTTCAAAACTTAGACAGTAAGAGGAGTCAGTTTTCTTGTACTTAAGTCGGCGTTGTGCCTTTTGTATTTAACTCCGATGCAATTTCTGTGTTTCATCGTCAATAAGAAGGTCAGGGGGATACAGTAAACCTGAAGTGAAGCATCGGAATCTATAACTAGTGTCACAGGAATGGTTCAAAACATAGACAGTATGAAGAGTCAGTTTTCTTGTACTTAATTCGGCATTGTGCCTTTTGTATTTAATTCCGATGCAATTTCTGTGTTTCATCATCAATAAGATGGTCGGAGGGATACAGTAAACCTGAAGTGAAGCATCCGAATCTATAACTAGTGTCACAGGAATGGTTCAAACATAGACAGTAAGAAGAGTCAGTTTTCTTGTACTTAAGTCAACATTGTGCCTTTTGTATTTAATTCCGATGCACTTTCTGTGTTTCATCGTCAATAAGAAGGTCAAAGGGATACAGTAAACCTGAAGTGAAGCATCGGAATCTATAACTAGTGTCACAGGAATGGTTCAAACATAAACAGTAAGAAGAATCAGTTTTCTTATACATCAGCCGGCATTGTGCGTTTTGTATTTAATTCCGATGCAATTTCTGTGTTTCATCGTCCATTAGAAGGTCAGAGGGATACAGTAAACCTGAAGTGAAGCATCGGAATCTATAACTAGTGTCACAGGAATGGTTCAAAGCATAGACAGTAAGAAGAGTCAATTTTCTTGTACTTTAGTCGGCATTATGAGTTTTGTATTTAATTCCGATGCAATTTCTGTGTTTCATCGTCAATAAGAAGGTCAGAGGGACACCGTAAACCTCAAGTGAAGCATCGGAATCTATAATTAGTGTCACAGGAATGGTTCAATCATAGACAGTAAGAAGAGTCAGTTTTCTTGTACTTAAGTCGGCATTGTGCCTTTTGTATTTAATTCCGATGCAATTTCTGTGTTTCATCGTCGATAAGAAGGTCAGAGGGATACAGTAAACCTGAAGTGAAGCATCGGAATCTATAACTAGTGTCACAGGAATGGTTCAAATCATAGACAGTAAGAAGAGTCAGTTTTTTTGTACTTATGTAGGCATTGTGCCTTTTGTATTTAATTCCGATGCTATATCTGTGTTTCATCTTCAATAAGAAGGTCAGAGGGATACAGTAAACCTGAAGTGAAGAATCGGAATCTATAACTAGTGTCACATGAAAGGTTCAAAGCATAGACAGTAAGAAGAGTCAGTTTTCTTGTACTTAAGTCGGCGTTGTGCCTTTTGTATTTAATTCCGATGCAATTTCTGTGTTTCATCGTCAATAAGAAGGTCAGAGGGATACAGTAAACCTGAAGTGAAGCATCGGAATCTATAACTAGTGTCACAGGAATGGTTCAAAACTTAGACAGTAAGAGGAGTCAGTTTTCTTGTACTTAAGTCGGCGTTGTGCCTTTTGTATTTAACTCCGATGCAATTTCTGTGTTTCATCGTCAATAAGAAGGTCAGGGGGATACAGTAAACCTGAAGTGAAGCATCGGAATCTATAACTAGTGTCACAGGAATGGTTCAAAACATAGACAGTAAGAAGAGTCAGTTTTCTTGTACTTAATTCGGCATTGTGCCTTTTGTATTTAATTCCGATGCAATATCTGTGTTTCATCGTCAATAAGATGGTCGGAGGGATACAGTAAACCTGAAGTGAAGCATCCGAATCTATAACTAGTGTCACAGGAATGGTTCAAACATAGACAGTAAGAAGAGTCAGTTTTCTTGTACTTAAGTCAACATTGTGCCTTTTGTATTTAATTCCGATGCACTTTCTGTGTTTCATCGTCAATAAGAAGGTCAAAGGGATACAGTAAACCTGAAGTGAAGCATCGGAATCTATAACTAGTGTCACAGGAATGGTTCAAACATAAACAGTAAGAAGAATCAGTTTTCTTATACATCAGCCGGCATTGTGCGTTTTGTATTTAATTCCGATGCAATTTCTGTGTTTCATCGTCCATAAGAAGGTCAGAGGGATACAGTAAACCTGAAGTGAAGCATCGGAATCTATAACTAGTGTCACAGGAATGGTTCAAAGCATAGACAGTAAGAAGAGTCAATTTTCTTGTACTTTAGTCGGCATTGTGAGTTTTGTATTTAATTCCGATGCAATTTCTGTGTTTCATCGTCAATAAGAAGGTCAGAGGGACACCGTAAACCTCAAGTGAAGCATCGGAATCTATAATTAGTGTCACAGGAATGGTTCAATCATAGACAGTAAGAAGAGTCAGTTTTCTTGTACTTAAGTCGGCATTGTGCCTTTTGTATTTAATTCCGATGCAATTTCTGTGTTTCATCGTCGATAAGAAGGTCAGAGGGATACAGTAAACCTGAAGTGAAGCATCGGAATCTATAACTAGTGTCACAGGAATGGTTCAAAACATAGACAGTAAGAAGAGTCTGTTTTCTTGTACTTAAGTCGGCATTGTGCCTCTTGTATTCAATTCCGATGCAATTTCTGTGTTTCATCGTCAATAAGAAGGTCAGAGGGATACAGTAAACCTGAAGTGAAGCATCGGAATCAACAACTAGTGTCACAGGAATGGTTCAATCATAGACAGTAAGAGGAGTCAGTTTTCTTGTACTTAAGTCGGCATTGTGCCTTTTGTATTTAATTCCGATGCAATTTCTGTGTTTCATCGTCGATAAGAAGGTCAGAGGGAAACAGTAAACCTGAAGTGAAGCATCGGAATCTATAACTAGTGTCACAGGAATGGTTCAAAACATAGACAGTAAGAAGAGTCTGTTTTCTTGTACTTAAGTCGGTATTGTGCCTTTTGTATTCAATTCCGATGCAATATCTGTGTTTCATCGTCAATAAGAAGGTCAGAGGGATACAGTAAACCTGAAGTGAAGCATCGGAATCCACAACTAGTGTCACAGGAATGGTTCAATCATAGACAGTAAGAGGAGTCAGTTTATTTGTACTTAAGTTGGCATTGTGCCTTTTGTATTTAATTCCGATGCAATTTCCGTGTTTCATCGTCGATAAGAAGGTCAGAGGGATACAGTAAACCTGAAGTGAAGCATCGGAATCTATAACTAGTGGACATGAATGGTTCAAACATGGACAGTAAGAAGTGTCAGTTTTCTTGTACATAAGTCGGCATTGTGCCTTTTGTATTTAATTCCGATGCAAATTCTGTGTTTTATCGATAATAAGAAGGTCAGATGGATACAGTAAATCTGAAGTGAAGCATCGGAAACTATGCCTAGCGTCACATGAATGGTTCAAAACACAGACAGCAAGAAGAGTCTGTTTTCTTGTACTTAAGTCGGCATTGTGCCTTTTGTATTTAATTCCGATGCAATATCTGTGTTTCATCGTCAATAAGAAGGCCAGAGGGATACAGTAAACCTGAAGTGAAGCATCGGAATCTATAACTAGTGTCACATGAATGGTTCAAACATAGACAGTAAGAAGCGTCAGTTTTCTTGTACTTAAGTCGGCATTATGCCCTTTGTATTTAATTCCGATGCAATATCTGTGTTTCATCTGCAATAAGAAGGTCAGAGGGATAAAGTAAACCTGAAGTGAAGCATCGGAATCTATAACTAGTGTCACAGGGATGGTTCAAAACATAGACAGTATGAAGAGTCAGTTTTCTTGTAATTAAGTCGGCGTTCTGCCTTTTGTAATTAACTCCGATGCAATTTCTGTGTTTCATCGTCAATAAGAAAGTCAGAGGGATACAGTAGACCCAAAGTGAAGCATCGGAATCTATAACTAGTGTCACAGGAATGATTCAATCATAGACAGTAAGAAGAGTCAGTTATCTTGTACATAGGTCGGCATTGTGCCTTTTGTATTTAATTCCGATGCAATTTCTGTGTTTCATCGTCAATAAGAAGGTCAGAGGGATACAGTAAACCTGAAGTGAAGCATCGGAATCTATAACTAGTGTCACAGGAATGGTTCAAAACATAGACAGTATGAAGAGTCAGTTTTCTTGTACTTAAGTCGGCGTTGTGACTTTTGCATTTAACTCCGATGCAATTTCTGTGTTTCATCGTCAATAAGAAGGTCAGAGGGATACAGTAAACCTGAAGTGAAGCATCGGAATCTATAACTAGTGTCACAGGATTGGTTCAAAACATAGACAGTAAGAAGAGTCAGTTTTCTTGTACTTAATTCGGCATTGTGCCTTTTGTATTCAATTCCGATGCAATTTCTGTGTTTCATCGTCAATAAGATGGTCGGAGGGATACAGTAAACCTGAAGTGAAGTATCCGAATCTATAACTAGTGTCACAGGAATGGTTCAAACATAGACAGTTAGAAGCGTCAGTCTTCTTGTACTTAAGTCCACATTGTGCCTTTTGTATTTAATTCCGACGCAATTTCTGTGTTTCATCGTTAATAAGATGGTCAAAGGGATACAGTAAACCTGAAGTGAAGCATCGGAATCTATAACTAGTGTCACAGGAATGGTTCAAACATAAACAGTAAGAAGAATCAGTTTTCTTATACATCAGCCGGCATTGTGCGTTTTGTATTTAATTCCGATGCAATTTCTGTGTTTCATCGTCCATAAGAAGGTCAGAGGGATACAGGAAACCTGAAGTGAAGCATCGGAATCTATAACTAGTGTCACAGGAATGGTTCAAAGCATAGACAGTAAGAAGAGTCAATTTTCTTGTACTTTAGTCGCCATTGTGAGTTTTGTATTTAATTCCGATGCAATTTCTGTGTTTCATCGTCAATAAGAAGGTCAGAGGGACACCGTAAACCTCAAGTGAAGCATCGGAATCTATAATTAGTGTCACAGGAATGGTTCAATCATAGACAGTAAGAAGAGTCAGTTTTCTTGTACTTAAGTCGGCATTGTGCCTTTTGTATTTAATTCCGATGCAATTTCTGTGTTTCATCGTCGATAAGAAGGTCAGAGGGATACAGTAAACCTGAAGTGAAGCATCGGAATCTATAACTAGTGTCACAGGAATGGTTCAAATCATAGACAGTAAGAAGATTCAGTTTTCCTGTACTTATGTAGGCATTGTGCCTTTTGTATTTAATTCCGATGCTATATCTGTGTTTCATCTTCAATAAGAAGGTCAGAGGGATACAGTAAACCTGAAGTGAAGAATCGGAATCTATAACTAGTGTCACATGAAAGGTTCAAAGCATAGACAGTAAGAAGAGTCAGTTTTCTTGTACTTAAGTCGGCGTTGTGCCTTTTGTATTTAATTCCGATGCAATTTCTGTGTTTCATCGTCAATAAGAAGGTCAGAGGGATACAGTAAACCTGAAGTGAAGCATCGGAACCTATAACTAGTGTCACAGGAATGGTTCAAAACTTAGACAGTAAGAGGAATCAGTTTTCTTGTACTTAAGTCGGCGTTGTGCCTTTTGTATTTAACTCCGATGCAATTTCTGTGTTTCATCGTCAATAAGAAGGTCAGGGGGATACAGTAAACATGAAGTGAAGCATCGGAATCTATAACTAGTGTCACAGGAATGGTTCAAAACATAGACAGTAAGAAGGGTCAGTTTTCTTGTACTTAATTCGGCATTGTGCCTTTTGTATTTAATTCCGATGCAATTTCTGTGTTTCATCGTCAATAAGATGGTCGGAGGGATACAGTAAACCTGAAGTGAAGCATCCGAATCTATAACTAGTGTCACAGGAATGGTTCAAACATAGACAGTAGGAAGAGTCAGTTTTCTTGTACTTAAGTCAACATTGTGCCTTTTGTATTTAATTCCGATGCACTTTCTGTGTTTCATCGTCAATAAGAAGGTCAAAGGGATACAGTAAACCTGAAGTGAAGCATCGGAATCTATAACTAGTGTCACAGGAATGGTTCAAACATAAACAGTAAGAAGAATCAGTTTTCTTATACATCAGCCGGCATTGTGCGTTTTGTATTTAATTCCGATGCAATTTCTGTGTTTCATCGTCCATAAGAAGGTCAGAGGGATACAGTAAACCTGAAGTGAAGCATCGGAATCTATAACTAGTGTCACAGGAATGGTTCAAAGCATAGACAGTAAGAAGAGTCAATTTTCTTGTACTTTAGTCGGCATTGTGAGTTTTGTATTTAATTCCGATGCAATTTCTGTGTTTCATCGTCAATAAGAAGGTCAGAGGGACACCGTAAACCTCAAGTGAAGCATCGGAATCTATAATTAGTGTCACAGGAATGGTTCAATCATAGACAGTAAGAAGAGTCAGTTTTCTTGTACTTAAGTCGGCATTGTGCCTTTTGTATTTAATTCCGATGCAATTTCTGTGTTTCATCGTCGATAAGAAGGTCAGAGGGATACAGTAAACCTGAAGTGAAGCATCGGAATCTATAACTAGTGTCACAGGAATGGTTCAAAACATAGACAGTAAGAAGAGTCTGTTTTCTTGTACTTAAGTCGGCATTGTGCCTCTTGTATTCAATTCCGATGCAATTTCTGTGTTTCATCGTCAATAAGAAGGTCAGAGGGATACAGTAAACCTGAAGTGAAGCATCGGAATCCACAACTAGTGTCACAGGAATGGTTCAATCATAGACAGTAAGAGGAGTCAGTTTTCTTGTACTTAAGTCGGCATTGTGCCTTTTGTATTTAATTCCGATGCAATTTCTGTGTTTCATCGTCGATAAGAAGGTCAGAGGGAAACAGTAAACCTGAAGTGAAGCATCGGAATCTATAACTAGTGTCACAGGAATGGTTCAAAACATAGACAGTAAGAAGAGTCTGTTTTCTTGTACTTAAGTCGGTATTGTGCCTTTTGTATTCAATTCCGATGCAATATCTGTGTTTCATCGTCAATAAGAAGGTCAGAGGGATACAGTAAACCTGAAGTGAAGCATCGGAATCCACAACTAGTGTCACAGGAATGGTTCAATCATAGACAGTAAGAGGAGTCAGTTTATTTGTACTTAAGTCGGCATAGTGCCTTTTGTATTTAATTCCGATGCAATTTCCGTGTTTCATCGTCGATAAGAAGGTCAGAGGGATACAGTAAACCTGAAGTGAAGCATCGGAATCTATAACTAGGGGACATGAATGGTTCAAACATGGACAGTAAGAAGTGTCAGTTTTCTTGTACATAAGTCGGCATTGTGCCTTTTGTATTTAATTCCGATGCAAATTCTGTGTTTTATCGATAATAAGAAGGTCAGATGGATACAGTAAACCTGAAGTGAAGCATCGGAAACTATGCCTATCGTCACATGAATGGTTCAAAACACAGACAGCAAGAAGAGTCTTTTTTCTTGTACTTAAGTCGGCATTGTGCCTTTTGTATTTAATTCCGATGCAATATCTGTGTTTCATCGTCAATAAGAAGGTCAGAGGGATACAGTAAACCTGAAGTGAAGCATCGGAATCTATAACTAGTGTCACATGAATGGTTCAAACATAGACAGTAAGAAGCGTCAGTTTTCTTGTACTTAAGTCGGCATTATGCCCTTTGTATTTAATTCCGATGCAATATCTGTGTTTCATCTGCAATAAGAAGGTCAGAGGGATAAAGTAAACCTGAAGTGAAGCATCGGAATCTATAACTAGTGTCACAGGGATGGTTCAAAACATAGACAGTATGAAGAGTCAGTTTTCTTGTAATTAAGTCGGCGTTCTGCCTTTTGTAATTAACTCCGATGCAATTTCTGTGTTTCATCGTCAATAAGAAGGTCAGAGGGATACAGTAAACCTGAAGTGAAGCATCGGAATCTATAACTAGTGTCACAGGAATGGTTCAAAACATAGACAGTATGAAGAGTCAGTTTTCTTGTACTTAAGTCAACATTGTGCCTTTTGTATTTAATTCCGATGCACTTTCTGTGTTTCATCGTCAATAAGAAGGTCAAAGGGATACAGTAAACCTGAAGTGAAGCATCGGAATCTATAACTAGTGTCACAGGAATGGTTCAAACATAAACAGTAAGAAGAATCAGTTTTCTTATACATCAGCCGGCATTGTGCATTTTGTATTTAATTCCGATGCAATTTCTGTGTTTCATCGTCCATAAGAAGGTCAGAGGGATACAGTAAACCTGAAGTGAAGCATCGGAATCTATAACTAGTGTCACAGGAATGGTTCAAAGCATAGACAGTAAGAAGAGTCAATTTTCTTGTACTTAAGTCGGCATTGTGCCTCTTGTATTCAATTCCGATGCAATTTCTGTGTTTCATCGTCAATAACAAGGTCAGAGGGATACAGTAAACCTGAAGTGAAGCATCGGAATCCACAACTAGTGTCACAGGAATGGTTCAATCATAGACAGTAAGAGGAGTCAGTTTTCTTGTACTTAAGTCGGCATTGTGCCTTTTGTATTTAATTCCGATGCAATTTCTGTGTTTCATCGTCGATAAGAAGGTCAGAGGGAAACAGTAAACCTGAAGTGAAGGATCGGAATCTATAACTAGTGTCACAGGAATGGTTCAGAACATAGACAGTAAGAAGAGTCTGTTTTCTTGTACTTAAGTCGGTATTGTGCCTTTTGTATTCAATTCCGATGCAATATCTGTGTTTCATCGTAAATAAGAAGGTCAGAGGGATAAAGTAAACCTGAAGTGAAGCATCGGAATCTATAACTAGTGTCACAGGGATGGTTCAAAACATAGACAGTATGAAGAGTCAGTTTTCTTGTAATTAAGTCGGCGTTCTGCCTTTTGTAATTAACTCCGATGCAATTTCTGTGTTTCATCGTCAATAAGAAGGTCAGAGGGATACAGTAAACCTGAAGTGAAGCATCGGAATCTATAACTAGTGTCACAGGAATGGTTCAAAACATAGACAGTATGAAGAGTCAGTTTTCTTGTACTTAAGTCAACATTGTGCCTTTTGTATTTAATTCCGATGCACTTTCTGTGTTTCATCGTCAATAAGAAGGTCAAAGGGATACAGTAAACCTGAAGTGAAGCATCGGAATCTATAACTAGTGTCACAGGAATGGTTCAAACATAAACAGTAAGAAGAATCAGTTTTCTTATACATCAGCCGGCATTGTGCGTTTTGTATTTAATTCCGATACAATTTCTGTGTTTCATCGTCCATAAGAAGGTCAGAGGGATAAAGTAAACCTGAAGTGAAGCATCGGAATCTATAACTAGTGTCACAGGAATGGTTCAAAGCATAGACAGTAAGAAGAGTAAATTTTCTTGTACTTTAGTCGGCATTGTGAGTTTTGTGTTTAATTCCGATGCAATTTCTGTGTTTCATCGTCAATAAGAAGGTCAGAAGGACACCGTAAACCTCAAGTGAAGCATCGGAATCTATAATTAGTGTCACAGGAATGGTTCAATCATAGACAGTAAGAAGAGTCAGTTTTCTTGTACTTAAGTCGGCATTGTGCCTTTTGTATTTAATTCCGATGCAATTTCTGTGTTTCATCGTCGATAAGAAGGTCAGAGGGATACAGTAAACCTGAAGTGAAGCATCGGAATCTATAACTAGTGTCACAGGAATGGTTCAAAACATAGACAGTAAGAAGAGTCTGTTTTCTTGTACTTAAGTCGGCATTGTGCCTCTTGTATTCAATTCCGATGCAATTTCTGTGTTTCATCGTCAATAAGAAGGTCAGAGGGATACAGTAAACCTGAAGTGAAGCATCGGAATCCACAACTAGTGTCACAGGAATGGTTTAATCATAGACAGTAAGAGGAGTCAGTTTTCTTGTACTTAAGTCGGCATTGTGCCTTTTGTATTTAATTCCGATGCAATTTCTGTGTTTCATCGTCGATAAGAAGGTCAGAGGGAAACAGTAAACTTGAAGTGAAGCATCGGAATCTATAACTAGTGTCACAGGAATGGTTCAAAACATAGACAGTAAGAAGAGTCTGTTTTCTTGTACTTAAGTCGGTATTGTGCCTTTTGTATTCAATTCCGATGCAATATCTGTGTTTCATCGTCAATAAGAAGGTCAGAGGGATAAAGTAAACCTGAAGTGAAGCATCGGAATCTATAACTAGTGTCACAGGGATGGTTCAAAACATAGACAGTATGAAGAGTCAGTTTTCTTGTAATTAAGTCGGCGTTCTGCCTTTTGTAATTAACTTCGATGCAATTTCTGTGTTTCATCGTCAATAAGAAGGTCAGAGGGATACAGTAAACCTGAAGTGAAGCATCGGAATCTATAACTAGTGTCACAGGAATGGTTCAAAACATAGACAGTATGAAGAGTCAGTTTTCTTGTATTTAAGTCAACATTGTGCCTTTTGTATTTAATTCCGATGCACTTTCTGTGTTTCATCGTCAATAAGAAGGTCAAAGGGATACAGTAAACCTGAAGTGAAGCATCGGAATCTATAACTAGTGTCACAGGAAAGGTTCAAACATAAACAGTAAGAAGAATCAGTTTTCTTATACATCAGCCGGCATTGTGCGTTTTGTATTTAATTCCGATGCAATTTCTGTGTTTCATCGTCCATAAGAAGGTCAGAGGGATACAGTAAACCTGAAGTGAAGCATCGGAATCTATAACTAGTGTCACAGGAATGGTTCAAAGCATAGACAGTAAGAAGAGTCAATTTTCTTGTACTTTAGTCGGCATTGTGAGTTTTGTATTTAATTCCGATGCAATTTCTGTGTTTCATCGTCAATAAGAAGGTCAGAGGGACACCGTAAACCTCAAGTGAAGCATCGGAATCTATAATTAGTGTCACAGGAATGGTTCAATCATAGACAGTAAGAAGAGTCAGTTTTCTTGTACTTAAGTCGGCATTGTGCCTTTTGTATTTAATTCCGATGCAATTTCTGTGTTTCATCGTCGATAAGAAGGTCAGAGGGATACAGTAAACCTGAAGTGAAGCATCGGAATCTATAACTAGTGTCACAGGAATGGTTCAAAACATAGACAGTAAGAAGAGTCTGTTTTCTTGTACTTAAGTCGGCATTGTGCCTCTTGTATTCAATTCCGATGCAATTTCTGTGTTTCATCGTCAATAAGAAGGTCAGAGGGATACAGTAAACCTGAAGTGAAGCATCGGAATCCACAACTAGTGTCACAGGAATGGTTCAATCATAGACAGTAAGAGGAGTCAGTTTTCTTGTACTTAAGTCGGCATTGTGCCTTTTGTATTTAATTCCGATGCAATTTCTGTGTTTCATCGTCGATAAGAAGGTCAGAGGGAAACAGTAAACCTGAAGTGAAGCATCGGAATCTATAACTAGTGTCACAGGAATGGTTCAAAACATAGACAGTAAGAAGAGTCTGTTTTCTTGTACTTAAGTCGGTATTGTGCCTTTTGTATTCAATTCCGATGCAATATCTGTGTTTCATCGTCAATAAGGAGGTCAGAGGGATACAGTAAACCTGAAGTGAAGCATCGGAATCCACAACTAGTGTCACAGGAATGGTTCAATCATAGACAGTAAGAGGAGTCAGTTTATTTGTACTTAAGTCGGCATTGTGCCTTTTGTATTTAATTCCGATGCAAATTCCGTGTTTCATCGTCGATAAGAAGGTCAGAGGGATACAGTAAACCTGAAGTGAAGCATCGGAATCTATAACTAGGGGACATGAATGGTTCAAACATGGACAGTAAGAAGTGTCAGTTTTCTTGTACATAAGTCGGCATTGTGCCTTTTGTATTTAATTTCGATGCAAATTCTGTGTTTTATCGATAATAAGAAGGTCAGATGGATACAGTAAACCTGAAGTGAAGCATCGGAAACAATGCCTAGCGTCACATGAATGGTTCAAAACACAGACAGCAAGAAGAGTCTGTTTTCTTGTACTTAAGTCGGCATTGTGCCTTTTGTATTTAATTCCGATGCAATATCTGTGTTTCATCGTCAATAAGAAGGTCAGAGGGATACCGTAAACCTGAAGTGAAGCATCGGAATCTATAACTAGTGTCACATGAATGGTTCAAACATAGACAGTAAGAAGCGTCAGTTTTCTTGTACTTAAGTCGGCATTATGCCCTTTGTATTTAATTCCGATGCAATATCTGTGTTTCATCTGCAATAAGAAGGTCAGAGGGATAAAGTGAACCTGAAGTGAAGCATCGGAATCTATAACTAGTATCACAGGGATGGTTCAAAACATAGACAGTATGAAGAGTCAGTTTTCTTGTAATTAAGTCGGCGTTCTGCCTTTTGTAATTAACTCCGATGCAATTTCTGTGTTTCATCGTCAATAAGAAAGTCAGAGGGATACAGTAAACCCAAAGTGAAGCATCGGAATCTATAACTAGTGTCACAGGAATGGTTCAATCATAGACAGTAAGAAGAGTCAGTTATCTTGTACATAGGTCGGCATTGTGCCTTTTGTATTTAATTCCGATGCAATTTCTGTGTTTCATCGTCAATAAGAAGGTCAGAGGGATACAGTAAACCTGAAGTGAAGCATCGGAATCTATAACTAGTGTCACAGGAATGGTTCAAAACATAGACAGTATGAAGAGTCAGTTTTCTTGTACTTAAGTCGGCGTTGTGACTTTTGTATTTACCTCCGATGCAATTTCTGTGTTTCATCGTCAATAAGAAGGTCAGAGGGATACAGTAAACCTGAAGTGAAGCATCGGAATCTATAACTAGTGTCACAGGATTGGTTCAAAACATAGACAGTAAGAAGAGTCAGTTTTCTTGTACTTAATTCGGCGTTGTACCTTTTGTATTTAATTCCGAGACGATTTCTGTGTTTCATCGTCAATAAGATGGTCGGAGGGATACAGTAAACCTGAAGTGAAGTATCCGAATCTATAACTAGTGTCACAGGAATGGTTCAAACATAGACAGTTAGAAGCGTCAGTTTTCTTGTACTTAAGTCCACATTGTGCCTTTTGTATTTAATTCCGATGCAATTTCTGTGTTTCATCGTTAATAAGAAGGTCAGAGGGATACTGTAAACTTGAAGAGAAGCATCGGAATCTATAACTAGTGTCACAGGTATGGTTCAAATCATAGACAGTAAGAAGAGTCAGTTTTTTATGTACTTATGTAGGCATTGCGTCTTTTGTATTTAATTCCGATGCTATATCTGTGTTTCATCAACAATAAGATGGTCAGAGGGATACAGTAAACCTGAAGTGAAGCATCGGAATCTATAACTAGTGTCACAGGAATGTTTCAAAACATAGACGGTAAGAAGAGTCAGTTTTGTTGTACTTAAGTAGGCATTGTGCCTTTTGTATTTAACTCCGATGCAATGTCTGTGTTTCATCGTCAATAAGAAGGTCAGAGGGATACAGTAAACCAGAAGTGAAGCATCGGAATCTATAACTAGTGTCACAGGAATGGTTCCAAGCATAGACAGTAAGAAGTGTCAGTTTTCTTGTATTGAAGAGTGCATTGTGCCTTTTGTATTTAATTCCGACGCTATTTCTGTGTTTCATTGTCAATAAGAAGGTCAGAGGGATACAGTAAACCTCAAGCGAAGCATCGGAATCTATAACTAGTGTCACAGGAATGTTTCAATCATAGACAGTAAGAGGAGTCAGTTTTCTTGTACTTAAGTCGGCATTGTGCCTTTTGTATTTAATTCCGATGCAATTTCTGTGTTTCATCGTCGATAAGAAGGTCAGAGGGATACAGTAAACCTGAAGTGAAGCATCGGAATCTATAACAAGTGTCACATGAATGGTTCAAACATAGACGGCAAGAAGAGTCAGTTTTCTTGTTCTTAAGTCGGCATTGTGCCTTTTGTACTTAATTCCGATGCAAATTCTGTGTTTCATCGATAATAAGAAGGTCAGATGTATACAGTAAACCTGAAGTGAAGTATCGGAAGCTATGCCTATTGTCACATGAATGGTTCAAAACACAGACAGTAGGAAGAGTCAGATTTCTTGTACCTAAGTCGGCATTGTGCCTTTTGTATTAAATCCGATGCAATTTCTGTGTTTCATCGTCAATAAGAAGGTCAGAGGGATACAGTAAACCTGAAGAGAAGCATCGGAATCTATAACTAGTGTAACAGGAATGGTTCTAACATAGACAGTAAGAAGAGTCAGTTTTATTGTACTTATGTAGGCATTGTGCCTTTTGTATTTAATTCCGATGCTATATCTGTGTTTCATTAACAATAACATGGTCAGAGGGATACAGTAAACCTGAAGTGAAGCATCGGAAGCTATGCCTAGTGTCACATGAATGGTTCAAAACACAGACAGTAAGAAGAGTCTATTTTCTTGTACTTAAGTCGGCATTGTGCTTTTTGTATTTAATTCCGATGCTATATCTGTGTTTCATCAATAATAAGATGGTCAAAGGGATACAGTAAACCTGAAGTGAAGCGTCGGAGTCTATAACTAGTGTCACATGAATGGTTCAAACACAGACAGTAAGAAGAGTCAGTTTTCTTGTACTTAAGTCGGCATTGTGCCCTTTGTATTTAATTACGATGCAATATCTGTGTTTCATCTTCAATACGAAGGTCAGAGGGATACAGTAAACCTGAAGTGAAGCGTCGGAGTCTATAACTAGTGTCACAGGAAAGGTTCAAATCATAGACAGTATGATGAGTCAGTTTTCTTGTACTTAAGTCGGCGTGTAACTTTTGTATTTAATTCCGATGCAATTTCTGTGTTTCATCGTCAATAAGAAGGTCAGAGGGATACAGTAAACCTGAAGAGAAGCATCGGAATCTATAACTAGTGTCACAGGAATGGTTCAAATCATAGACAGTAAGAAGAGTCAGTTTTCTTGTACTTATGTAGGCATTGTGCCTTTTGTATTTAATTCCGATGCTATATCTGTGTTTCATCAACAATAAGATGGTCAGAGGGATACAGTAAACCTGAAGTGAAGCATCGGAATCTATAACTAGTGTCACATGAATGGTTCAAACATAGACAGTAAGAAGAGTCAGTTTTCTTGTACTTAAGTCGGCATTGTGCCCTTTGTATTTAATTCCGATGCAATATCTGTATTTCATCTTCAATAAGAAGGTCAGACTGATACAGTAAACCTGAAGTGAAGCATCGGAATCTATAACTAGTGTGACAGGAAAGGTTCAAAACATAGACGGTAAGATGAGTCAGTTTTCTTGTACTTAAGTCGGCGTTGTGCCTTTTGTATTTAATTCCGATGCAATTTCTGTGTTTCATTGTCAATAAGAAGGTCAGAGGGATACAGTAAACCTGAAGTGAAGCATTGGAATCTATAACTAGTGTCACAGGAATGGTTCAAATCATAGACAGTAAGAAGAGTCAGTTTTCTTGTACTTATGTAGGCATTGTGTCTTTTGTATTTAATTCCGATGCTATATCTGTGTTTCATCAACAATAAGATGGTCAGAGGGATACAGTAAACCTGAAGTGAAGCATCGGAATCTATAACTAGTGTCACAGGAATGGCTCAAAACATAGACAGTAAGAAGAGTCAGTTTTCTTGTACTTAAGTCGTCATTGTGCCTTTTGTATTTAACTCCGATGCAATGTCTGTGTTTCATCGTCAATAAGAAGGTCAGAGGGATACAGTAAACCTGAAGTGAAGCATCGGAATCTATAACTAGTGTCACAGGAATGGTTCCAAACATAGAAAGTAAGAAGAGTCAGTTTTCTTGTACTTAAGTCTGCATTGTGCCTTTTGTATTTAATTCCGATTCAATTTCTGTGTTTCATCGTCAATAAGAAGGTCAGAGGGATACAGTAAACCTCAAGTGAAGCATCGGAATCTATAACTAGTGTCACAGGAATGTTTCAATCATAGACAGTAAGAGGAGTCAGTTTTCTTGTACTTAAGTCGGCATTGTGCCTTTTGTATTTAAGTCCGATGCAATTTCTGTCTTTCATCGTCGATAAGAAGGTCAGAGGGATACGGTAAACCTGAATTGAAGCATCGGAATCTATAACTAGTGTCACATGAATGGTTCAAACATAGACAGTAAGAAGAGTCAGTTTTCTTGTACATAAGTCGGCATTGTGCCTTTTGTATTTAATTCCGATGCAAATTATGTGTTTCATCGATAATAAGACGGTCAGATGGATACAGTTAACCTGAAGTCAAGCATCGGAAGCTATGCCTAGTGTCACATGAATGGTTCAAAACACAAACGGTAAGAAGAGTCTGTTTTCTTGTACTTAAGTCGGCATTGTGCGTTTCGTATTTAATTCCGATGCAATGTCTGTGTTTCATCGTCGATAAGAAGGTCAGAGTGATACGGTAAACCTGAAGTAAAGCATCGGAATCTATAACTAGTGTCACAGAAATGGTTCAAACATAGACAGTAAGAAGAGCCAGTCTTCTTGTACTTGAGTCGGCATTGTGCCTTTTGTATTTAATTCCGATGCAATTTCTGTGTTTCATCGTCAATAAGAAGTTCAGAGGGATACAGTAAAGCTGAAGTGAAGCTTCGGAATCTATAACTAGTGTCACAGGAATGGTTCAAAGCATAGACAGTAAGAAGAGTCAGTTTTCATGTACTTAAGTCGGCATTGTGCCTCTTGTATTTAATTCCGATGCTATATCTGTGTTTCATCAACAATAAGATGGTCAGAGGGATACAGTAAACCTGAAGTGAAGCATCGGAATCTATAACTAGTGTCACATGAATGGTTCAAACATAGACAGTAAGAAGAGTCAGTTTTCTTGTACTTAAGTCGGCATTGTGCCCTTTGTATTTAGTTCCGATGCAATATCTGTGTTTCATCTTCAATAAGAAGGCCAGAGGGATACAGTAAACCTGAAGTGAAGCATCGGAATCTATAACTAGTGTCACAGGAAAGGTTCAATACATAGACAGTAAGATGATTCAGTTTTCTTGTACATAAGTCGGCATTGTGCCTTTTGTATTTAATTCCGATGCAATTTCTGTGTTTCATCGTCAATAAGAAGGTCAGAGGGATACAGTAAACCTGAAGAGAAGCATCGGAATCTATAACTAGTGTCACAGGAATGGTTCAAATCATAGACAGTAAGAAGAGTCAGTTTTCTTGTACTTATGTAGGCATTGTGTTTTTTGTATTTAATTCCGATGCTATATCTGTGTTTCATCAACTATAAGATGGTCAGAGGGATACAGTAAACCTGAAGTTAAGCATCGGAATCTATTACTAGTGGCACAGGAATGGCTCCAAACAAAGTCAGTAACAAGAGTCAGTCTTCTTGCACTTAATTCGGCATTGTGCCTTTTCTATTTATTTCCGATGCAATTTCTGTGTTTCATCGTCAATAAGAAGGTCCAAGGGATACAGTAAACCCGAAGTGAAGCATCGGAATCTATAATTAGTGTCACAGGAGTGGTTCAAAACATAGTCAGTACGAAGAGTCAGTCTACTTGTACTTAAGTCAGCATTGTGCCTTTTGTATTTAATTTCGATGCAATTTCTGTGTTTCATCGTCAATAATAAGGTCCAAGGGATACAGTAAACCTGAAGTGAAGCATCGGACTCTATAATTAGTGTCACATGAATGGTTCAAATCATAGACAGTAAGAAGTGTCAGTTTTCTTGTACTTAAGTCGGCATTGTGCCTTTTGTATTTAATTACGATGCAATTTCTGTGTTTCATCGTCAATAAGAAGGTCAGAGGGATACAGTAAACCTGAAGTGAAGCATCGGAATCCACAACTAGTGTCACAGGAATGGTTCAATCATAGACAGTAAGAGGAGTCAGTTTTCTTGTACTTAAGTCGGCATTGTGCCTTTTGTATTTAATTCCGATGCAATTTCTGTGTTTCATCGTCGATAAGAAGGTCAGAGGGATACAGTAAACCTGAAGTGAAGCATCGGAATCTATAACTAGTGTCACAGGAATGGTTCAATCATAGACAGTAAGAAGAGTCTGTTTTCTTGTACTTAAGTCGGCATTGTGCCTTTTGTATTCAATTCCGATGCAATTTCTGTGTTTCTTCGTCAATAAGAAGGTCAGAGGGATACAGTAAACCTGAAGTGAAGCATCGGAATCCACAACTAGTGTCACAGGAATGGTTCAATCATAGACAGTAAGAGGAGTCAGTTTTCTTGTACTTAAGTCGGCATTGTGCCTTTTGTATTTAATTCCGATGCAATTTCTGTGTTTCATCGTCGATAAGAAGGTCAGAGGGATACAGTAAACCTGAAGTGAAGCATCGGAATCTATAACTAGTGTCACAGGAATGGTTCAAATCATAGACAGTAAGAAGAGTCAGTTTTCTTGTACTTATGTAGGCATTGTGAATTTTGTATTTAATTCCGATGCTATACCTGTGTTTCATCTTCAATAAGAAGGTCAGAAGGATACAGTAAACCTGAAGTGAAGAATCGGAATCTATAACTAGTGTCACAGGAATGGTTCAATCATAGACAGTAAGAAGAGTCAGTTTTCTTGTACTTAAGTCGGCATTGTGCCTTTTGTATTTAATTCCGATGCAATTTCTGTGTTTCATCGTCGATAAGAAGGTCAGAGGGATACAGTAAACCTGAAGTGAAGCATCGGAATCTATAACTAGTGTCACAGGAATGGTTCAAAACATAGACAGTAAGAGGAGTCAGTTTTCTTGTACTTAAGTCGGCGTTGTGCCTTTTGTATTTAACTCCGATGCAATTTCTGTGTTTGATCGTCAATAAGAAGGTCAGGGGGATACAGTAAACCTGAAGTGAAGCATCGGAATCTATAACTAGTGTCACAGGAATGGTTCAAAACAGAGACAGTAAGAAGAGTCAGTTTTCTTGTACTTAATTCGGCATTGTGCCTTTTGTATTTAATTCCGATGCAATTTCTGTGTTTCATCATCAATAAGATGCTCGGAGGGATACAGTAAACCTGAAGTGAAGCATCCGAATCTATAACTAGTGTCACAGGAATGGTTCAAACATAGACAGTAAGATGAGTCAGTTTTCTTGTACTTAAGTCAACATTGTGCCTTTTGTATTTAATTCCGATGCACTTTTTGTGTTTCATCGTCAATAAGAAGGTCAAAGGGATACAGTAAACCTGAAGTGAAGCATCGGAATCTATAACTAGTGTCACAGGAATGGTTCAAACATAAACAGTAAGAAGAATCAGTTTTCTTATACATCAGCCGGCATTGTGCGTTTTGTATTTAATTCCGATGCAATTTCTGTGTTTCATCGTCCATAAGAAGGTCAGAGGGATACAGTAAACCTGAAGTGAAGCATCGGAATCTATAACTAGTGTCACAGGAATGGTTCAAAGCATAGACAGTAAGAAGAGTCAATTTTCTTGTACTTTAGTCGGCATTGTGAGTTTTGTATTTAATTCCGATGCAATTTCTGTGTTTCATCGTCAATAAGAAGGTCAGAGGGACACCGTAAACCTCAAGTGACTCATCGGAATCTATAATTAGTGTCACAGGAATGGTTCAATCATAGACAGTAAGAAGAGTCAGTTTTCTTGTACTTAAGTCGGCATTGTGCCTTTTGTATTTAATTCCGATGCAATTTCTGTGTTTCATCGTCGATAAGAAGGTCAGAGGGATACAGTAAACCTGAAGTGAAGCATCGGAATCTATAACTAGTGTCACAGGAATGGTTCAAATCATAGACAGTAAGAAGAGTCAGTTTTCTTGTACTTATGTAGGCATTGTGCCTTTTGTATTTAATTCCGATGCTATATCTGTGTTTCATCTTCAATAAGAAGGTCAGAGGGATACAGTAAACCTGAAGTGAAGAATCGGAATCTATAACTAGTGTCACATGAAAGGTTCAAAGCATAGACAGTAAGAAGAGTCAGTTTTCTTGTACTTAAGTCGGCGTTGTGCCTTTTGTATTTAATTCCGATGCAATTTCTGTGTTTCATCGTCAATAAGAAGGTCAGAGGGATACAGTAAACCTGAAGTGAAGCATCGGAATCTATAACTAGTGTCACAGGAATGGTTCAAAACTTAGACAGTAAGAGGAGTCAGTTTTCTTGTACTTAAGTCGGCGTTGTGCCTTTTGTATTTAACTCCGATGCAATTTCTGTGTTTCATCGTCAATAAGAAGGTCAGGGGGATACAGTAAACCTGAAGTGAAGCATCGGAATCTATAACTAGTGTCACAGGAATGGTTCAAAACATAGACAGTAAGAAGAGTCAGTTTTCTTGTACATAATTCGGCATTGTGTCTTTTGTATTTAATTCCGATGCAATTTCTGTGTTTCATCGGCAATAAGATGGTCGGAGGGATACAGTAAACCTGAAGTGAAGCATCCGAATCTATAACTAGTGTCACAGGAATGGTTCAAACATAGACAGTAAGAAGAGTCAGTTTTCTTGTACTTAAGTCAACATTGTGCCTTTTGTATTTAATTCCGATGCACTTTCTGTGTTTCATCGTCAATAAGAAGGTCAAAGGGATACAGTAAACCTGAAGTGAAGCATCGGAATCTATAACTAGTGTCACAGGAATGGTTCAAACATAAACAGTAAGAAGAATCAGTTTTCTTATACATCAGCCGGCATTGTGCGTTTTGTATTTAATTCCGATGCAATTTCTGTGTTTCATCGTCCATAAGAAGGTCAGAGGGATACAGTAAACCTGAAGTGAAGCATCGGAATCTATAACTAGTGTCACAGGAATGGTTCAAAGCATAGACAGTAAGAAGAGTCAATTTTCTTGTACTTTAGTCGGCATTGTGAGTTTTGTATTTAATTCCGATGCAATTTCTGTGTTTCATCGTCAATAAGAAGGTCAGAGGGACACCGTAAACCTCAAGTGAAGCATCGGAATCTATAATTAGTGTCACAGGAATGGTTCAATCATAGACAGTAAGAAGAGTCAGTTTTCTTGTACTTAAGTCGGCATTGTGCCTTTTGTATTTAATTCCGATGCAATTTCTGTGTTTCATCGTCGATAAGAAGGTCAGAGGGATACAGTAAACCTGAAGTGAAGCATCGGAATCTATAACTAGTGTCACAGGAATGGTTCAAAACATAGACAGTAAAAAGAGTCTGTTTTCTTGTACTTAAGTCGGCATTGTGCCTTTTGTATTCAATTCCGATGCAATTTCTGTGTTTCATCGTCAATAAGAAGGTCAGAGAGATATAGTAAACCTGAAGTGAAGCATCGGAATCCACAACTAGTGTCACAGGAATGGTTCAATCACAGACAGTAAGAGGAGTCAGTTTATTTGTAATTAAGTCGGCGTTCTGCCTTTTGTAATTAACTCCGATGCAATTTCTGTGTTTCATCGTCAATAAGAAAGTCAGAGGGATACAGTAAACCCAAAGTGAAGCATCGGAATCTATAACTAGTGTCACAGGAATGGTTCAATCATAGACAGTAAGAAGAGTCAGTTATCTTGTACATAGGTCGGCATTGTGCCTTTTGTATTCAATTCCGATGCAATTTCTGTGTTTCATCGTCAATAAGAAGGTCAGAGGGATACAGTAAACCTGAAGTGAAGCATCGGAATCTATAACTAGTGTCACAGGAATGGTTCAAAACATAGACAGTATGAAGAGTCAGTTTTCTTGTACTTAAGTCGGCGTTGTGACTTTTGTATTTAACTCCGATGCAATTTCTGTGTTTCATCGTCAATAAGATGGTCGGAGGGATACAGTAAACCTGAAGTGAAGTATCCGAATCTATAACTAGTGTCACAGGAATGGTTCAAACATAGACAGTTAGAAGCGTCAGTTTTCTTGTACTTAAGTCCACATTGTGCCTTTTGTATTTAATTCCGATGCAATTTCTGTGTTTCATCGTCAATAAGAAGGTCAGAGGGATACAGTAAACTTGAAGTGAAGCATCGGAATCTATAACTAGTGTCACAGGAATGGTTCAAACATAAACAGTAAGAAGAATCAGTTTTCTTGTACATCAGCCGGCATTGTGCGTTTTGTATTTAATTCCGATGCAATTTCTGTGTTTCATCGTCCATACGAAGGTCAGAGGGATACAGTAAACCTGAAGTGAAGCATCGGACTCTATAATTAGTGTCACATGAATGGTTCAAAACATAGCCAGTAAGAAGAGTCAGTTTTCTTGTACTTAAGTAGGCATTGTGCCTTTTGTATTTAATTACGATGCAATTTCTGTGTTTCATCGTCAATAAGAAGGTCAGAGGGATACAGTAAACCTAAAGTGAAGCATCGGAATCTATAACTAGTGTCACAGGAATGGTTCAAAGCATAGACAGTAAGAAGAGTCAGTTTTCTTGTACTTTAGTCGGCATTGTGCCTTTTGTATTTAATTCCGATGCAATTTCTGTGTTTCATCGTCAATAAGAGGGTCAGAGGGACACCGTAAACCTCAAGTCAAGCATCGGAATCTATAATTAGTGTCACAGGAATGGTTCAATCATAGACAGTAAGAAGAGTCAGTCCTCTTGTACTTAAGTCGGCATTGTGCCTTTTGTAATTAATTCCGATGCAATTTCTGTGTTTCATCGTCGATAAGAGGGTCGGAGGGATACAGTAAACCTGAAGTGAAGCATCGTAATCTATAACTAATGTCACATGAATGGTTCAAACATAGACAGTAAGAAGAGTGAGTTTTCTTGTACATAAGTCGGCATTGTGCCTTTTGTATTTAATTCCGATACAAATTCTGTGTTTCATCGATAATAAGAAGGTGAGATGGATACAGTAAACCTGAAGTGAAGCATCGGAAGCTATGCCTAATGTCACATGAATGGATCAAATCATAGACAGTAAGAAGAGTCTGTTTTCTTGTAATTAAGTCTACATTGTGCCTTTTGTATTTAATTCTGATGCAATTTCTGTGTTTCATCGTCAATAAGAAGGTCAGAGGGATACAGTGAACCTGAAGAGAAGCATCGGAATCTATAACTAGTGTCACAGGAATGGTTCAAATCATAGACAGTAAGAAGAGTCAGTTTACTTGTACTTATGTAGGCATTGTGCCTTTTGTATTTAATTCCGATGCTATAACTGTGTTTCATCAACAATAAGATGGTCAGAGGGATACAGTAAACCTGAAGTGAAGCATCGGAATCTATAACTAGTGTCACAGGAATGGTTCAAAACATAGACAGTAAGAAGAGTCTGTTTTCTTGTACTTAAGTCGGCATTGTGCCTTTTGTATTCAATTCCGATGCAAATTCTGTGTTTGATCGTCAATAAGAAGGTCAGAGGGATACAGTAAACCTGAAGTGAAGCATCGGAATCCATAACTAGTGTCACAGGAATGGTTCAAAAGATAGACAGTAAGAAGAGTCAGTTTTCTTGTACTTAAGTCGGCATTGTGCCTTTTGTATTCAATTCCGATGCAATTTCTGTGTTTCATCGTCAATAAGAAGGTCAGAGGGATACAGTAAACCTGAAGTGAAGCATCGGAATCCACAACTAGTGTCACAGGAATGGTTCAATCATAGACAGTAAGAGGAGGCAGTTTTCTTGTACTTAAGTCGGCATTGTGCCTTTTGTATTTACATCCGATGCAATTTCTGTGTTTCATCGTCGATAAGAAAGTCAGAGGGATACAGTAAACCTGAAGTGAAGCATCGGAATCTATAACTAGTGGTACATGAGTAGTTCAAACATGGACAGTAAGAAATGTCAGTTTTCTTGTACATAAGTCGGCATTGTGCCTTTTGTATTTAATTCCGATGCAAATTCTGTGTTTTATCGATAATAAGAAGGTCAGATGGATGCAGTAAACCTGAAGTGAAGCATCGGAAACTATGTCTAGCGTCACATGAATGGTTCAAAACACAGACAGCAAGAAGAGTCTGTTTTCTTGTACTTAAGTCGGCATTGTGCCCTTTGTATTTAATTCCGATGCAATATCTGTGTTTCATCGTCAATAAGAGGGTCAGAGGGATACAGTAAACCTGAAGAGAAGCATCGGAATCTATAACTAGTGTCACAGTAATGGTTCAAATCATAGACAGTAAGTAGAGTCAGTTTTCTTGTACTTATGTAGGCATTGTGCCTTTTGTATTTAATTCCGATGCTATATCTGTGTTTCATCAACAATAAGATGGTCAGAGGGATACAGTAAACCTAAAGTGAAGCAGCGGAATCTATAACTAGTGTCACATGAATGGTTCAAACATAGACAGTAAGAAGCGTCAGTTTTCTTGTACTTAAGTCGGCATTGTGCTCTTTGTATTTAATTCCGATGCTATATCTGTGTTTCATCAACAATAAGATGGTCAGAGGGATACAGTAAACCTGAAGTGAAGCATCGGATTCTATAACTAGTGTCACATGAATGGTTATAACATAGACAGTAAGAAGAGTCAGTTTTCTTGTACTTAATTCGGCATTGTGCCCTTTGTATTTAATTCCGATGCAATATCTGTGTTTCATCTTCAATAAGAAGGTCAGAGGGATACACTAAACCTGAAGTGAAGCATTGGAATCTATAACTAGTGTCACAGGAATGGTTCAAATCATAGACAGTAAGAAGAGTCAGTATTCTTGTACTTAAGTCGGCATTGTTCCTATTCTATTTAATTCCGATGCAATTTCTATGTTTCATCGTCAATAAGAAGGTCAGAGGGATACAGTAAACCTGACGTGAAGCGTCGGAATCTATAACTAGTGTCACAGGAATGGTTCAAGACATAGAAAGTAAGAAGAGTCAGTTTTCTTGTACTTAAGTCGACATTGTGCCTTTTGTATTTAACTCAGATGCAATGTCTGTGTTTCATCGTCAATAAGAAGGTCAGAGAGATACAGTAAACCTGAAGTGAAGCATCGGAATCTATAACTAGTGTCACAGGAATGGTTCAAATCATAGACAGTAAGAAGAGTCAGTTTTCTTGTACTTAAGTCTGCATTGTGCCTTTTGTATTTAATTCCGATGCAATTTCTGTGTTTCATCGTCAATAAGAAGGTCAGAGGGATACAGTAAACCTGAAGTGAAGCATCGGAATCTATAACTAGTGTCACAGGAATGGTTCAATCATAGACAGTAAGAGGAGTCAGTTTTCTTGTACTTAAGTCGGCATTGTGCCTTTTGTATTTAATTCCGATGCAATTTCTGTGTTTCATCGTCGATAAGAAGGTCAGAGGGGTACAGTAAACCTGAAGCGAAGCATCGGAATCTATAACTAGTGTCACATGAATGGTTCAAACATAGACAGTAAGAAGAGTCAGTTTTCTTGTACTTAAGTCGGCATTGTGCCTTTTGTATTTATCTCCGATGCAATATCTGTGTTTCATCGTCAATAAGAAGGTCAGAGGGATACAGTAAACCTGAACTGAAACATCGGACTCTATAATTAGTGTCACATGAATGGTTCAAAACATAGACAGTAAGAAGAGTCAGTTTTCTTGTACTGAAGTCGGCATTGTGCCTTTTGTATTTAATTACGATGCAATACCTGTGTTTCATCGTCAATAAGAAGGTCAGAGGGATACAGTAAAGCTGAAGTGAAGCTTCGGAATCTATAACTAGTGTCACAGGAATGGTTCAAGACATAGAAAGTAAGAAGAGTCAGTTTTCTTGTACTTAAGTCGACATTGTGCCTTTTGTATTTAACTCAGATGCAATGTCTGTGTTTCATCGTCAATAAGAAGGTCAGAGAGATACAGTAAACCTGAAGTGAAGCATCGGAATCTATAACTAGTGTCACAGGAATGGTTCAAATCATAGACAGTAAGAAGAGTCAGTTTTCTTGTACTTAAGTCTGCATTGTGCCTTTTGTATTTAATTCCGATGCAATTTCTGTGTTTCATCGTCAATAAGAAGGTCAGAGGGATACAGTAAACCTGAAGTGAAGCATCGGAATCTATAACTAGTGTCACAGGAATGGTTCAATCATAGACAGTAAGAGGAGTCAGTTTTCTTGTACTTAAGTCGGCATTGTGCCTTTTGTATTTAATTCCGATGCAATTTCTGTGTTTCATCGTCGATAAGAAGGTCAGAGGGGTACAGTAAACCTGAAGCGAAGCATCGGAATCTATAACTAGTGTCACAGGAATGGTTCAAATCATAGACAGTAAGAAGAGTCAGTTTTCTTGTTCTTAAGTCGGCATTGTGCCTTTTGTACTTAATTCCGATGCAAATTCTGTGTTTCATCGATAATAAGAGGGTCAGATGTATACAGTAAACCTGAAGTGAAGTATCGGAAGCTATGCCTATTGTCACGTGAATGGTTCAAAACACAGACAGTAAGAAGAGTCAGTTTTCTTGTACCTAAGTCGGCATTGTGCCTTTTGTATTAAATCCGATGCAATTTCTGTGTTTCATCGTCAATAAGAAGGTCAGAGGGATACAGTAAACCTAAAGAGAAGCATCGGAATCTATAACTAGTGTAACAGGAATGGTTCTAACATAGACAGTAAGAAGAGTCAGTTTTATTGTACTTATGTAGGCATTGTGCCTTTTGTATTTAATTCCGATGCTATATCTGTGTTTCATTAACAATAAGATGGTCAGAGGGATACAGTTAACCTGAAGTGAAGCATCGGAAGCTATGCCTAGTGTCACATGAATGGTTCAAAACACAGACAGTAAGAAGAGTCTGTTTTCTTGTACTTAAGTCGGCATTGTGCTTTTTGTATTTAATTCCGATGCAATTTGTGTGTTTTATCGTCAATAAGAAGGTCAGAGGGATACAGTAAACCGTCACTGGAATGGTTCAAATCATAGACAGTAAGAAGAGTCAGTTTTCTTGTACTTATGTAGGCATTGTGCCTTTTGTATTTAATTCCGATGCTATATCTGTGTTTCATCAATAATAAGATGGTCAGAGGGATACAGTAAACCTGAAGTGAAGCATCGGAATCTATAACTAGTGTCACATGAATGGTTCAAACATAGACAGTAAGAAAAGTCAGTTTTCTTGTACTTAAGTCGGCATTGTGCCCTTTGTATTTAATTCCGGTGCAATATCTGTGTTTCATCTTCAATAAGAAGGTCAGAGGGATACAGTAAACCTGAAGTGAAGCATCGGAGTCTATAACTAGTGTCACAGTAAAGGTTCAAATCATAGACAGTAAGATGAGTCAGTTTTCTTGTACTTAAGTCGGCGTTGTAACTTTTGTATTTAATTCCGATGCAATTTCTGTGTTTCATCGTCAATAAGAAGGTCAGAGGGATACAGTAAACCTGAAGAGAAGCATCGGAATCTAGAACTAGTGTCACAGGAATGGTTCAAATCATAGACAGTAAGAAGGGTCAGTTTTCTTGTACTTATGTAGGCATTGTGCCTTTTGTATTTAATTCCGATGCTATATCGGTGTTTCATCAACAATAAGATGGTCAGAGGGATACAGTAAACCTGAAGTGAAGCATCGGAATCTATAACTAGTGTCACATGAATGGTTCAAACATAGACAGTAAGAAGAGTCAGTTTTCTTGTACTTAAGTCGGCATTGTGCCCTTTGTATTTAATTCCGATGCAATATCTGTGTTCCATCTTCAATAAGAAGGTCAGACTGATACAGTAAACCTGAAGTGAAGCATCGGAATCTATAACTAGTGTGACAGGAAAGGTTCAAAACATAGACAGTAAGATGAGTTAGTTTTCTTGTACTTAAGTCGGCGTTGTGCCTTTTGTATTTAATTCCGATGCAATTTCTGTGTTTCATTGTCAATAAGAAGGTCAGAGGGATACAGTAAACCTGAAGTGTAGCATTGGAATCTATAACTAGTGTCACAGGAATGGTTCAAATCATAGACAGTAAGAAGAGTCAGTTTTCTTGTACTTATGTAGGCATTGTGTCTTTTGTATTTAATTCCGATGCTATATCTGTGTTTCATCAACAATAACATGGTCAGAGGGATACAGTAAACCTGAAGTGAAGCATCGGAATCTATAGCTAGTGTCACAGGAATGGCTCAAAACATAGACAGTAAGAAGAGTCAGTTTTCTTGTACTTAAGTCGTCATTGTGCTTTTTGTGTTTAACTCCGATGCAATGTCTGTGTTTCAACGTCAATAAGAAGGTCAGAGGGATAAAGTAAACCTGAAGTGAAGCATCGGAATCTATAACTAGTGTCACAGGAATGGTTCCAAACATAGACAGTAAGAAGAGTCAGTTTTCTTGTACTTAAGTCTGCATTGTGCCTTTTGTATTTAATTCCGATTCAATTTCTGTGTTTCATCGTCAATAAGAAGGTCAGAGGGATACAGTAAACCTCAAGTGAAGCATCGGAATCTATAACTAGTGTCACAGGAATGTTTCAATCATAGACAGTAAGAGGAGTCAGTTTTCTTGTACCTAAGTCGGCATTGTGCCTTTTGTATTTAAGTCCGATGCAATTTCTGTGTTTCATCGTCGAAAAGAAGGTCAGAGGGATACGGTAAACCTGAAGTGAAGCATCGGAATCTGTAACTAGTGTCACATGAATGGTTCAAACATCGACAGTAAGAAGAGTCAGTTTTCTTGTACATAAGTCGGCATTGTGCCTTTTGTATTTAATTCCGATGCAAATTATGTGTTTCATCGATAATAAGAAGGTCAGATGGATACAGTTAACCTGAAGTCAAGCATCGGAAGCTATGCCTAGTGTCACATGAATGGTTCAAAACACAGACGGTAAGAAGAGTCTGTTTTCTTGTACTTAAGTCGGCATTGTGCCTTTCGTATTTAATTCCGATGCAATGTCTGTGTTTCATCGTCGATAAGAAGGTCAGAGTGATACGGTAAACCTGAAATAAAGCATCGGAATCTATAACTAGTGTCACAGAAATGGTTCAAACATAGACAGTAAGAAGAGTCAGTTTTCTTGTACTTAAGTCGGCATTGTGCCCTTTGTATTTAATTCCGATGCTATATCTGTGTTTCATCTTCAATAAGAAGGCCAGAGGGATACAGTAAACCTGAAGTGAAGCATCGGAATCTATAACTAGTGTCACAGGAAAGGTTCAAAACATAGACAGTAAGATGAGTCAGTTTTCTTGTACTTAAGTCGGCGTTGTGCCTTTTGCATTTAATTCCGATGCAATTTCTGTGTTTCATCGTCAATAAGAAGGTCAGAGGGATACAGTAAACCTGAAGAGAAGCATCGGAATCTATAACTAGTGTCACAGGAATGGTTCAAATCATAGACAGTAAGAAGAGTCAGTTTTCTTGTACTTATGTAGGCATTGTGTCTTTTGTATTTAATTCCGATGCTATATCTGTGTTTCATAAACTATAAGATGGTCAGAGGGATACAGTAAACCTGAAGTTAAGCATCGGAATTTATTACTAGTGTCACAGGAATGGCTCCAAACAAAGTCAGTAACAAGAGTCAGTCTTCTTGCACTTAATTCGGCATTGTGCCTTTTCTATTTATTTCCGATGCAATTTCTGTGTTTCATCGTCAATAAGAAGGTCCAAGGGATACAGTAAACCCGAAGTGAAGCATCGGAATCTATAATTAGTGTCACAGGAGTGGTTCAAAACATAGTCAGTACGAAGAGTCAGTCTACTTGTACTTAAGTCGGCATTGTGCCTTTTGTATTTAATTTCGATGCCATTTTTGTGTTTCATCGTCAATAAGAAGGTCCAAGGGATACAGTAAACCTGAAGTGAAGCATCGGAATCTATAACTAGTGTCACAGGAGTGGTTCAAAACACAGTCACTACGAAGAGTCAGTCCTCTTGCACTTAAGTCCGCATTGTGCTTTTTGAATTTAATTCCCATGCAATTTCTGTGTTTCAGCGTCAATAAGAAGGTCCAAGGGATACAGTAAACTTGAAGTGAAGCATCGGAATCTATAACTAGTGTCACAGGAGTGGTACAAAACATAGTCATTACGAAGAGTCAGTCTTCTTGCACTTAAGTCGGCGTTGTGCATTTTTAAATTTAATTCCGATGCAATTTCTGTGTTACATCGTCAATAAGAAGGTCAGAGGGATACAGTAAACCTGAAGTGAAGCATCGGAATCTATAGCTAGTGTCACAGGAATGGTTCAAATCATAGACAGTAAGAAGAGTCAAACATCTTGTACTGAAGTCGGCATTATGCGTTTAATATTTAATTCCGATGCAATTTCTGTTTTTCATCGTCAACATGGAGGTCAGAGGGATACAGTACACCTGAAGTGAAGCATCGGAATCTGTAACTAGCGTCACAGGAATGGTTCAAAACATAGACAGTAAAAAGAGTTAGTCTTCTTGTACTTAAGTCGGCATTGTGTCTTTTCTATTTAATTCCGATGCAATTTCTGTGTTTCATCGTCAATAAGAAGGTCCAAGGTTTACAGTAAATCTGAAGTGAAGCATCGGAATCTATAACTAGTGTCACAGGAATAGTTCAAATCGTAGACAGTAAGAAGAGTCAGTCGTCTTGTACTTAAGTCGGCATTACGCCTTTTCTATTTAATTCCAATGCAATTTCTGTGTTTCATCGTCAATAAGAAGGTCAGAGGGATACAGTAAACCTGAAGTGAAGCATCGGAATCTGTAACTAGTGTCAGAGGAATGGTTCAAATTATAGTGAGTAAGAAGAGTCAGTCTTCTTGTACTTAAGTCGGCATTGTGCCTTTTCTATATAATCCCGATGCAATTTCTGTGTTTCTTCGTCAATAAGAAGGTCAGAGGGATACAGTAAACCTGAAGTGAAGCATCGGAATCTATAACTAGTGTCACAGGAATGGCTCCAAACAAAGTCAGTAACAAGAGTCAGTCTTCTTGCACTTAAGTCGGCATTGTGGCTTTTCTATTTATTTCCGATGCAATTTCTGTGTTTCATCGTCAATAAGAAGGTCCAAGGGATACAGTAAACCTGAAGTGAGGCATCGGAATCTATAACTAGTGTCACAGGAATGGTTCAAATCATAGTCAGTAAGAAGAGTCAGTCTTCTTGTACTTAAGTCGGCATTGTGCCTTTTCTATTTCATTCCGATGCAATATCTGTGTTTCATCGTCAATACGAAGGTCAGAGGGATACAGTAAACCTGAAGTGAAGCATCGGAATCTATAACTAGTGTCAGGGAAATGGTTCCAAACTTAGTCAGTAAGAAGAGTCAGTCTTCTTGCACTTAAGTCGGCATTGTGCGATTTCTATTTAATTCCGATGCAATTTCTGTGTTTCATCGTCAATAAGAAGGTCCAAGGGATACAGTAAACCAGAAGTGAAGCATCGGAATCTATAACTAGTGTCACAGGAGTGGTTCAAAACATAGTCAATACGAAGAGTCAGTCTTCTTGCACTTAAGTCGGCATTGTGCATTTTTAAATTTAATTCCGATGCAATTTCTGTGTTTCATCGTCAATAAGAAGGTCAGAGGGATTCAGTAAACCTGAAGTGAAGCATCGGTATCTATAACTAGTGTCACAGGAATTGTTCAAATAATAGTCAGTAAGAAGAGTCAGTCTTCTTGTACTTAAGTCGGCATTGTGCCTTTTGTATTTAATTCCGATGCAATTTCTGTGTTTCATCGTCAATAAGAAGGTCAGAGGGATACAGTAAACCTGAAGTGAAGCATCGGAATCTATAGCTAGTGTCACAGGAATGGTTCAAATCATAGTCAGTAAGAAGAGTCAGTCATCTTGTACTTAAGTCGGCATTATGCGTTTTCTATTTAATTCCGATGCAATTTCTGTTTTTCATCGTCAATAAGAAGGTCAGAGGGATACAGTAAACCTGAAGTGAAGCATCGGAATCTGTAACTAGCGTCACAGGAATGGTTCAAAACATAGACAGTAACAAGAGTTAGTCTTCTTGTACTTAAGTCGGCATTGTGCCCTTTTCAATATAATTCCGATGCAATACTGTGTTTCATCGCCAATAAGATGGTCAGTGGGATACAGTAAACCTGAAGTGAAGCATCCGAATCTATATCTAGTGTCACAGGAATGGTTCAAACCATAGCCAGTAAGAAGTGTCAGTCTTCTTGTACTTAAGTCGGCATTGTGCTTTTTCTATTTCATTCCGATGCAATTTCAGTGTTTCATCGTCAATAAGATTGTCAGAGGGATACAGTAAACCTGAAGTGAAGCATCGGAATCTATAACTAGTGTCACAGGAATGGCTCCAAACAAAGTCAGTAATAAGAGTCAGTCTTCTTGCACTTAAGTCGGCATTGTGCCTTTTCTATTTATTTCCGATGCAATTTCTGTGTTTCATCGCCAATAAGAAGGTCAGAGGGATACAGTAAACCTGAAGTGAAAAATCGGAATCTAAAATTAGTGTCACAGGAATGGTTCAAAACATAGACAGTAAGAAGAGTTAGTCTTCTTGTACTTAAGTCCACATTGTGCCTTTTGTATTTATTTCCGATGCAATTTCTGTGTTTCATCGTCAATAAGAAGGTCCAAGGGATAGAGTAAACCTGAAGTGAATCATCGGAATCTGTAACTAGTATCACAGGAATGGTTCAAAACATAGTTAGTACGAAGAGTCAGTCTACTTGTACTTAAGTCCGCATTGTGCCTTTTGTATTTATTTCCGATGCAATTTCTGTGTTTCATCGACAATAAGAAGGTCAGAGGGATACAGTAAACCTGAAGTGAAGCATCGGAATCTGTAACTAGCGTCACAGGAATGGTTCAAAACATAGACAGTAAGAAGAGTTAGTCTTCTTGTACTTAAGTCGGCATTGTGCCTTTTCGATTTAATTCCGATGCAATTTCTGTGTTTCATCGTTAATAAGAAGGTCCAAGGGATACAGGTAAACTGAAGTGTAGCATCTGAATCTATAACTAGTGTCACAGGAATGGTTCAAATCATAGACAGTAAGAAGAGTCAGTCATCTTGTACTAAAGTCGGCGTTGTGCCCTTTTCAATATAATTCCGATGCAATACTGTGTTTCATCGCCAATAAGATGGTCAGTGGGATACAGTAAACCTGAAGTGAAACATCCGAATCCATATCTCGTGTCACAGGAATGGTTCAAATCATAGCCAGTAAGAAGTGTCAGTCTTCTTGTACTTAAGTCGGCATTGTGCTTTTTCTATTTCATTCCGATGCAATTTCAGTGTTTCATCGTCAATAAGGGTGTCAGAGGGATACAGTAAACCTGAAGTGAAGCATCGGAATCTGTAACTTGCGTCAGAGGAATGGTTCAAAATATAGACAGTAAGAAGAGTCAGTCTTCTTGTACTTAAGTCGGCATTGTGCTTTTTCTATTTAATTCCGATGCAATTTCTGTGTTTCATCGTCAATAAGAAGGTCCAAGGGATACAGTTAACCTGAAGTGAAGCATCGGAATCTACGACTAGTGTCACAGGAATGGTTCAAAGCATAGACAGTTAGAAAGGTCAGTCTTTTTGTACTTCAGTCGGCATTGTGCCTTTTGTATTTAATTCCGATGCAATTTCTGTGTTTCATCGTCAATAAGAAGGTCAGAGGGATACAGAAAACCTGAAGTGAAGCATCGGAATCTATAACTAGTGTCACAATAATGGTTCAAAACATACTTAGTAAGAAGAGTCAATCTTCTTGTACTTGAGTCAGCATTGTGCCTTTCCTATTTCATTCCGATGCACTTTTTGTGTTTCATCGTCAATAAGAAGGTCGAAGGAATACAGTAAATCTGAAGTGAAGCATCGGAATCTATAACAAGTGTCACAGGAATGTTTCAAACATCGTCAATAAGAAGAGTCAGTCTTCTTGTACTTAAGTCGGCATTGTGCCTTTTGTATTTAATTCCGATGCAATTTCTGTGTTTCATCTTCAATAAGAAGGTCCAAGGGATACAGTAAACCTGAAGTGAAGCATCGGAATCTATAACTAGTGTCACAGGAATGGTTCAAAACATAGTCAGTAAGAAGAGTCAGTCTTCTTGCACTTAAGTCGGCATTGTGCCTATTGTATTTAATTCCGATGCAATATCTGTGTTTCATCGTCAATAAGAAGGTCCAAGGGATACAGTAAACCTGAAATGAAGCACCGGAATCTGTAACTAGCGTCACAGGAATGGTTCAAAACATAGTCAGAAACAAGAGTCAGTCTTCTTGAACTTAAGTCGGCATTGTGCCTTTTCTATTTAATTCCGATGCAATTTCTGTGTTTCATCGTCAATAAGAAGGTCAGAGGGATACAGTAAACCTGAAGTGAAGCATCGGAAACTATAACTAGTGTCACAGGAATGGTTCGAATCAAAGTCAGTAAGAAGAGTCAGTCTTCCTGTACCTAAGTCGGCATTGTGCCTTTTCTATTTCATTGCGATGCAATATCTGTGTTTCATCGTCAATAAGAAGGTCAGAGGGATACAGTAAACCTGAAGTGAAGCATCGGAATCTATAGCTAGTGTCACAGGAATGGTTCAAATCATAGTCAGTAAGAAGAGTCAGTCATCTTGTACTTAAGTCGGCATTATGCGTTTTAATTTAATTTCGATGCAATATCTGTGTTTCATCGTCAATAAGAAGGTCAGAGGTATACAGTAAACCTCAAGTGAAGCATCGGAATCTATAACTAGTGTCACAGGAATGGCTCCAAACAATGTCGGTAACAAGAGTCAGTCTTCTTGCACTTAAGTCGGCATTGTGCCTTTCCCATTTATTTCCGATTCAACTTCTGTGTTTCATCGTCAATAAGAAGGTCCAAGGGATACAGTAAACCTTAAGTGACCCATCGGTATCTATAATTAGTGTCACAGGAATGGTTCAAAACATAGTCAGTACGAAGAGTCAGTCTTCTTGTACTTAAGTCGGCATTGTGCCTATTGTATTTAATTTCGATGCAATTTTTGTGTTTCATCGTCAATAAGAAGGTCCAAGGGATACAGTAAACCTGAAGTGAAGCATCGGAATCTATAACTAGAGTCACAGGAGTGGTTCAAAACATAGTCAGTACGAAGAGTCAGTCCTCTTGCACTTAAGTCGACACTGTGCCTTTTGAATTTAATTCCGATGCAATTTCTGTGTTTCAGCGTCAATAAGAAGGACGGAGGGATACAGTAAACCTGAAGTGAAGCATCGGAATCTATAACTAGTGTCACAGGAATGGTTCAAATCATAGTCAGTAAGAAGAGTCAGTCTTCTTGTACTTAAGTCGGCATTGTGCCTCTTGTATTTAATTCCGATGCAATTTCTGTGTTTCATCGTCAATAACAAGGTCCAAGGGATACAGTTAACCTGAAGTGAAGCATTGGAATCTATAACTAGTGTCACAGGAACGGTTCAAAACATAGACAGTAGGAAGAGTCAGTCTTCTTGTACTTAAGTCGGCATTGTGCCATTTCTATTTAATTCCGATGCAATTTCTGTGTTTCATTGTCAATAAGAAGGTCCAAGGGATACAGTAAACCTGAAGTGAAGCATCGGAATCTATAACTAGTGTCACAGGAATGGTTCGAATCAAAGTCAGTAAGAAGAGTCAGTCTTCCTGTACTTAAGTCGGCATTGTGCCTTTTCTATTTCATTGCGATGCAATATCTGTGTTTCATCGTCAATACGAAGGTCAAAGGGATACAGTAAACCTGAAGTGAAGCATCGCAATCTATAACTAGTGTCAGGGGCATGGTTCCAAACATAGTCGGTAAGAAGAGTCAGTCTTCTTGCACTTAAGTCGGCTTTCTGCCTTTTCTATTTATTTCCGATGCAATTTCTGTGTTTCATCGTCAATAAGAAGGTCCAAGGGATAGAGTAAACCTGAAGTGTATCATCGGAATCTATAACTAGTGTCACAGAAATGGTTCAAAACATAGTCAGTACGAAGAGTCAGTCTTCTTGTACTTAAGTCGGCATTGTGCCTTTTGTATTAATTCCGATGCAATTTCTGTGTTTCATCGTCAATAAGAAGATCCAAGGGATACAGTAAACCTGAAGTGAAGCATCGGAATCTATAACTAGTGTCACAGGAGTGGTTCAAAACATAGTCATAACGAACAGTCAGTCTTCTTGCACATAAGTCGGCATTGTGCATTTTTAAATTTAATTCAGATGCAATTTCTGTGTTTCATCGTCAATAAGAAGGTCAGAGGGATACAGTAAACCTGAAGTGATGCATCGGAATCTATAACTAGTGTCACAGGAATGGTTCAAATGATAGTCAGTAAGAAGAGTCAGTCTTCTTGTACTTAAGTCGGCATTGTGCCTTTTGTATTTAATTCCGATGCAATTTCTGTGTTTCATCGTCAATAAGAAGGTCAGAGGGATACAGTAAACCTGAAGTGAAGCATCGGAATCTATAGCTAGTGTCACAGGAATGGTTCAAATCATAGTCAGTAAGAAGAGTCAGTCATCTTGTACTTAAGTCGGCATTATGCGTTTTAATTTAATTTCGATGCAATATCTGTGTTTCATCGTCAATAAGAAGGTCAGAGGGATACAGTAAACCTGAAGTGAAGCATCGGAATCTATAACTAGTGTCACAGGAATGGCTCCAAACAATGTCAGTAACAAGAGTCAGTCTTCTTGCACTTAAGTCGGCATTGTGCCTTTCCTATTTATTTCCGATGCAACTTCTGTGTTTCATCGTCAATAAGGAGGTCCAAGGGATACAGTAAACCTGAAGTGAACCATCGGTATATATAATTAGTGTCACAGGAATGGTTCATAACATAGTCAGTACGAAGAGTCAGTCTTCTTGTAGTTAAGTCGGCATTGTGCCTTTTGTATTTAATTTCGATGCAATTTTTGTGTTTCATCGTCAATAAGAAGGTCCAAGGGATACAGTAAACCTGAAGTGAAGCATCGGAATCTATAACTAGAGTCACAGGAGTGGTTCAAAACGTAGTCAGTACGAAGAGTCAGTCCTCTTGCACTTAAGTCGGCATTGTGCCTTTTGAATTTAATTCCGATGCAATTTCTGTGTTTCAGCGTCAATAAGAAGGACGGAGGGATACAGTAAACCTGAAGTGAAGCATCGGAATCTATAACTAGTGTCACTGGAATGGTTCAAATCATAGTCAGTAAGAAGAGTCAGTCTTCTTGTACTTAAGTCGGCATTGTGCCTCTTGTATTTAATTCCGATGCAATTTCTGTGTTTCATCGTCAATAAGAAGGTCCAAGGGATACAGTTAACCTGAAGTGAAGCATTGGAATCTATAACTAGTGTCACAGGAACGGTTCAAAACATAGACAGTAGGAAGAGTCAGTCTTCTTGTACTTAAGTCGGCATTGTGCCTTTTCTATTTAATTCCGATGCAATTTCTGTGTTTCATCGTCAATAAGAAGGTCAGAGTGGTACAGTAAACCTGAAGTGAAGAATCGGAATCTGTAACTAGCGTCACAGGTATGGTTCAAAACATAGACAGGAAGAAGAGTCAGTCTTCTTGTACTTAAGTCGGCATTGTGCCTTTTCTATTTACTTCCGATGCAATTTCTGTGTTTCATCGTCAATAAGAAGGTCCCAGGGATACAGTAAACCTGGAGTGAAGCATCGGAATCTATAACTAGTGTCACAGAAATGGCTCAAATCATAGACAGTAAGAAGAGTCAGGCTTCTTGTACTTAAGTCGGCATTGTGCCTTCTCTATTTAATTCCGATGTAAAATCTGTGTTTCATCGTCAATAAGAAGGTCTGAGGGATACAGTAAACCTGAAGTGAAGCATCGGAATCTGTAACTAGTGTCTCAGGAATGGTTCCAAACATAGTCAGTAAGAGGAGTCAGTCTTCTTGCACTTAAGTCGGGATTGTGCCTTTTCTATTTATTCCCTATGCAATTTCTGTGTTTCATCGTCAATAAAATGGTCCAAGGGATAGAGTAAACCTCAAGTAAATCATCGGAATCTATAACTAGTGTCACAGGAATGGTTCAAAACATAGTCAGTACGAAGAGTCAGTCTTCTTGTACTTAAGTCGGCATTGTGCCTTTTGTATTTAATTCCGATGCAATTTCTGTGTTTCATCGTCAATTAGAAGGTCCAAGGGATACAGTTAACCTGAAGTGAAGCACCGGAATCTATAACTAGTGTCACAGGAGTGGTTCAAAACATAGTCAGTACGAAGAGTCAGTCTTCTTGCACTTAAGTCGACATTGTGCGTTTTTAAATTAAATTCCGATGCAATTTCTGTGTTTCAGCGTCAATAAGAAGGTCAGAGGGATACAGTAAACCTGCAGTGAAGCATCGGAATCTATAACTAGTGTCACAGGAATGGTTCAAAGAATACTCAGTAAGAAGAGTCAGTGTTCTTGTACTTAAATCGGCACTGTGCCTTTTGTATTTAATTCCGATGCAATTTCTGTGTTTCATCGTCAATAAGAAGGTCAGAGGGATACAGTAAACCTGGAGTGAAGCATCGGAATCTATAGCTAGTGTCACAGGAATGGTTCAAAACATAGTCACTAAGAAGAGTCAGTCTTCTTTTACTTATGTCGGCATTGTGCCTTTTCTATTTAATTCCGATGCAATTTCTAGGTTTCATCGTCAATAAGAAGGTCAGAGGGATACAGTAAACCTGAAGTGAAGCATCGGAATCTGTAACTAGCGTCACAGGAATGGTTCAAAACATAGACGGTAAGAAGAGTTAGTCTTCTTGTACTTAAGTCGGCATTGTGCCTTTTCTATTTAATTCCAATGCAATTTCTGTGTTTCATCGCCAATAACATGGTCAGAGGGATACAGTAAACCTGAAGTGAAGCATCGGAATCTGTAACTAGCGTCAAAGGAATGGTTCAAAACATAGAAAGTAAGAGGAGTCAGTCTTCTTGTACCCAAGTCGGCATTGTGCATTTTCTATTTAATTCCGATGCAATTTCTGTGTTTCTTCGTCAATAAGAAGGTCCAAGGGATACAGTAAACCTGAAGTGAAGCATGGGAATCTATAACTAGTGTCACAGGAATAGTTCAAATCATAGACAGTAAGAGGTGTCAGTCTTCTTGTACTTAAGTCGGCATTGTGCCATTTCTATTTAATTCCGATGCAATTTCTGTGTTTCATCGTCAATAGGAAGGTCAGAGGGATACAGTAAACCTGAAGTGAAGCATTGGAATCTATAACTAGTGTCACAGGAATGGTTCAAATTATAGTCAGTAAGAAGAGTAAGTCTTCTTGTACTTAAGTCGGCATTGTAACTTTTCTATTTAATTCCGATGTAATATCTGTGTTTCATCGTCAATAAGAAGGTCAGAGGGATACAGTAAACCTGAAGTGAAGCATCGGAATCTATAACTAGTGTCACAGGAATGGTTCCAAACATAGTCGGTAACGAGAGTCACTCTTCTTGCACTTAAGTCGGCAGTGTGCCTTTTCTATTTATTTCCGATGCAATATCTGTGATTCATCGTCAATAAGAAGGTCCAAGGGATACAGTAAACCTGAAGTGAACCATCGGAATCTATAATTAGTGTCACAGGAATGGTTCAAACATAGTCAGTATGAAGAGTCAGTCTTCTTGTACTTAAGTCGGCATTGTGCCTTTTGTATTTAATTCCGATGCAATTTCTGTGTTTCATCGTCAATAAGATGGTCATAGGGATACAGTAAACCTGAAGTGAAGCATCGGAATCTCTTACTAGTGTCGCAGGAATGGTTCAAAACATAGTCAGTAAGAAGAGTCAGTCTTCTTGTACTTACGTCGAAATTGTGCCTTTTGTAATTAATTCCGATGCAATATCTAGGTTTCATCGTCAGTAAGAAGGTCAGAGGGATACAGTAAACCTGAAGTGAAGCATCGCAATCTATAGTTAGTGTCACAGGAATGGATCAAAACATAGTCATAGAGAAGAGTCAGTCTTCTTGTACTTAAGTCGGCATTGTGCCTTTTCTATTTCATTCCGATGCAATTTCTGTGTTTCATCGTCAATACGAAGGTCAGAGGGATACAGTAAACCTGAAGTGAAGCGTCGGATTTTATAACTAGTGTCACGGGAATGGTTCAAATCATAGTCAGTAAGAAGAGTCAGTCCTCTTGTACTTAAGTCGGCATTGTGCTTTTTCCATTTCATTCCGATCCAATTTCAGTGTTTCACCGTCAATAAGAAGGTCCAGGGGATACAGTGAACCTGAAGTGATGCATCGGAAACTGTAACTTGCGTCAGAGGAATGGTTCAAAACACAGACAGTAAGAGGAGTCAGTCTTCTTGTACTTCAGTCGGCATTGTGCAATTTCTATTTAATTCCGATTATTTTCTGTGTTTCATCGTCAATAAGAAGGTCCAAGGGATACAGTAAACCTGAAGTGAAGCATCGGAATCTATTTTTAGTGTCACAGGAATGGTTCAAAACACAGACATAAGGAGAGTCGGTCTTCTTGTACTTAAGGCGGCATTGTGCCATTTCTATTTAATTCCGATGCAATTTCTAGGTTTCAACGTGAATAAGAAGGTCAGAGGAATACAGTACACCTGAAGTGGAGCATCGGAATCTTTAACTAGTGTTACAGGAATGGTTCAAAGCAGTTAGTAAGAAGAGTCAGTCATCTTGTACTTATGTCGGCCTTGTGCCTCTTCTATTTAATTCCGATGCAATTTCTGTGTTTCATCGTCAATAAGAACGTCCAAGGGATACAGTAAACCTGAAGTGAAGCATTGGAATCTATTACTAGTGTCACAGGAATGGCTCAAAACATAGACATTAGGAAGAGTCAGTCTTCTAGTACTTAAGTCGGCATTGTGCATTTTATATTTAATTCCGATGCAATTTCTGTGTTTCATCGTCAATAAGAAGGTCAAAGGGATACAGTAAACCTGAAGTGAGGCATCGGAATCTATAACTAGTGTCACAGGAGTGGTTCAAAACATAGTCAGTACGAAGAGTCAGTCTTCTTGCACTTAAGTCGGCATTGTGGCTTTTGAATTTAATTCCAATGCAATTTCTGTGTTTCAGCGTCAATAAGAAAGACAGAGGGATACAGTAAACCCGAAGGGAAGCATCGGAATCTATAACTAGTGTCACAGGAATGGTTCAAATCATAGTCAGTAAGAAGAGTCAGTCTTCTTGTTCTAAAGTCGGCATTGTGCTTTTTCTATTTCATTCCGATGCAATTTCAGTGTTTCATCGTCAATAAGAGTGTCAGAGGGATACAGTAAACCTGACGTGAAGCATCGGGATCTGTAACTTGCTTCAGAGGAATGGTTCAAAACATAGACAGTAAGAAGAGTCAGTCTTCTTGTACTTAAGTCGGCATTGTGCTTTTTCTATTTAATTCCGATGCAATTTCTGTGTTTCATCGTCAATAAGAAGGTCCAAGGAATACAGTAAACCTGAAGTGAAGCATCGGAATCTATAACTAGTGTCACAGGAATGGTTCAAAACATAGACAGTAAGGAGAGTCAGTCTTCTTGTACTTAAGTCGGCATTGTGCCATTTGTATTTAATTCCGATGCAATTTCTGGGTTTCAACGTGAATAAGAAGGTCAGAGGGATACTGTAAACCTGAAGTGAGGCATCGGAATCTATAACTAGTGTCACAGGAATGGTTCAAAGCAGTCAGTAAGAAGAGTCAGTCTTCTTGTACTTAAGTCGGCATTGTGGCTTTTGTATTTAATTCCGTAGCAATTTCTGTGTTTCATCGTCAATAAGAAGGTCCAAGGGATACAGTTAACCTGAAGTGTAGCATCTGAATCTATAACTAGTGTCACAGGAATGGTTCAAATCATAGACAGTAAGTAGAGTCAGTCTTTTTGTACTTAAGTCGGCATTGTGCCCTTTTCAATATAATTCCGATGCAATACTGTGTTTCATCGCCAATAAGATGGTCAGTGGGATACAGTAAACCTGAAGTGAAGCATCCGAATCTATATCTAGTGTCACATGAATGGTTCAAATCATAGCCAGTAAGAAGTGTCAGTCTTCTTGTATTAAAGTCGGCATTGTGCTTTTTCTATTTCATTCCGATGCAATTTCAGTGTTTCATCGTCAATAAGATTGTCAGAGGGATACAGTAAACCTGAAGTGAAGCATCGGAATCTATAACTAGTGTCACAGGAATGGTTCAAATCATAGTCAGTAAGAAGAGTCAGTCTTCTTGTACTTATGTCGGCGTTGTCCCTGTTCTATTTAATTCCGATGCAATTTCTGTGTTTCATCGTCAATAAGAAGGTCAGAGGGTACAGTAAACCTGAAGTGAAGAATCGGAATCTGTAACTGGCGTCAAAGGAATGGTTCAAAACATAGACAGTAAGAAGAGTCAGTCTTCTTGTACATAAGTCGGCATTGTGCCTTTTCTATTTACTTCCGATGCAATTTCTGTGTTTCATCGTCAATAAGAAGGTCCCAGGGATACAGTAAACCTGAAATGAAGCACCGGAATCTGTAACTAGCGTCACAGGAATGGTTCAAAACATAGTCAGAAACAAGAGTCAGTCTTCTTGAACTTAAGTCGGCATTGTGCCTTTTCTATTTAATTCCGATGCAATTTCTGTGTTTCATCGTCAATAAGAAGGTCAGAGGGATACAGTAAACCTGAAGTGAAGCATCGGAAACTATAACTAGTGTCACAGGAATGGTTCGAATCAAAGTCAGTAAGAAGAGTCAGTCTTCCTGTACCTAAGTCGGCATTGTGCCTTTTCTATTTCATTGCGATGCAATATCTGTGTTTCATCGTCAATAAGAAGGTCAGAGGGATACAGTAAACCTGAAGTGAAGCATCGGAATCTATAGCTAGTGTCACAGGAATGGTTCAAATCATAGTCAATAAGAAGAGTCAGTCATCTTGTACTTAAGTCGGCATTATGCGTTTTAATTTAATTTCGATGCAATATCTGTGTTTCATCGTCAATAAGAAGGTCAGAGGTATACAGTAAACCTCAAGTGAAGCATCGGAATCTATAACTAGTGTCACAGGAATGGCTCCAAACAATGTCAGTAACAAGAGTCAGTCTTCTTGCACTTAAGTCGGCATTGTGCCTTTCCCATTTATTTCCGATTCAACTTCTGTGTTTCATCGTCAATAAGAAGGTCCAAGGGATACAGTAAACCTTAAGTGACCCATCGGTATCTATAATTAGTGTCACAGGAATGGTTCAAAACATAGTCAGTACGAAGAGTCAGTCTTCTTGTACTTAAGTCGGCATTGTGCCTTTTGTATTTAATTTCGATGCAATTTTTGTGTTTCATCGTCAATAAGAAGGTCCAAGGGATACAGTAAACCTGAAGTGAAGCATCGGAATCTATAACTAGAGTCACAGGAGTGGTTCAAACATAGTCAGTACGAAGAGTCAGTCCTCTTGCACTTAAGTCGACACTGTGCCTTTTGAATTTAATTCCGATGCAATTTCTGTGTTTCAGCGTCAATAAGAAGGACGGAGGGATACAGTAAACCTGAAGTGAAGCATCGGAATCTATAACTAGTGTCACAGGAATGGTTCAAAACATAGACAGTAAGGAGAGTCAGTCTTCTTGCACTTAAGTCGGCATTGTGCCTTTCCCATTTATTTCCGATTCAACTTCTGTGTTTCATCGTCAATAAGAAGGTCCAAGGGATACAGTAAACCTTAAGTGACCCATCGGTATCTATAATTAGTGTCACAGGAATGGTTCAAAACATAGTCAGTACGAAGAGTCAGTCTTCTTGTACTTAAGTCGGCATTGTGCCTCTTGTATTTAATTCCGATGCAATTTCTGTGTTTCATCGTCAATAAGAAGGTCCAAGGGATACAGTTAACCTGAAGTGAAGCATTGGAATCTATAACTAGTGTCACAGGAACGGTTCAAAACATAGACAGTAGGAAGAGTCAGTCTTCTTGTACTTAAGTCGGCATTGTGCCATTTCTATTTAATTCCGATGCAATTTCTGTGTTTCATTGTCAATAAGAAGGTCCAAGGGATACAGTAAACCTGAAGTGAAGCATCGGAATCTATAACTAGTGTCACAGGAATGGTTCGAATCAAAGTCAGTAAGAAGAGTCAGTCTTCCTGTACTTAAGTCGGCATTGTGCCTTTTCTATGTCATTGCGATGCAATATCTGTGTTTCATCGTCAATACGAAGGTCAAAGGGATACAGTAAACCTGAAGTGAAGCATCGCAATCTATAACTAGTGTCAGGGGAATGGTTCCAAACATAGTCGGTAAGAAGAGTCAGTCTTCTTGCACTTAAGTCGGCTTTCTGCCTTTTCTATTTATTTCCGATGCAATTTCTGTCTTTCATCGTCAATAAGAAGGTCCAAGGGATAGAGTAAACCTGAAGTGTATCATCGGAATCTATAACTAGTGTCACAGAAATGGTTCAAAACATAGTCAGTACGAAGAGTCAGTCTTCTTGTACTTAAGTCGGCATTGTGCCTTTTGTATTAATTCCGATGCAATTTCTGTGTTTCATCGTCAATAAGAAGGTCCAAGGGATACAGTAAACCTGAAGTGAAGCATCGGAATCTATAACTAGTGTCACAGGAGTGGTTCAAAACATAGTCATAACGAACAGTCAGTCTTCTTGCACATAAGTCGGCATTGTGCATTTTTAAATTTAATTCAGATGCAATTTCTGTGTTTCATCGTCAATAAGAAGGTCAGAGGGATACAGTAAACCTGAAGCGATGCATCGGAATCTATAACTAGTGTCACAGGAATGGTTCAAATGATAGTCAGTAAGAAGAGTCAGTCTTCTTGTACTTAAGTCGGCATTGTGCCTTTTGTATTTAATTCCGATGCAATTTCTGTGTTTCATCGTCAATAAGAAGGTCAGAGGGATACAGTAAACCTGAAGTGAAGCATCGGAATCTATAGCTAGTGTCACAGGAATGGTTCAAATCATAGTCAGTAAGAAGAGTCAGTCATCTTGTACTTAAGTCGGCATTATGCGTTTTAATTTAATTTCGATGCAATATCTGTGTTTCATCGTCAATAAGAAGGTCAGAGGGATACAGTAAACCTGAAGTGAAGCATCGGAATCTATAACTAGTGTCACAGGAATGGCTCCAAACAATGTCAGTAACAAGAGTCAGACTTCTTGCACTTAAGTCGGCATTGTGCCTTTCCTATTTATTTCCGATGCAACTTCTGTGTTTCATCGTCAATAAGGAGGTCCAAGGGATACAGTAAACCTGAAGTGAACCATCGGTATATATAATTAGTGTCACAGGAATGGTTCATAACATAGTCAGTACGAAGAGTCAGTCTTCTTGTAGTTAAGTCGGCATTGTGCCTTTTGTATTTAATTTCGATGCAATTTTTGTGTTTCATCGTCAATAAGAAGGTCCAAGGGATACAGTAAACCTGAAGTGAAGCATCGGAATCTATAACTAGAGTCACAGGAGTGGTTCAAAACGTAGTCAGTACGAAGAGTCAGTCCTCTTGCACTTAAGTCGGCATTGTGCCTTTTGAATTTAATTCCGATGCAATTTCTGTGTTTCAGCGTCACTAAGAAGGACGGAGGGATACAGTAAACCTGAAGTGAAGCATCGGAATCTATAACTAGTGTCACTGGAATGGTTCAAATCATAGTCAGTAAGAAGAGTCAGTCTTCTTGTACTTAAGTCGGCATTGTGCCTCTTGTATTTAATTCCGATGCAATTTCTGTGTTTCATCGTCAATAAGAAGGTCCAAGGGATACAGTTAACCTGAAGTGAAGCATTGGAATCTATAACTAGTGTCACAGGAACGGTTCAAAACATAGACAGTAGGAAGAGTCAGTCTTCTTGTACTTAAGTCGGCATTGTGCCTTTTCTATTTAATTCCGATGCAATTTCTGTGTTTCATCGTCAATAAGAAGGTCAGAGTGGTACAGTAAACCTGAAGTGAAGAATCGGAATCTGTAACTAGCGTCACAGGTATGGTTCAAAACATAGACAGTAAGAAGAGTCAGTCTTCTTGTACTTAAGTCGGCATTGTGCCTTTTCTATTTACTTCCGATGCAATATCTGTGTTTCATCGTCAATAAGAAGGTCCCAGGGATACAGTAAACCTGGAGTGAAGCATCGGAATCTATAACTAGTGTCACAGGAATGGCTCAAATCATAGACAGTAAGAAGAGTCAGGCTTCTTGTACTTAAGTCGGCATTGTGCCTTCTCTATTTAATTCCGATGTAAAATCTGTGTTTCATCGTCAATAAGAAGGTCTGAGGGATACAGTAAACCTGAAGTGAAGCATCGGAATCTGTAACTAGTGTCTCAGGAATGGTTCCAAACATAGTCAGTAAGAGGAGTCAGTCTTCTTGCACTTAAGTCGGGATTGTGCCTTTTCTATTTATTCCCTATGCAATTTCTGTGTTTCATCGTCAATAAAATGGTCCAAGGGATAGAGTAAACCTCAAGTAAATCATCGGAATCTATAACTAGTGTCACAGGAATGGTTCAAAACATAGTCAGTACGAAGAGTCAGTCTTCTTGTACTTAAGTCGGCATTGTGCCTTTTGTATTTAATTCCGATGCAATTTCTGTGTTTCATCGTCAATTAGAAGGTCCAAGGGATACAGTTAACCTGAAGTGAAGCACCGGAATCTATAACTAGTGTCACAGGAGTGGTTCAAAACATAGTCAGTACGAAGAGTCAGTCTTCTTGCACTTAAGTCGACATTGTGCGTTTTTAAATTAAATTCCGATGCAATTTCTGTGTTTCAGCGTCAATAAGAAGGTCAGAGGGATACAGTAAACCTGCAGTGAAGCATCGGAATCTATAACTAGTTTCACAGGAATGGTTCAAAGAATACTCAGTAAGAAGAGTCAGTGTTCTTGTACTTAAGTCGGCACTGTGCCTTTTGTATTTAATTCCGATGCAATTTCTGTGTTTCATCGTCAATAAGAAGGTCAGAGGGATACAGTAAACCTGGAGTGAAGCATCGGAATCTATAGCTAGTGTCACAGGAATGGTTCAAAACATAGTCACTAAGAAGAGTCAGTATTCTTTTACTTATGTCGGCATTGTGCATTTTCTATTTAATTCCGATGCAATTTCTAGGTTTCATCGTCAATAAGAAGGTCAGAGGGATACAGTAAACCTGAAGTGAAGCATCGGAATCTGTAACTAGCGTCACAGGAATGGTTCAAAACATAGACGGTACGAAGAGTTGGTCTTCTTGTACTTAAGTCGGCATTGTGCCTTTCCTATTTAATTCCAATGCAATTTCTGTGTTTCATCGCCAATAACATGGTCAGAGGGATACAGTAAACCTGAAGTGAAGCATCGGAATCTGTAACTAGCGTCAAAGGAATGGTTCAAAACATAGAAAGTAAGAGGAGTCAGTCTTCTTGTACCCAAGTCGGCATTGTGCATTTTCTATTTAATTCCGATGCAATTTCTGTGTTTCTTCGTCAATAAGAAGGTCCAAGGGATACAGTAAACCTGAAGTGAAGCATGGGAATCTATAACTAGTGTCACAGGAATAGTTCAAATCATAGACAGTAAGAGGTGTCAGTCTTCTTGTACTTAAGTCGGCATTGTGCCATTTCTATTTAATTCCGATGCAATTTCTGTGTTTCATCGTCAATAGGAAGGTCAGAGGGATACAGTAAACCTGAAGTGAAGCATTGGAATCTATAACTAGTGTCACAGGAATGGTTCAAATTATAGTCAGTAAGAAGAGTAAGTCTTCTTGTACTTAAGTCGGCATTGTAACTTTTCTATTTAATTCCGATGTAATATCTGTGTTTCATCGTCAATAAGAAGGTCAGAGGGATACAGTAAACCTGAAGTGAAGCATCGGAATCTATAACTAGTGTCACAGGAATGGTTCCAAACATAGTCGGTAACGAGAGTCACTCTTCTTGCACTTAAGTCGGCAGTGTGCCTTTTCTATTTATTTCCGATGCAATATCTGTGATTCATCGTCAATAAGAAGGTCCAAGGGATACAGTAAACCTGAAGTGAACCATCGGAATCTATAATTAGTGTCACAGGAATGGTTCAAACATAGTCAGTATGAAGAGTCAGTCTTCTTGTACTTAAGTCGGCATTGTGCCTTTTGTATTTAATTCCGATGCAATTTCTGTGTTTCGTCGTCAATAAGATGGTCATAGGGATACAGTAAACCTGAAGTGAAGCATCGGAATCTCTTACTAGTGTCGCAGGAATGGTTCAAAACATAGTCAGTAAGAAGAGTCAGTCTTCTTGTACTTACGTCGAAATTGTGCCTTTTGTAATTAATTCCGATGCAATATCTAGGTTTCATCGTCAGTAAGAAGGTCAGAGGGATACAGTAAACCTGAAGTGAAGCATCGCAATCTATAGTTAGTGTCACAGGAATGGATCAAACATAGTCATAGAGAAGAGTCAGTCTTCTTGTACTTAAGTCGGCCTTGTGCCTCTTCTATTTAATTCCGATGCAATTTCTGTGTTTCATCGTCAATAAGAACGTCCAAGGGATACAGTAAACCTGAAGTGAAGCATTGGAATCTATTACTAGTGTCACAGGAATGGCTCAAAACATAGACATTAGGAAGAGTCAGTCTTCTAGTACTTAAGTCGGCATTGTGCATTTTATATTTAATTCCGATGCAATTTCTGTGTTTCATCGTCAATAAGAAGGTCAAAGAGATACAGTAAACCTGAAGTGAGGCATCGGAATCTATAACTAGTGTCACAGGAGTGGTTCAAAACATAGTCAGTACGAAGAGTCAGTCTTCTTGCACTTAAGTCGGCATTGTGGCTTTTGAATTTAATTCCAATGCAATTTCTGTGTTTCAGCGTCAATAAGAAAGACAGAGGGATACAGTAAACCCGAAGGGAAGCATCGGAATCTATAACTAGTGTCACAGGAATGGTTCAAATCATAGTCAGTAAGAAGAGTCAGTCTTCTTGTTCTAAAGTCGGCATTGTGCTTTTTCTATTTCATTCCGATGCAATTTCAGTGTTTCATCGTCAATAAGAGTGTCAGAGGGATACAGTAAACCTGACGTGAAGCATCGGGATCTGTAACTTGCTTCAGAGGAATGGTTCAAAACATAGACAGTAAGAAGAGTCAGTCTTCTTGTACTTAAGTCGGCATTGTGCTTTTTCTATTTAATTCCGATGCAATTTCTGTGTTTCATCGTCAATAAGAAGGTCCAAGGAATACAGTAAACCTGAAGTGAAGCATCGGAATCTATAACTAGTGTCACAGGAATGGTTCAAAACATAGACAGTAAGGAGAGTCAGTCTTCTTGTACTTAAGTCGGCATTGTGCCATTTGTATTTAATTCCGATGCAATTTCTGGGTTTCAACGTGAATAAGAAGGTCAGAGGGATACTGTAAACCTGAAGTGAGGCATCGGAATCTATAACTAGTGTCACAGGAATGGTTCAAAGCAGTCAGTAAGAAGAGTCAGTCTTCTTGTACTTAAGTCGGCATTGTGGCTTTTGTATTTAATTCCGTAGCAATTTCTGTGTTTCATCGTCAATAAGAAGGTCCAAGGGATACAGTTAACCTGAAGTGTAGCATCTGAATCTATAACTAGTGTCACAGGAATGGTTCAAATCATAGACAGTAAGTAGAGTCAGTCTTTTTGTACTTAAGTCGGCATTGTGCCCTTTTCAATATAATTCCGATGCAATACTGTGTTTCATCGCCAATAAGATGGTCAGTGGGATACAGTAAACCTGAAGTGAAGCATCCGAATCTATATCTAGTGTCACAGGAATGGTTCAAATCATAGCCAGTAAGAAGTGTCAGTCTTCTTGTATTAAAGTCGGCATTGTGCTTTTTCTATTTCATTCCGATGCAATTTCAGTGTTTCATCGTCAATAAGATTGTCAGAGGGATACAGTAAACCTGAAGTGAAGCATCGGAATCTATAACTAGTGTCACAGGAATGGTTCAAATCATAGTCAGTAAGAAGAGTCAGTCTTCTTGTACTTATGTCGGCGTTGTCCCTGTTCTATTTAATTCCGATGCAATTTCTGTGTTTCATCGTCAATAAGAAGGTCAGAGGGTACAGTAAACCTGAAGTGAAGAATCGGAATCTGTAACTGGCGTCAAAGGAATGGTTCAAAACATAGACAGTAAGAAGAGTCAGTCTTCTTGTACTTAAGTCGGCATTGTGCCTTTTCTATTTACTTCCGATGCAATTTCTGTGTTTCATCGTCAATAAGAAGGTCCCAGGGATACAGTAAACCTGGAGTGAAGCATCGGAATCTATAACTAGTGTCACAGGAATGGCTCAAATCATAGACAGTAAGAAGAGTCAGGCTTCTTGTACTTAAGTCGCCATTGTGCCTTCTCTATTTAATTCCGATGCAAAATCTGTGTTTCATCGTCAATACGAAGGTCTGAGGGATACATTAAACCTGAAGTGAAGCATCGGAATCTGTAACTAGTGTCACAGGAATGGTTCCAAACATAGTCAGTAAGAAGAGTCAGTCTTCTTGCACTTAAGTCGGGATTGTGAATTTTCTATTTATTTCCGATGCAATTTCTGTGTTTCATCGTCAATAAGATGGTCCAAGGGATAGAGTAAACCTCAAGTGAATCATCGGAATCTATAACTAGTGTACAGGAATGGTTCAAAACATAGTCAGTACGAAGAGTCAGTCTTCTTGTACTTAAGTCGGCATTGTGCCTTTTGTATTTATTTCCGACGCAATTTCTGTGTTTCATCGTCAATAAGAAGGTCCAAGGGATACAGTAAACCTGAAGTGAAGCACCGGAATCTATAACTAGTGTCACAGGAGTGGTTCAAAACATAGTCAGTAAGAAGAGTCAGTCTTCCTGCACTTAAGTCGGCATTGTGCATTTTTAAATTAAATTCCGATGCAATTTCTGTGTTTCAGCGTCAATAAGAAGGTCAGAGGGATACAGTAAACCTTCAGTGAAGCATCGGAATCTATGTGTTTTGAACCATTCCTGTGACACTAGTTAGTCAGTAAGAAGAGTCAGTGTTCTTGTACTTAAGTCGGCACTGTGCCTTTTGTATTTAATTCCGATGCAATATCTGTGTTTCATCGTCAATAAGAAGGTCAGAGGGATACAGTAAACCTGAAGTGAAGCATCGGAATCTATAGCCAGTGTCACAGGAATGGTTCAAATCATAGTCAGTAAGAAGAGTCAGTCTTCTTGTACTGATGTCGGCATTGTGCCTTTTCTATTTAATTCCGATGCAATTTCTGTGTTTCATCGTCAATAAGAAGGTCAGAGGGATACAGTAAACCTGAAGTGAAGCATCGGAATCTGTAACTAGCGTCACAGGAATGGTTCAAAACATAGACGGTAAGAAGAGTTAGTCTTCTTGTACTTAAGTCGGCATTGTGCCTATTCTATTTAATTCCAATGCAATTTCTGTGTATCATCGCCAATAAGATGGTCAGAGGGATGCAGTAAACCTGAAGTGAAGCATCGGAATCTGTAACTAGCGTCAAAGAAATGGTTCAAATCATTGAAAGTAAGAAGAGTCAGTCTTCTTGTACTTAAGTCGGCATTGTGCCTTTTCTATTTAATTCCGATGCAATTTCTGTGTTTCATCGTCAATACGAAGGTCCAAGGGATACAGTAAACCTGAAGTGAAGCACGGGAATCTATAACTAGTGTCACAGGAGTGGTTCAAATCATAGAAAGTAAGAGGTGTCAGTCTTCTTGTACTTAAGTCGGCATTGTGCCTTGTCTATTTAATTCCGATGTAATATCTGTGTTTCATCGTCAATAAGAAGGTCAGAGGGATACAGTAAACCTGAAGTGAAGCATCGGAATCTATAACTAGTGTCACAGGAATGGTTCCAAACATAGTCGGTAACAAGAGTCAGTCTTCTTGCACTTAAGTCGGCATTGTGCCTTTTCTATTTATTTCCGAAGCAATATCTGTGATTCATCGTCAATAAGAAGGTCCAAGGGATACAGTAAACCTGAAGTGAACCATCGGAATCCATAATTAGTGTCACAGGAATGGTTCAAACATAGTCAGTATGAAGAGTCAGTCTTCTTGTACTTAAGTCGGCATTGTGTCTTTTGTATTTAATTCCGATGCAATTTCTGTGTTTCATCGTCAATACGAAGGTCCAAGGGATACAGTAAACCTGAAATGAAGTATCGGAATCAATAACTAGTGTCACAGAATTGGTTCAAATCAAAGACAGTAAGAAGAGTCAGTCTACTTGTACTTACGTCGGCATTGTGCCCTTTTCAATTTAATTCCGATGCAATTACTGTGTTGTATCGTCAATAAGATGGTCAGAGGGATACAGTAAACCTAAAGTGAAGCATCGGAATCTCTAACTAGGTTCAAAACATAGTCAGTAAGAAGAGTCAGTCTTCTTGTACTTACGTCGGCATTGTGCCTTTTGTATTTAATTCGGATGCAATATCTAGGTTTCATCGTCAATAAGGTCAGAGGGATACAGTAAACCTGAAGTGAAGCATCGGAATCTATAGATAGTGTCACAGGAATGGTTCAAAATATAGTCAGAGAGAAGAGTCAGTCTTCTTGTACTTAAGTCGGCATTGTGCCTTTTCTATTTAATTCCGATGCAATTTCTGTGTTTCATCGTCAATAAGAAGGTCAGAGGGATACAGTAAACCTGAAGTGAAGCATCGGATTCTATAACTAGTGTCACAGGAATGGTTCAAATCATAGTCAGTAAGAAGAGTCAGTCCTCTTGTACTTAAGTCGGCATTGTGCTTTTTCTATTTCATTCCGATCCAATTTCAGTGTTTCATCGTCAATAAGAAGGTCCAAGGGATACAGTAAACCTGACGTGAAGCATCGGAAACTGTAACTTGCGTCAGAGGATGGTTCAAAACATAGACAGTAAGAAGAGTCAGTCTTCTTGTACTTCAGTCGGCATTTTGCCCTTTCTATTTAATTCCGATATATTTTCTGTGTTTCATCGTCAATAAGAAGGTCCAAGGGATACAGTAAACCTGAAGTGAAGCATCGGAATCTATATTTAGTGTCACAGGAATGGTTCAAAACATAGACAGTAAGGATAGTCAGTCTTCTTGTACTTAAGGCGGCATTGTGCCATTTCTATTTAATTCCGATGCAATTTCTGGGTTTCTACGTGAATAAGAAGGTCAGAGGGATACTGTAAACCTGAAGTGAGGCATCGGAATCTATAACTAGTGTCACAGGAATGGTTAAAAGCAGTCAGTAAGAAGAGTCAGTCTTCTTGTACTTAAGTCGGCATTGTGGCTTTTGTATTTAATTCCGTAGCAATTTCTGTGTTTCACCGTCAATAAGAAGGTCCAAGGGATACAGTTAACCTGAAGTGTAGCATCTGAATCTATAACTAGTGTCACAGGAATGGTTCAAATCATAGACAGTAAGTAGAGTCAGTCTTTTTGTACTTAAGTCGGCATTGTGCCCTTTTCAATATAATTCCGATGCAATACTGTGTTTCATCGCCAATAAGATGGTCAGTGGGATACAGTAAACCTGAAGTGAAGCACCCGAATCTATATCTAGTGTCACAGGAATGGTTCAAATCATAGCCAGTAAGAAGTGTCAGTCTTCTTGTACTAAAGTCGGCATTGTGCTTTTTCTATTTCATTCCGATGCAATTGCAGTGTTTCATCGTCAATAAGAGTGTCAGAGGGATACAGTAAACCTGAAGTGAAGCATCGGAATCTATAACTAGTGTCACAGGAATGGTTCAAATCATAGTCAGTAAGAAGAGTCAGTCTTCTTGTACTTATGTCGGCATTGTCCCTGTTCTATTTAATTCCGATGCAATTTCTGTGTTTCATCGTCAATAAGAAGGTCAGAGGGATACAGTAAACCTGAAGTGAAGAATCGGAATCTGTAACTGGCGTCAAAGGAATGGTTCAAAACATAGACAGTAAGAAGAGTCAGTCTTCTTGTACTTAAGTCGGCATTGTTCCTTTTCTATTTACTTCCGATGCAATTTCTGTGTTTCATCGTCAATAAGAAGGTCCCAGGGATACAGTAAACCTGGAGTGAAGCATCGGAATCTATAACTAGTGTCACAGGAATGGCTCAAATCATAGACAGTAAGAAGAGTCAGGCTTCTTGTACTTAAGACGCCATTGTGCCTTCTCTATTTAATTCCGATGCAAAATCTGTGTTTCATCGTCAATAAGAAGGTCTGAGGGATACATTAAACCTGAAGTGAAGCATCGGAATCTGTAACTAGTGTCACAGGAATGGTTCCAAACATAGTCAGTAAGAAGAGTCAGTCTTCTTGCACTTAAGTCGGGATTGTGCCTTTTCTATTTATTTCCGATGCAATTTCTGTGTTTCATCGTCAATAAGATGGTCCAAGGGATAGAGTAAACCTCAAGTGAATCATCGGAATCTATAACTAGTGTACAGGAATGGTTCAAAACATAGTCAGTACGAAGAGTCAGTCTTCTTGTACTTAAGTCGGCATTGTGCCTTTTGTATTTATTTCCGACGCAATTTCTGTGTTTCATCGTCAATAAGAAGGTCCAAGGGATACAGTAAACCTGAAGTGAACCATCGGAATCCATAATTAGTGTCACAGGAATGGTTCAAACATAGTCAGTATGAAGAGTCAGTCTTCTTGTACTTAAGTCGGCATTGTGCATTTTGTATTTAATTCCGATGCAATTTCTGTGTTTCATCGACAATACGAAGGTCCAAGGGATACAGTAAACCTGAAATGAAGTATCGGAATCTATAACTAGTGTCACAGAATTGGTTCAAATCAAAGACAGTAAGAAGAGTCAGTCTACTTGTACTTAAGTCGGCATTGTGCCCTTTTCAATTTAATTCCGATGCAATTACTGTGTTTTATCGTCAATAAGATGGTCAGAGGGATACAGTAAACCTGAAGTGAAGCATCGGAATCTCTAACTAGTGTCACAGGAATGGTTCAAAACATAGTCAGTAAGAAGAGTCAGTCTTCTAGTACTTACGTCGGCATTGTGCCTTTTGTATTTAATTCCGATGCAATATCTAGGTTTCATCGTCAATAAGGTCAGAGGGATACAGTAAACCTGAAGTGAAGCATCGGAATCTATAGATAGTGTCACAGGAATGGTTCAAAACATAGTCAGAGAGAAGAGTCAGTCTTCTTGTACTTAAGTCGGCATTGTGCCATTTCTATTTAATTCCGATGCAATTTCTAGGTTTCAACGTGAATAAGAAGGTGAGAGGGATACAGTACACCTGAAGTGAAGCATCGGAATCTATAACTAGGTACACAGGAATGGTTCAAAGCAGTCAGTAAGAAGAGTCAGTCATCTTGAACTTATGTCGGCATTGTGCCTCTTCTATTTATTTCCGATGCAATTTCTGTGTTTCATCGTCAATAAGAACGTCCAAGGGATACAGTAAACCTGAAGTGAAGCATTGGAATCTATTACTAGTGTCACAGGAATGGCTCAAAACATAGACAGTAGGAAGAGTCAGTCTTCTTGTACTTAAGTCGGCATTGTGCCTTGTCTATTTAATTCCGATCCAATTTCTGTGTATGATCGTCAATAAGAAGGTCAGAGGGATACAGTAAACTTGAAGTGAAGCATCGGAATCTGTAACTAGCTTCACAGGAATGGTTCGAAACATAGACAGTAAGAAGAGTCAGTCCTCTTGTATTTAAGTCGGCATAGTGCCTTTTGGATTTAATTTCGATCCAATTTCTGTGATTCATCTTCAATAAGAAGGTCCAAGGGATACAGTTAACCTGAAGTGAAGCATCGGAATCTATAACTTGTGTCACAGGAATGGTTCAAAGCATAGACAGTAGGAAGAGTCAGTCTTCTTGTACTTACGTCGGCATTGTGCATTTTGTATTTAACTCCGATGCACTATCTGTATTTCATCGTCAATAAGAAGATCCAAGGGATACAGTAAACCTGAAATGAAGCATCGGAATCTATAACTAGTGACACAGGAATAGTTCAAAACATAGACAGTAGGAAGAGTCAGTCTACATGTACTTAAGTCGGCATTGTGCCTTTTGTATTTAATTCCGATGCAATTTTGTATTTCATCGTCAATAAGAAGGTCAGAGGGATACAGTAAACCTCAAGTGGAGCATCGGAATCTATAACTAGTGTCACAGGAATGGTTCAAAACGTAGTCAGTAAGAAGAGTCAGTCTTCTTGTACTTAAGTTTTCATTGTGCCATTTTTATTTCATTCCGATGCAATCTCTGTGTTTCATCGTCAATAAGAAGGTCTATGGGATACAGTAAACATGCAGTGAAGCAATGGAATCTATAACTTGTGTCACAGGAATGGTTCAAAGCATAGACAGTAGGAAGAGTCAGTCTTCTTGTACTTACGTCGGCATTGTGCATTTTGTATTTAACTCCGATGCACTATCTGTATTTCATCGTCAATAAGAAGAACCAAGGGATACAGTAAACCTGAAATGAAGCATCGGAATCTATAACTAGTGACACAGGAATGGTTCAAAACATAGACAGTAAGAAGAGTCAGTCTTCTTGTACTTAAGTCGGCATTGTGCCTTTTCTATTTAATTCCGATGCAATTTCTGTGTTTCATCGTCAATAAGAAGGTCAGAGGGATACAGAAAACCTGAAGTGTAGCATCGGAATCTATAACTGGTGTCACAGGAATGGTTCAAATCATAGTCAGTAAGTAGAGTCAGTCTTCTTGTACTTAAGTCGGCATTGTGCTTTTTCTATTTCATTCCGATGCAATTTCAGTGTTTCATCGTCAATAAGAATGTCAGAGAGATAGAGTAAACCTGATGTGAAGCATCTGAATCTGTAACTTGCGTCAGAGGAATGGTTCAAAACGTAGACAGTAAGAAGGGTCAGTCTTCTTGTACTTAAGTCGGCATTGTGCCTTTTCTATTCAATTCCGATGCAATTTCTGTGTTTCATCGTCAATAAGAAGGTCCAAGAGATACAGTAAACCTGAAGTGAAGCATCGGAATCTATATCTAGTGCCACAGAAATGGTTCAAAACATAGACAGTAAGCAGAGTCAGTCTTCTTGTACTTAAGTCGGAGTTGTGCCATTTGTATTTAATTGCGATGCAATTTCTGTGTTTCAACGTCAATAAGAAGGTCAGAGGGATACAGTAAACCTGAAGTGAAGCATCAGAATCTATACCTAGTGTCACAGGAATGGTTCAAAGCAGACAGTAAGAAGAGTCAGACTTCTTGTACTTAAGTCGGCATTGTGAGTTTTCTATTTAATTCCAAAGCAATTTCTGTGTTTCATCGTCAATAAGAAGGTCCAAGGGATACAGTAAACCTGAAGTGAAGCATCGGAATCTATATCTAGTGTCACAGGAATGGTTCAAAACATAGACAGTAAGGAGAGTCAGTCTTCTTGTACTTAAGTCGGCATTGTGCCTTTTGTATTTAATTCCGATGCAATTTCTGTGTTTCATCGTCAATGAGAATGTCAGAGGGATATAGTAAACCTGAAGTGTAGCATCGGAATCTATAACTAGTGTCACAAGAATGGTTCAAAACATAGACAGTAGGAAGAGTCAGTCTACTTGTACTTAAGTCGGCATTGTGCCTTTTGTATTTAATTCCGATCCAATTTCTGTGTTTCATCTTCAATAAGAAGGTCCAAGGGATACAGTTAACCTGAAGTGAAGAATCGGAATCTATAACTAGTGTCACAGGAATGGTTCAAAGCACAGACAGTAAGAAAGGTCAGTTTTCTTGTACTTAAGTCGGCATTGTGCCTTTTCGATTAATTATCGATGCAATTTTAGTGTTTCATCGTCAATAAGAAGACCAGAGGGATACAGAAAACCTGAAGTGAAGCATCGGAATCTATAACTAGTGTCACAGGAATGGTTCAAAACATAGACAGTAAGAAGAGTCAGTCTTCTTGTACTTAAGTCAGCATTGTGCCTTTTCTATATAATTCCGATGCACTTTCTGTGTTTCATGGTCAATAAGATGGTCCACGGGATACAGTAAACCTGAAATGAAGCATCGGAATCTATAACTAGTGTCACAGGAATGTTTCAAAACATAGCCTGTAGGAAGAGTCAGTCTACACGTACTTAAGTCGGCATTGTGCCTTTCTATTCAATTCCGATGCAATTTCTGTGTTTCATCGTCAATAAGAAGGTCAGAGGGATACAGAAAACTTGAAGTGAAGTATCGGAAACTTTAACTAGCGTCACAGGAATGGTTCAAAACATAGACATTAAGAAGAGTCAGTCTTCTTGTACTTAAGTCGGCATTGTGCCTTTTGTATTTAATTCCGATCCAATTTCTGTGTTTCATCTTCAATAAGAAGGTCCAAGGGATACAGTTAACCTGAAGCGAAGCATCGGAATCTGAAACTAGCGTCACAGGAATGGTTCAAAGCATAGACATTAAGTAGAGTCAGTCAGCGTGTACTTAAAACGGCATTGTGCCTTTTCTATTTAATTCCCATGCGCTTTCTGTGTTTCATCGTCAATAAGAAGTTCAGAGGATTACAGTAAACCTGAAGTGAAGCATCGGAATCTGTAGCTAGTGTACAGGAATGGTTTAAAACATAGTCAGAAAGAAGAGACAGTCTTCTTGTACTTAAGTCGGCATTGTGCCTTTTCTATTTAATTCCGATGCAGTTTCTGTGTTTCATCGTCAATAAGAAGGTCAGAGGGATACAGAAAACATGAAGTGTAGCATCGAAATCTGTAACTAGTGTCACAGGAATGGTTCAAATCATAGTCAGTAAGAAGAGTCAGTCTTCTTGTACTTATGTCGGCATTGTGCCTTTTCTATTTAATTCCGATGGAATTTCTGTGTTTCATCGTCAATAAGAAGGTCAGAGGGATACAAAAAACCTGAAGTGAAGCATCGGAATCTATAGCTAGTGTACAGGATTGGTTTAAAACGTAGTCAGAAAGAAGAGTCAGTCTTCTTGTACTTAAGTCGGCATTGTGCCTTTTCTATTTATTTCCGATGCAATTTCTGTGTTTCATCGTCAATAAGAAGGTCTGAGGGATACAGACAACCTGAAGTGTAGCATCGGAATCTATAACTAGTGTCACAGGAATGGTTCAAATCATAGTCAGTAAGAAGAGTCAGTCTTCTTGTACTTAAGTCGGCATTGTGCTTTTTCTATTTCAATCCGATGCAATTTCAGTGTTTCATCGTCAATAAGAATGTCAGAGAGATACAGTAAACCTGATGTGAAGCATCGGAATCTGTAACTTGCGTCAGAGGAATGGTTCAAAACATAGACAGTAAGAAGAGTCAGTCTTCTTGTATTTAAGTCGTCATAGTGCCTTTTGTATTTAATTCCGATCCAATTTCTATGTTTCTTCTTCAATAAGAAGGTCCAAGGGATACAGTTAACCTGAAGTGAAGCATCGGAATCTGTAACTAGTGTCACAGGAATGGTTCAAAGCATAGACAGTAGGAAGAGTCAGTCTTCTTGTACTTAAGTCGCCATTGTGCATTTTGTATTTAACTCCGATGAACTATCTGTATTTCATCGTCAATAAGAAGATACAAGGGATACAGTAAACCTGAAATGATGCATCGGAATCTATAACTAGCGTCACAGGAATGGTTCAAAACATAGACATTAAGAAGAGTCAGTCTTCTTGTGCTTAAGTCGGCATTGTGCCTTTTCTATTTAATTCCGATGCAATTTCTGTGTTTCATCGTCAATAAGAGGGTCCAAGGGATACAGTAAACCTGAAGAGTAGCATCGGAATCTATAACTAGGGTCACAGGAATGGTTCAAAACACAGTCAGTAAGAAGAGTCAGTCTTCTTGTACTTAAGTCGGCATTGTGCCTTTTCTATTTAATTCCGATGCAATTTCTGTGTTTCATCGTCAATAAGAAGGTCAGAGGGATACAGTAAACCTGAAGTGAAGCATCGGAATCTATAGCTAGTGTAGAGGATTTGTTTAAAACATAGTCAGAAGGAAGAGTCAGTCTTCTTGAACTTAAGTCGGCATTGTGCCTTTTCTATTTAATTCCAATGCAATTTCTGTGTTTCATCGTCTATAAGAAGGTCAGAGGGATACAGAAAACCTGTAGTGTAGCATCGGAATCTATAACTAGTGTCACAGGAATGGTTCTAATCATAGTCAGTAAGAAGAGTCAGTCTTCTTGTGCTTATGTCGGCATTGTGCTTTTTCTATTTCATTCCGATGCAATTTCGGTGTTTCATCGTCAATAAGAATGTAAGAGAGATACAGTAAACCTGAAGTGAAGCATCGGAATCTGTAACTTGCGTCAGAGGAATGGTTCAAAACATAGACAGTAAGAAGAGACAGTCTTCTTGTACTTATGTCGGCATTGTGCCTTTTCTATTTAACTCCGATGCAATTTCTGTGTTTCATCGTCAATAAGAAGGTCCAAGGGTTACAGTAAACCTGAAGTGAAGCATCGGAATCTATATCTAGTGTCACAGGAATGGTTCAAAACATAGACAGTAAGGAGAGTCTGTCTTCTTGTACTTAAGTCGGCATTAAGCCATTTGTGTTTAATTCCGATGCAATTTCTGTGTTTCAACGTCAATAAGAAGGTCAGAGGGATACAGTAAACCTGAAGTGAAGCATCGGAATCTATAACTAGAGTCACAGGAATGGTTCAAAACAGACAGTAAGAAGAGTCAGTCTTCTTGTACATAAGTCGGCATTGTGCCTTTTGTATTAATTCCGATCCAATGTCTGTGGTTCATCTTCAACAAGAAGGTCCAAGGCATCCTGAAGTGAAGCATCGGAATCTATAACTAGTGTCACAGGAATGGTTCAAAGCATAGACAGTAAGAAAGGTCAGTCTTCTTGTACGTAAGTCTGCATTGTGCCTTTTGTATTTAATTCCGATGCAATATCTGTGTTTCATCGTTAATAAGAAGATCAGAGGGATACAGTAAACCTGAAATGGAGCATCGGAATCTATAACTAGTGTCACGGGAATGGTTCAAAACATAGACAGTAGGAAGAGTCAGTCTTCTTGTACTTAAGTCAGCATTGTGCCTTTTCTATATAATTGCGATGCACTTTCTGTGTTTCAGGGTCAATAAGATGGTCCAAGGGATACAGTAAACCTGAAATGAAGCATTGGAATCTATAACTAGTGTCACAGGAATGTTTCAAAACATAGGCAGTAGGAGGAGTCAGTCTACATGTACTTAAGTCGGCATTGTGCCTTTTGTATTTAATTCAGATGCAATTTCTGTGTTTCAACGGCAATAAGAAGGTCTGAGGGATACAGTAAACCTGAAGTGAAGCATCGGAATCTATAACTAAGGTCACAGGAATGGTTCATAACAGACAGTAAGAAAGGTCAGTTTTCTTGTACTTAAGTCGGCATTGTGCCTTTTCGATTAATTATCGATGCAATTTTAGTGTTTCATCGTCAATAAGAAGACCAGAAGGATACAGAAAACATGAAGTGAAGCATCGGAATCTATAACTAGTGTCACAGGAATGGTTCAAAACATAGACAGTAAGAAGAGTCAGTCTTCTTGTACTTAAGTCAGCATTGTGCCTTTTCTATATAATTCCGATGCACTTTCTGTGTTTCATGGTCAATAAGGTGGTCCACGGGATACAGTAAACCTGAAATGAAGCATCGGAATCTATAACTAGAGTCACAGGAATGTTTCAAAACATAGCCTGTAGGAAGAGTCAGTCTACACGTACTTAAGTCGGCATTGTGCCTTTCTATTTAATTCCGATGCAATTTCTGTGTTTCATCGTCAATAAGAAGGTCAGAGGGATACAGAAAACCTGAAGTGAAGTATCGGAAACTTTAACTAGCGTCACAGGAATGGTTCAAAACATAGACATTAAGAAGAGTCAGTCTTCTTGTACTTAAGTCGGCATTGTGCCTTTTGTATTTAATTCCGATCCAATTTCTGTGTTTCATCTTCAATAAGAAGGTCCAAGGGATACAGTTAACCTGAAGCGAAGCATCGGAATCTGAAACTAGCGTCACAGGAATGGTTCAAAGCATAGACATTAAGTAGAGTCAGTCAGCGTGTACTTAAAACGGCATTGTGCCTTTTCTATTTAATTCCCATGCGCTTTCTGTGTTTCATCGTCAATAAGAAGTTCAGAGGATTACAGTAAACCTGAAGTGAAGCATCGGAATCTGTAGCTAGTGTACAGGAATGGTTTAAAACATAGTCAGTAAGAAGAGTCAGTCTTCTTGTACTTATGTCGGCATTGTGCCTTTTCTATTTAATTCCGATGGAATTTCTGTGTTTCATCGTCAATAAGAAGGTCAGAGGGATACAAAAAACCTGAAGTGAAGCATCGCAATCTATAGCTAGTGTACAGGATTGGTTTAAAACATAGTCAGAAAGAAGAGTCAGTCTTCTTGTACTTAAGTCGGCATTGTGCCTTTTCTATTTATTTCCGATGCAATTTCTGTGTTTCATCGTCAATAAGAAGGTCTGAGGGATACAGACAACCTGAAGTGTAGCATCGGAATCTATAACTAGTGTCACAGGAATGGTTCAAATCATAGTCAGTAAGAAGAGTCAGTCTTCTTGTACTTAAGTCGGCATTGTGCTTTTTCTATTTCAATCCGATGCAATTTCAGTGTTTCATCGTCAATAAGAATGTCAGAGAGATACAGTAAACCTGATGTGAAGCATCGGAATCTGTAACTTGCGTCAGAGGAATGGTTCAAAACATAGACAGTAAGAAGAGTCAGTCTTCTTGTATTTAAGTCGTCATAGTGCCTTTTGTATTTAATTCCGATCCAATTTCTATGTTTCTTCTTCAATAAGAAGGTCCAAGGGATACAGTTAACCTGAAGTGAAGCATCGGAATCTGTAACTAGTGTCACAGGAATGGTTCAAAGCATAGACAGTAGGAAGAGTCAGTGTTCTTGTACTTAAGTCGCCATTGTGCATTTTGTATTTAACTCCGATGAACTATCTGTATTTCATCGTCAATAAGAAGATACAAGGGATACAGTAAACCTGAAATGATGCAACGGAATCTATAACTAGCGTCACAGGAATGGTTCAAAACATAGACATTAAGAAGAGTCAGTCTTCTTGTGCTTAAGTCGGCATTGTGCCTTTTCTATTTAATTCCGATGCAATTTCTGTGTTTCATCGTCAATAAGAGGGTCCAAGGGATACAGTAAACCTCAAGAGTAGCATCGGAATCTATAACTAGGGTCACAGGAATGGTTCAAAACACAGTCAGTAAGAAGAGTCAGTCTTCTTGTACTTAAGTCGGCATTGTGCCTTTTCTATTTAATTCCGATGCAATTTCTGTGTTTCATCGTCAATAAGAAGGTCAGAGGGATACAGTAAACCTGAAGTGAAGCATCGGAATCTATAGCTAGTGTAGAGGATTTGTTTAAAACATAGTCAGAAGGAAGAGTCAGTCTTCTTGTACTTAAGTCGGCATTGTGCCTTTTCTATTTAATTCCAATGCAATTTCTGTGTTTCATCGTCTATAAGAAGGTCAGAGGGATACAGAAAACCTGTAGTGTAGCATCGGAATCTATAACTAGTGTCACAGGAATGGTTCTAATCATAGTCAGTAAGGAGAGTCAGTCTTCTTGTGCTTATGTCGGCATTGTGCTTTTTCTATTTCATTCCGATGCAATTTCGGTGTTTCATCGTCAATAAGAATGTAATAGAGATACAGTAAACCTGAAGTGAAGCATCGGAATCTGTAACTTGCGTCAGAGGAATGGTTCAAAACATAGACAGTAAGAAGAGACAGTCTTCTTGTACTTAAGTCGGCATTGTGCCTTTTCTATTTAACTCCGATGCAATTTCTGTGTTTCATCGTCAATAAGAAGGTCCAAGGGTTACAGTAAACCTGAAGTGAAGCATCGGAATCTATATCTAGTGTCACAGGAATGGTTCAAAACATAGACAGTAAGGAGAGTCTGTCTTCTTGTACTTAAGTCGGCATTAAGCCATTTGTGTTTAATTCCGATGCAATTTCTGTGTTTCAACGTCAATAAGAAGGTCAGAGGGATACAGTAAACCTGAAGTGAAGCATCGGAATCTATAACTAGAGTCACAGGAATGGTTCAAAACAGACAGTAAGAAGAGTCAGTCTTCTTGTACATAAGTCGGCATTGTGCCTTTTGTATTAATTCCGATCCAATGTCTGTGGTTCATCTTCAATAAGAAGGTCCAAGGCATACAGTTAACCTGAAGTGAAGCATCGGAATCTATAACTAGTGTCACAGGAATGGTTCAAAGCATAGACAGTAAGAAAGGTCAGTCTTCTTGTACGTAAGTCAGCATTGTGCCTTTTGTATTTAATTCCGATGCAATTTCTGTGTTTCATCGTTAATAAGAAGATCAGAGGGATACAGTAAACCTGAAGTGTAGCATCGGTATCTATAACTAGTGTCACAGGAATGGTTCAAAACATAGACAGTAGTAAGTGTCAGTCATCTTGTACATAAGTCGGCATTGTGCCTTTTGTATTAATTCCGATCCAATGTCTGTGGTTCATCTTCAATAAGAAGGTCCAAGGCATACAGTTAACCTGAAGTGAAGCATCGGAATCTATAACTAGTGTCACAGGCATGGTTCAAAGCATAGACAGTAAGAAAGGTCAGTCTTCTTGTACGTAAGTCTGCATTGTGCCTTTTGTATTTAATTCCGATGCAATATCTGTGTTTCATCGTTAATAAGAAGATCAGAGGGATACAGTAAACCTGAAAGGGAGCATCGGAATCTATAACTAGTGTCACGGGAATGGTTCAAAACATAGACAGTAGGAAGAGTCAGTCTTCTTGTACTTAAGTCAGCATTGTGCCTTTTCTATATAATTGCGATGCACTTTCTGTGTTTCAGGGTCAATAAGATGGTCCAAGGGATACAGTAAACCTGAAATGAAGCATTGGAATCTATAACTAGTGTCACAGGAATGTTTCAAAACATAGGCAGTAGGAGGAGTCAGTCTACATGTACTTAAGTCGGCATTGTGCCTTTTGTATTTAATTCAGATGCAATTTCTGTGTTTCATCTTCAATAAGTAGGTCAGAGGGTTACAGTGAGCCTGACGTGAAGCATCGGAATCTATAACTTGTGTCACAGGAATGGTTCAAAACATAGGCAGAAAGAAGAGTCAGTCTTCTTGTACTTAAGTCGACATTGTGCCTTTTCTATTTAATTCCGATGCAATTTCTGTGTTTCATCGTCAATAAGAAGGTCCAAGGGATACAGTAAACCTGAAGTGAAGCATCGGAATCTATAGCTAGTGTACAGGATTGGTTTAAAACATAGTCAGAAAGAAGAGTCTGTCTTCTTGTACTTAAGTCGGCATTGTGCCTTTTCTATTTAATTCCGATGCAATTTCTGTGTTTCATCGTCAATAAGAGGGTCCAAGGGATACAGTAAACCTGAAGTGTAGCATCGGAATCTATAACTAGGGTCACAGGAATGGTTCAAAACACAGTCAGTAAGAAGAGTCAGTCTTCTTGTACTTAAGTCGGCATTGTGCCTTTTCTATTTAATTCCGATGCAATTTCTGTGTTTCATCGTTAATAAGAAGATCAGAGGGATACAGTAAACTTGAAATGGAGCATCGGAATCTATAACTAGTGTCACGGGAATGGTTCAAAACATAGACAGTAGGAAGAGTCAGTCTTCTTGTACTTAAGTCGGCATTGTGCTTTTTCTATTTCATTCTGATGCAATTTCAGTGTTTCATCGTCAATAAGAATGTCAGAGAGATACAGTAAACCTGATGTGAAGCATCGGAATCTGTAACTTGCGTCAGAGGAATGGTTCAAAACATAGACAGTAAGAAGAGTCAGTCTTCTTGTATTTACGTCGTCATAGTGCCTTTTGTATTTAATTCCGATCCAATTTCTGTGTTTCATCTTCAATAAGAAGGTCCAAGGGATACAGTTAACCTGAAGTGAAGCATCGGAATCTATAACTAGTGTCACAGGAATGGTTCAAAGCATAGACAGTAGGAAGAGTCAGTCTTCTTGTACTTAAGTCGGCATTGTGCATTTTGTATTTAACTCCGATGTACTATCTGTATTTCATCGTCAATAAGAAGATACAAGGGATACAGTAAACCTGAAATGATGCATCGGAATCTATAACTAGTGTTACAGGAATGGTTCAAAACATAGACAGTAGGAAGAGTCAGTCGTCTTGTACTTAAGCAGCATTGTGCCTCTTCTATTTAATTCCGATGCAATTTCTGTATTTCATCGTCAATAAGAAGGTCCAAGGGATACAGTAAACCAGAAGTGAAGTATCGGAAACTTTAACTAGCGTCACAGGAATGGTTCAAAACATAGACATTAAGAAGAGTCAGTCTTCTTGTACTTAAGTCGGCATTGTGCCTTTTCTATTTAATTCCGATGCAATTTCTGTGTTTCATCGTCAATAAGAAGGTCAGAGGGATACAGTAAACCTGAAGTGAAGCATCGGAATCTATAGCTAGTGTAGAGGATTTGTTTAAAACATAGTCAGAAAGAAGAGTCAGTCTTCTTGTACTTAAGTCGGCATTGTGCCTTTTCTATTTAATTCCGATGCAATTTCTGTGTTTCATCGTCAATAAGAAGGTCCAAGGGTTACAGTAAACCTGAAGTGAAGCATCGGAAACTATATCTAGTGTCACAGGAATGGTTCAAAACATAGACAGTAAGGAGAGTCAGTCTTCTTGTACTTAAGTCGGCATTGTGCCATTTGTGTTTAATTCCGATGCAATTTCTGTGTTTCAACGTCAATAAGAAGGTCAGAGGGATACAGTAAACCTGAAGTGAAGCTTCGGAATCTGTAACTTGCGTCAGAGGAATGGTTCAAAACATAGACAGTAAGAAGAGTCAGTCTTCTTGTATTTAAGTCGTCATAGTGCCTTTTGTATTTAATTCCGATCCAACTGCTGTGTTTCATCTTCAATAAGAAGGTCCAAGGGATACAGTTAACCTGAAGTGAAGCATCGGAATCTATAACTAGTGTCACAGGAATGGTTCAAAGCATAGACAGTAGGAAGAAACAGTCTTCTTGTACTTAAGTCGGCATTGTGCATTTTGTATTTAACTCCGATGTACTATCTGTATTTCATCGTCAATAAGAAGATACAAGGGATACAGTAAACCTGAAATGATGCATCGGAATCTATAACTAGTGTTACAGGAATGGTTCAAAACATAGACAGTAGGAAGAGTCAGTCGTCTTGTACTTAAGTAGCATTGTGCCTTTTCTATTTAATTCCGATGCAATTTCTGTATTTGATCGTCAATAAGTAGGTCAGAGGTATACAGTAAACCTGAAGTGAAGTATCGGAAACTTTAACGAGCGTCACAGGAATGGTTCAAAACATAGACATTAAGAAGAGTCAGTCTTCTTGTACTTAAGTCGGCATTGTGCCTTTTCTATTTAATTCCGATGCAATTTCTGTGTTTCATCGTCAATAAGAGGGTCCAAGGGATACAGTAAACCTGAAGTGTAGCATCGGAATCTATAACTAGGGTCACAGGAATGGTTCAAAACACAATCAGTAAGAAGAGTCAGTCTTCTTGTACTTAAGTCGGCATTGTGCCTTTTCTATTTAATTCCGATGCAATTTCTGTGTTTCATCGTCAATAAGAAGGTCGGAGGGATACAGAAAAACTAAAGTGTAGCATCGGAATCTATAGGTAGTGTCACAGGAATGGTTCAAATAATAGTCAGTAAGAAGAGTCAGTCTTCTTGTACTTAAGTCGGCATTGTGCTTTTTCTATTTCATTCCGATGCAATTTCAGTGTTTCATCGTCAATAAGAATGTCAGAGAGATGCAGTAAACCTGATGTGAAGCATCGGAATCTGTAACTTGCGTCAGAGGAATGGTTCAAAACACAATCAGTAAGAAGAGTCAGTCTTCTTGTACTTAAGTCGGCATTGTGCCTTTTCTATTTAATTCCGATGCAATTTCTGTGTTTCATCGTCAATAAGAAGGTCAGAGGGATAGAGTAAACCTGAAGTGAAGCATCGGAATCTATAGCTAGTGTAGAGGATTTGTTTAAAACATAGTCAGAAAGAGGAGTCAGTCTTCTTGTATTTAAGTCGGCATTGTGCCTTTTCTATTTAATTCCGATGCAATTTCTGTGTTTCATCGTCTATAAGAAGGTCAGAGGGATACAGAAAACCTGAAGTGTAGCATCGGAATCTATAACTAGTGTCACAGGAATGGTTCAAATCATAGTCAGTAAGAAGAGTCAGTCTTCTTGTACTTATGTCGGCATTGTGCTTTTTCTGTTTCATTCCGATGCAATTTCGGTGTTTCATCGTCAATAAGAATGTAAGAGAGATACAGTAAACCTGAAGTGAAGCATCGGAATCTGTAACTTGCGTCAGAGGAATGGTTCAAATCATAGACAGTAAGAAGAGACAGTCTTCTTGTACTTGAGTCGGCATTGTGCCTTTTCTATTTAATTCCGATGCAATTTCTGTGTTTCATCGTCAACAAGAAGGTCCAAGGGTTACAGTAAACCTGAAGTGAAGCATCGGAATCTATATCTAGTGTCACAGGAATGGTTCAAAACATAGACAGTAAGGAGAGTCAGTCTTCTTGTACTTAAGTCGGCATTGTGCCATTTGTGTTTAATTCCGATGCAATTTCTGTGTTTCAACGTCAATAAGAAGGTCAGAGGGATACAGTCAACCTGAAGTGAAGCATCGGAATCTATAACTAGTGTCACAGGAATGGTTCAAAACATAGGCAGAAAGAAGAGTCAGTCTTCTTGTACTTAAGTCGACATTGTGCCTTTTCTATTTAATTCCGATGCAATTTCTGTGTTTCATCGTCAATAAGAAGGTCGGAGGGATACAGAAAAACTAAAGTGTAGCATCGGAATCTATAGGTAGTGTCACAGGAATGGTTCAAATAATAGTCAGTAAGAAGAGTCAGTCTTCTTGTACTTAAGTCGGCATTGTGCTTTTTCTATTTCATTCCGATGCAATTTCAGTGTTTCATCGTCAATAAGAATGTCAGAGAGATGCAGTAAACCTGATGTGAAGCATCGGAATCTGTAACTTGCGTCAGAGGAATGGTTCAAAACATAGACAGTAAGAAGAGTCAGTCTTCTTGTACTTAAGTCGGCATTGTGCCTTTTCTATTTAATTCCGATGCAATTTCTGTGTTTCATCGTCAATAGAAGGTCCAAGGGATACAGAAAACCTGAAGTGAAGCATCGGAATCTATATCTAGTGTCACAGGAATGGTTCAAAACATAGACAGTAAGGAGAGTCGGTCTTCTTGTACTTAAGTCAGCATTGTGCCATTTGTATTTAATTCCGATGCAATTTCTGTGTTTCAACGGCAATAAGAAGGTCTGAGGGATACAGTAAACCTGAAGTGAAGCATCGGAATCTATAACTAAGGTCACAGGAATGGTTCATAACAGACAGTAAGAAGAGACAGACTTCTTGTACTTAAGTCGGCATTGTGCCTTTTCTATTTAATTCCGATGCAATTTCTGTGTTTCATCATCAATAAGAAGGTCCAAGGGATACAGTAAACCTGAAGTGAAGCATCGGAATCTATATCTAGTGTCACAGGAATGGTTCAAAACATAGACAGTAAGGAGAGTCAGTCTTCTTGTACTTAAGTCGGCATTGTGCCTTTTGTACTTAATTCCGATGCAATTTCTGTGTTTCATCGTCAATAAGAAGGTCAGAGGGATACAGTAAACCTGAAGTGTAGCATCGGAATCTATAACTAGTGTCACAGGAATGGTTAAAATCATAGTCAGTAAGAAGGGCTAGTCTTCTTGTACTTAAGTTGGCATTGTGCATTTTCTATTTCATTCCGATGCAATTTCAGTGTTTCTTCGTCAATAAGAATGTCAGAGGGATACAGTAAACCTGACGTGAAGCTTCGAAATCTATAACTAGTGTTACAGCAATATTTCAAACATAGACAGTATGAAGAGTCAGTCTTCTTGTACTTAAGTCGGCATTGTGCTTTTTGTATTTAATTCCGATTCAATTTCTGTGTTTCATCGTCAATAAGAAAGTCAGAGAATTACAGAAAACCTGAAGTGAAGCATCGGAATCTGTAACTTGCGTCAGAGGAATGGTTCAAACATAGACAGTAGGAGGAGTCAGTCTACATGTACTTAAGTCGGCATTGTGCCTTTTGTATTTAATTCAGATGCAATTTCTGTGTTTCATCGTCAATAGGAAGGTCAGAGGGATACAGTAAACCTGAAGTGAAGCATCGGAATCTATAACTAGTGTCACAGGAGTAGTTCAAAACATAGTCAGTAAGAAGAGTCAGTCTTCTTGTACTTATGTCGGCATTGTGCCTTTTGTATTTAATTCCGATGCAATTTCTGTGTTTCATCGTCAATAAGAACGTCCAAGGGATACAGTAAAACTTAAGGGAAGCATCGGAATCTATAACTAGTGTCACAGGAACGGTTCAAAACATAGACAGTAGGAAGAGTCAGTCTTCTTGTACTTAAGTAGCATTGTGCCTTTTGTATTTAATTCCGATGCAATTTCTGTGTTTCATCGTCAATGAGAAAGTCCAAGGGATGCAGTAAACCAGAAGTGAAGCATCGGAATCTATAACTAGTGTGACAGGAACGGTTCAAAACATAGACAGTAGGAAGAGTCAGTCTTTTTGTACTTAAGTAGCATTGTGCCTTTTCTATTTAATTCCGATGCAATGTCTGTGTTTCATCGTCAATAAGAAGGTCCAAGGGATACAGTAAACCTGAAGTGAAGCATCGGAATCTGTAACTAGCGTCACAGGAGTGGTTCAAAACATAGTCAGTAAGAAGAGACAGTCTTCTTGTACTTAAGTCGGCATTGTGCCTTTTCTATTTAAATCCGATGCAATTTCTGTGTTTCATCGTCAATAAGAAGGTCAGAGGGATACAGTAAGCCTGAAGTGTAGCATCGGAATCTATAACTAGTGCCACAGGAATGGTTGAAATCATAGTCAGTAAGAAGGGCCAGTCTTCTTGTACTTAAGTTGACATTGTGCTTTTTCCATTTCATTCCGATGCAATTTCAGTGTTTCATTGTCAATAAGAATGTCAGAGAGATACAGTAAACCTGATGTGAAGCATCGGAATCTGTAACTTGCGTCAGAGGAATGGTTCAAATTATAGACAGTAAGAAGAGTCAGTCTTCTTCTACTTATGTCTTCTTTGTGCCTTTTCTATTTAATTCCGATGCAATTTCGGTGTTTCATCGTCAATAAGAAGGTCCAAGGGATACAGTAAACCTGAAGTGAAGCATCGGAATCTATATCTAGTGTCACAGGAATGGTTCAAGACATAGACAGTAAGGAGAGTCAGTCTTCTTGTACTTAAGTCAGCATTGTGCCATTTGTATTTAATTCCGATGCAATTTCTGTGTTTCAACGGCAATAAGAAGGTCTGAGGGATACAGTAAACCTGAAGTGAAGCATCGGAATCTATAACTAAGGTCACAGGAATGGTTCATAACAGACAGTAAGAAGAGACAGACTCTTGTACTTAAGTCGGCATTGTGCCTTTTCTATTTAATTCCGATGCAATTTCTGTGTTTCATCATCAATAAGAAGGTCCAAGGGATACAGTAAACCTGAAGTGAAGCATCGGAATCTATATCTAGTGTCACAGGAATGGTTCAAAACATAGACAGTAAGGAGAGTCAGTCTTCTTGTACTTAAGTCGGCATTGTGCCTTTTGTATTTAATTCCGATGCAATTTCTGTGTTTCATTCTCAATAAGAAGGACAGAGGGATACAGTAAACCTGAAGGGAAGCATCGGAATCTCTAACTAGCGTCACAGGAATGGTTCAAAACATAGTCAGTAAGAAGAATCAGTCTTCTTGTACTTAAGTCGGCATCGTGCCTTCTGTATTTAATTCCGATGCAATTTCTGTGTTTCATCGTCCATAAGAAGGTCCAAGGGATACAGTAAACCTGAAGTGAAGCATCGGAATCTGTAACTAGCGTCACAGGAATGGTTCAAAGCATAGACACTAAGAAGAGTCAGTCAGCGTGTACTTAAGACGGCATTGTGACTTTTCTATTTAATTCCCATGCTATTTCTGTGTTTCATCGTCAATCAGAAGGTCAGAGGGGTACAGTAAACCTGAAGTGAAGCATCGGAATCTATAGCTAGTGTACAGAATTGGTTTAAAACATAGTCAGAAAGAACAGTCAGTCTTCTTGTACTTAAGTCAGCGTTGTGCTTTTTCTATTTAGTTCCGATGCAATTTCTGTGTTTCATCGTCAATAAGAAGGTCAGAGGGATACAGAAAACCTAAAGTGTAGCATCGGAATCTATAACTAGTGTCACAGGAATGGTTCAAAACATAGACAGTAAGGAGAGTCAGTCTTCTTGTACTTAAGTCGGCATTGTGCCATTTGTATTTAATTCCGATGCAATTTCTGTGTTTCAACGTCAATACGAAGGTCAGAGGCATACAGTAAACCTGAAGTGAAGCATCAGAATCTATAACTGGTGTCACAGGAATGGTTCATAACAGACAGTAAGAAGAGTCAGAATTCTTGACTTAAGTCGGCATTGTGCCATTTCTATTTAATTCCGATGCAATTTCTGTGTTTCATCGTCAATAAGAAGGTCCAAGGGATACAGTAAACCTGAAGTGAAGCATCGGAATCTATATCTACTGTCACAGGAATGGTTCAAAACATAGACAGGAAGGAGGGTCAGTCTTCTTGTACTTAAGTCGGCATTGTGCCACTTGTACTTTATTCCGATGCAATTTCTGTGTTTCATCGTCAATGAGAAGGTCAGAGGGATACAGTAAACCTGAAGTGTAGCATCGGAATCTATAACTAGTGTCACAGGAATGGTTCAAAACATAGACAGTAGGAAGAGTCAGTCTTCTTGTACTTAAGTCGGCATTGTGCATTTTGTATTTAATTCCGATCCAATTTCTGTGTTTCATCTTCAATAAGTAGGTCCAAGGGATACAGTTAACCTGAAGTGAAGAATCGGAATCTATAACTAGTGTCACAGGAATGGTTCAAAGCATAGACAGTAAAAAAGGTCAGTCTTCTTGTACTTAAGTCGGCATTGCGCCTTTTCTATATAATTCCGATGCACTTTCTGTGTTTCATGGTCAATAAGATGGTCCAAGGGATACAGTAAACCTGAAATGAAGCATCGGAATCTATAACTAGTGTCAGAGGAATGTTTCAAAACATAGACGGTAGGAAGAGTCAGTCTACATGTACTTAAGTCTGCATTGTGCCTTTTCTATTTAATTCCAATGCAATTTCTGTGTTTCATCGTCAATAAGAAGGTCAGAGGGATACAGAAAACCTGAAGTGAAGCATCGGAATCTATAACTAGTGTCACAGGAGTGGTTCAAAACATAGTAAGTTAGAAGAGTCAGTTTTCTTGTACTTATGTCGGCATTGTGCCATTTGTATTTAATTCCGATGCAATTTCTGTGTTTCATCGTCAATAAGAACGTCCAAGGGATACAGTAAACCTGAAGTGAAGCATCGGAATCTATAACTAGTGTCACAGGAACGGTTAAAAACATAGACAGTAGGAAGAGTAAGTCGTCTTGTACTTAAGTAGCATTGTGCCTTTTCTATTTAATTCCAATGCAATTTCTGTATTTCATCGTCAATAAGAAGGACAGAGGTATACAGTAAACCTGAAGTGAAGCATCGGAAACTTTACCTAGCGACACAGGAATGGTTCAAAACATAGACATTAAGAAGATTCAGTCTTCTTGTACTTAAGTCGGCATTGCGCCTTTTCTATTTAATTCCGATGCAATTTCTGTGTTTCATCGTCAATAAGAAGGTCCAAGGGATACAGTAAACCTGAAGTGAAGCTTCGGAATCTGTAACTAGCGTCACAGGAATGGTTCAAAACATAGACACTAAAAAGAGTCAGTCAGCGTGTACTGAAGACGGCATTGAGCCTTTTCTATTTAATTCCCATGCGATTTCTGTCTTTCGTCGTCAATAAGAAGGTCAGAGGGATACAGTGAACCTGAGGTGAAGCATCGGAATCTATAACTAGTGTCACAGGAGTGGTTCAAAACATAGACAGTAGGGAGAGTCAGTCTTCTTGTACATAAGTCGGCATTGTGCATTTTCTATTTAATTCCGATGCAATTTCTGTATTTCGTCGCCAATAAGAAGGTCAGAGGGATACAGTAAACCTGAAGTGAAGCATCGGAATCTATAACTAATGTCACAGGAATCGTTCAAAACATAGACAGTAGGAAGAGTCAGTCTTCTTGAATTTAAGTCGGCATTGTGCCTTTTGTATTTAATTCCGATGCAATTTCTGTGTTTCATCGTCAAAAAGAAGGTCAGAGGGATACAGTAAACCTGAAGTGAGGCATCGGAATCTATAACTAGTGTCACAGGAATGGTTCAAATCATAGTCAGTAAGAAGAGTCAGTCTTCTTGTACTTATGTCGGCATTGTGCTATTTCTATTTCATTTCGATGCAATTTCAGTGTTGCATCGTCAATAAGAGTGTCAGAGAGATACAGTAAACCCGAAGTGAAGCATCGGAATCTGTAACTTGCGTCAGAGGAATGGTTCAAAACATAGACAGTGAGAAGAGACAGTCTTCTTGTACTTAAGTCGGCATTGTGCCTTTTCTATTTAATTCCGATGCAATTTCTGTGTTTCATCGTCAATAAGATGGTCTAAGGGATACAGTAAACCTGACGTGAAGCATCGGAATCTGTAACTAGCGTCACAGGAATGTTTCAAAGCATAGACACTAAGAAGAGTCAGTCAGCGTGTACTTAAGACGGCATTGTGCCTTTTCTATTTAATTCCCATGCGATTTCTGTGTTTCATCGTCAATTAGAAGGTCAGGGGATTACAGTAAACCTGAAGTGAAGCATCGGAATCTATAGCTAGTGTACAGGAATGGTTTAAAACATAGTCAGAAAGAAGAGTCAGCCTTCTTGTACTTAAGTCGGCATTGTGCCTTTTCTTTTTAATTCCGATGCAATTTCTGTGTTTCATCGTCACTAAGAAGGTCAGAGGGATACAGAAAACATGAAGTGTAGCAGCGGATTCTATAACTAGTGACACAGGAATGGTTCAAATCATAGTCAGTAAGAAGGGTCAGTCTTCTTAAACTTAAGTCGGCATTGTGCCTTTTCTATTTAATTCCGATGCAATTTCCGTGTTTCATCGTCAATAAGAAGGTCAGAGGGATACAGTAAACCTGAAGTGAAGCATCGGAATATATAGCTAGTGTACAGGATTGGTTTAAAACATAGTCAGTAAGAAGAGTCAGTCTTCTTGTACTTAAGTCGGCATTGCGCCTTTTCTATTTAATTCCGATGCAATTTCTGTGTTTCATCGTCAATAAGAAGGTCAGAGGGATACAGAAAACCTGAAGTGTAGCATCGGAATCTATAACTAGTGTCACAGGAATGGTTCAAATCATAGTCAGTAAGAAGAGTCAGTCTTCTTGTACTCAAGTCGGCATTGTGCTTTTTCCGTTTCATTCCGATGCAATTTCAGTGTTTCATCGTCAATAAGAATGTCAGAGAGATACAGTAAACCTGATGTGAAGCATCTGAATCTGTAACTTGCGTCAGATAAATGGTTCAAATTATAGACAGTAAGAAGAGTCAGTCTTCTTGTACTTAGGTCAGCTTTGCGCCTTTTCTATTTAATTCCGATGCAATTTCTGTGTTTCATCGTCATTAAGAAGGTCCAAGGGATACAGTAAACCTGAAGTGAAGCATCGGAATCTATATCTAGTGTCACAGGAATGGTTCAAAACATAGACAGTAAGGGGAGTCAGTCTTCTTGTACTTAAGTCGGCATTGTGCCTTTTGTATTTCATTCCGATGCAATTTCAGTGTTTCATCGTCAATAAGAATGTCAGAGAGATACAGTAAACCTGAAATGAAGCATCGGATTCTGTAACTTGCGTCAGAGGAATGGTTCAAACATAGACAGTAAGAGGAGTCAGTCTACATGTGCTTAAGTCGGCATTGTGCCTTTTGTATTTAATTCAGATGCAATTTCTGTGTTTCATCGTCAATAGGAAGGTCAGAGGGATACAGTAAACCTGAAGTGAAGCATCGGAATCTATAACTAGTGTCACAGGAGTGGTTCAAAACATAGTCAGTAAGAAGAGTCAGTCTTCTTGTACTTATGTCGGCATTGTGCCTTTTGTATTTAATTCCGATGCAATTTCTGTGTTTCATCGTCAATAAGAACGTCCAAGGGATACAGTAAAACTTAAGTGAAGCATCGGAATCTATAACTAGTGTCACAGGAACGGTTCAAAACATAGACAGTAGGAAGAGTCAGTCTTCTTGTACTTAAGTAGCATTGTGCCTTTTGTATTTAATTCCGATGCAATTTCTGTGTTTCATCGTCAATGAGAAAGTCCAAGGGATACAGTAAACCAGAAGTGAAGCATCAGAATCTATAACTAGTGTGACAGGAACGGTTCAAAACATAGACAGTAGGAAGAGTCAGTCTTTTTGTACTTAAGTAGCATTGTGCCTTTTCTATTTAATTCCGATGCAATGTCTGTGTTTCATCGTCAATAAGAAGGTCCAAGGGATACAGTAAACCTGAAGTGAAGCATCGGAATCTGTAACTAGCGTCACAGGAGTGGTTCAAAACATAGTCAGTAAGAAGAGACAGTCTTCTTGTACTTAAGTCGGCATTGTGCCTTTTCTATTTAAATCCGATGCAATTTCTGTGTTTCATCGTCAATAAGAAGGTCAGAGGGATACAGTAAACCTGAAGTGTAGCATCGGAATCTATAACTAGTGTCACAGGAATGGTTGAAATCATAGTCAGTAAGAAGGGCCAGTCTTCTTGTACTTAAGTTGGCATTGTGCATTTTCTATTTCATTCCGATGCAATTTCAGTGTTTCTTCGTCAATAAGAATGTCAGAGGGATACAGTAAACCTGACGTGAAGCATCGGAATCTATAACTAGTGTTACAGCAATATTTCAAACATAGACAGTATGAAGAGTCAGTCTTCTTGTACTTAAGTCGGCATTGTGCTTTTTGTATTTAATTCCGATTCAATTTCTGTGTTTCATCGTCAATAAGAAAGTCAGAGAATTACAGAAAACCTGAAGTGAAGCATCGGAATCTGTAACTTGCGTCTGAGGAATGGTTCAAACATAGACAGTAGGAGGAGTCAGTCTACATGTACTTAAGTCGGCATTGTGCCTTTTGTATTTAATTCAGATGCAATTTCTGTGTTTCATCGTCAATAGGAAGGTCAGAGGGATACAGTAAACCTGAAGTGAAGCATCGGAATCTATAACTAGTGTCACAGGAGTGGTTCAAAACATAGTCAGTAAGAAGAGTCAGTCTTCTTGTACTTATGTCGGCATTGTGCCTTTTGTATTTAATTCCGATGCAATTTCTGTGTTTCATCGTCAATAAGAACGTCCAAGGGATACAATAAAACTTAAGTGAAGCATCGGAATCTATAACTAGTGTCACAGGAACGGTTCAAAACATAGACAGTAGGAAGAGTCAGTCTTCTTGTACTTAAGTAGCATTGTGCCTTTTGTATTTAATTCCGATGCAATTTCTGTGATTCATCGTCAATGAGAAAGTCCAAGGGATGCAGTAAACCAGAAGTGAAGCATCGGAATCTATAACTAGTGTGACAGGAACGGTTCAAAACATAGACAGTAGGAAGAGTCAGTCTTTTTGTACTTAAGTAGCATTGTGCCTTTTCTATTTAATTCCGATGCAATGTCTGTGTTTCATTGTCAATAAGAAGGTCCAAGGGATACAGTAAACCTGAAGTGAAGCATCGGAATCTGTAACTAGCGTCACAGGAGTGGTTCAAAACATAGTCAGTAACAAGAGACAGTCTTCTTGTACTTATGTCGGCATTGTGCCTTTTCTATTTAAATCCGATGCAATTTCTGTGTTTCATCGTCAATAAGAAGGTCAGAGGGATACAGTAAACCTGAAGTGTAGCATCGGAATCTATAACTAGTGTCACAGGAATGGTTGAAATCATAGTCAGTAAGAAGGGCCAGTCTTCTTGTACTTAAGTTGGCATTGTGCTTTTTCCATTTCATTCCGATGCAATTTCAGTGTTTCATTGTCAATAAGAATGTCAGAGAGATACAGTAAACCTGATGTGAAGCATCGGAATCTGTAACTTGCGTCAGAGGAATGGTTCAAATTATAGACAGTAAGAAGAGTCAGTCTTCTTCTACTTATGTCTTCTATGTGCCTTTTCTATTTAATTCCGATGCAATTTCGGTGTTTCATCGTCAATAAGAATGTCGGAGGGTTACAGTAAACCTGAAGTGAAGCATCGGAATCTATAACTAGTGTCACAGGAGTGGTTCAAAGCATAGTCAGAAAGAAGAGTCAGTCTTCTTGTACTTATGTCGGCATTGTGCCTTTTGTATTTAATTCCGATGCAATTACTGTGTTTCATCGTCAATAAGATGGTCCAAGGGATACTGTAAACCTGAAGTGAAGCATCGGAATCTGTAACTAGCGTCACAGGAATGGTTCAAAGCATAGACACTAAGAAGAGTCAGTCAGCGTGTACTGAAGACGGCATTGTGCCTTTTCTATTTAATTCCCATGCGATTTCTGTGTTTCATCGTCAAAAAGAAGGTCAGAGGGATACAGTAAACCTGAAGTGAAGCATCGGAGTCTGTAACTTGCGTCAGAGGAATGGTTCAAAACATTGACAGTAGGAGGAGTCAGTCTACATGTACTTAAGTCGGCATTGGGCCTTTTGTATTTAATTCAGATGCAATTTCTGTGTTTCATCGTCAATAGGAAGGTCAGAGGGATACAGTAAACTTGAAGTGAAGCATCGGAATCTATAACTAGTGTCACAGGAGTGGTTCAAAACATAGTCAGTAAGAAGAGTCAGTCTTCTTGTACTTATGTCGGCATTGTGCCTTTTGTATTTAATTCCGATGCAATTTCAATGTTTCATCGTCAATAAGAACGTCCAAGGGATACAGTAAACCTTAAGTGAAGCATCGGAATCTATAACTAGTGTCACAGGAACGGTTCAAAACATAGACAGTAGGAAGAGTCAGTCTTCTTGGACTTATGTAGCATTGTGCCTTTTGTATTTAATTCCGATGCAATTTCTGTGTTTCATCGTCAATAAGAAAGTCCAAGGGATACAGTAAACCTGAAGTGAAGCATCGTAATCTATAACTAGTGTGACAGGAACGGTTCAAAACATAGACAGTAGGAAGAGTCAGTCTTCTTGTACTTAAGTAGCATTGTGCCTTTTCTATTTAATTCCGATGCAATTTCTGTGTTTCTTCGTCAAGAAGAAGGTCCAAGGGATACAGTAAACCTGAAGTGAAGCATCGGAATCTGTAACTAGCGTCACAGGAGTGGTTGAAAACATAGTCAGTAAGAAGAGACAGTCTTCTTGTACTTAAGTCGGCATTGTGCCTTTTCTATTTAAATCCGATGCAATTTCTGTGTTTCATCGTCAATAAGAAGGTCAGAGGGATACAGTAAACCTGAAGTGTAGCATCGGAATCTATAACTAGTGTCACAGGAATGGTTCAAATCATAGTCAGTAAGAAGGGTCAGTCTTCTTGTACTTAAGTCGACATTGTGCTTTTTCTATTTCATTCCGATGCAATTTCAGTGTTTCTTCGTCAATAAGAATGTCAGAGGGATACAGTAAACCTAAAGTGAAGCATCGTAATCTATATCTAGTGTCACAGGAATGGTTCAAAACATAGACAGTAAGGAGAGACAGTCTTCTTGTACTTAAGTCGACATTGTGATATTTGTATTTAATTCCGATGCAATTTCTGTGTTTCAACGTCAATAAGAAGGTCAGAGGGATACTGAAAAAATGAAGCGAAGCATCGGAATCTATAACTAGTGTTACAGCAATATTTCAAACATAGACAGTGTGAAGAGTCAGTCTTCTTGTACTTAAGTCAGCACTGTGCCTCTTGTATTTAATTCCGATGCAATTTCTGTGTTTCATCGTCAATAAGAAAGTCAGAGAATTACAGAAAACCTGAAGTGATGCATCGGAATATATAACTAGTGTCACAGGAATACTTCAAAACATAGACAGTAGGAAGATTCAGTCTTCTTGTACTTATGTCAGCATTGTGCCTTTTGTATTTAATTCCGATGCACTTTCTGTGTTTCATGGTCAATAAGAAGGTCAAACGGATACAGTAAACCTGAAATGAAGCATCGTAATCTATAACGAGTGTCACAGGAATGTTTCAAACATAGACAGTAGGAAGAGTCAGTCTACATGTACTTAAGTCGGCATTGTGTCTTTGTATTTAATTCCGATGCAATTTCTGTGTTTCATCGTCAATAAGAAGGTCAGAGGGATACAGTAAACCTCAAGTGAAGCATCGGAATCTATAACTAGTGTCACAGGAATAGTTCAAACATAGGCAGTAAGAAAGGTCAATCTTCGTGTACTTGAGTCGGCATTGTGCATTTTATATTTAATTCCGATGCAATTTCTGTGTTTTATCGTCAATAACAAGATCCGAGGGATACAGAAAACCTGAAGTGAAGCATCAGAATCTATAACTAGTGTCATAGGAATGGTTCAAAACAAAGACAGTAGGAAGAGTCAGTCTTCTTGTACTTAAGCCAGCATTGTGGCTTTCCTATATAATTCCGATGCACTGTCTGTGTTTCATGGTCAATACGATGGTCCAATGGATACAGTAAACCTGAAATGAAGCATCGGAATCTATAACTAGTGTCACAGGAATGTTTCAAAACATAGACAGAAATTGCATCGGAATTAAATACAAAAGGCACAGTGCTGACTTAAGTACAACGATGGTCCAATGGATACAGTAAACCTGAAATGAAGCATCGGAATCTATAACTAGTGTCACAGGAATGTTTCAAAACATAGACAGTAGGAAGAGTCAGTCTTCTTGTACTTATGTCGGCATTGTGCCTTTTGTATTTAATTCCGATGCAATTTCTGTGTTTCATCGTCAATAGGAAGGTCAGAGGGATACAGTAAACCTGAATGAAGCATCGGAATCTATAACTAGTGTCACAGGAGTGGTTCAAAACATAGTCAGTAAGGAGAGTCAGTCTTCTTGTACTTATGTCGGCATTGTGCCTTTTGTATTTAATTCCGATGCAATTTCTGTGTTTCATCGTCAATAAGAACGTCCAAGGGATACAGTAAAACTTAAGTGAAGCATCGGAATCTATAACTAGTGTCACAGGAACGGTTCAAAACATAGACAGTAGGAAGAGTCAGTCTTCTTGTACTTAAGTAGCATTGTGCCTTTTGTATTTAATTCCGATGCAATTTCTGTGTTTCATCGTAAATGAGAAAGTCCAAGGGATACAGTAAACCAGAAGTGAAGCATCGGAATCTATAACTAGTGTGACAGGAACGGTTCAAAACATAGACAGTAGGAAGAGTCAGTCTTTTTGTACTTAAGTAGCATTGTGCCTTTTCTATTTAAATCCGATGCAATTTCTGTGTTTCATCGTCAATAAGAAGGTCAGAGGGATACAGTAAACCTGAAGTGTAGCATCGGAATCTATAACTAGTGTCACAGGAATGGTTGAAATCATAGTCAGTAAGAAGGGCCAGTCTTCTTGTACTTAAGTTGGCATTGTGCCTTTTCTATTTAAATCCGATGCAATTTCTGTGTTTCATCGTCAATAAGAAGGTCAGAGGGATACAGTAAACCTGAAGTGTAGCATCGGAATCTATAACTAGTGTCACAGGAATGGTTGAAATCATAGTCAGTAAGAAGGGCCAGTCTTCTTGTACTTAAGTTGGCATTGTGCTTTTTCCATTTCATTCCGATGCAATTTCAGTGTTTCATTGTCAATAAGAATGTCAGAGAGATACAGTAAACCTGATGTGAAGCATCGGAATCTGTAACTTGCGTCAGAGGAATGGTTCAAATTATAGACAGTAAGAAGAGTCAGTCTTCTTCTACTTATGTCTTCTTTGTGCCTTTTCTATTTAATTCCGATGCAATTTCGGTGTTTCATCGTCAATAAGAAGGTCCAAGGGATTCAGTAAACCTGAAGTGAAGCATCGGAATCTATATCTAGTGTCACAGGAATGGTTCAAAACATAGACAGTAAGGGGAGTCAGTCTTCTTGTACTTAAGTCGGCAATGTGCCTTTTGTATTTAATTCCGATGCACTTTCTGTGTTTCATGGTCAATAAGATGGTCCAAGGGATACAGTAAACCTGAAATGAAGCGTCGGAAACTATAACTAGCGTCACAGGAATGTTTCAAAACATAGACAGTAGGGAGAGTCAGTCTACATGTACTTAAGACGGCATTGTGCCTTTTGTATTTAATTCAGATGCAATTTCTGTGTTTCATCGTCAATAAGAATGTCGGAGGGTTACAGTAAACCTGAAGTGAAGCATCGGAATCTATAACTAGTGTCACAGGAGTGGTTCAAAACATAGTCAGAAAGAAGAGTCAGTCTTCTTGTACTTATGGCGGCATTGTGCCTTTTGTATTTAATTCCGATGCAATTACTGTGTTTCATCGTCAATAAGAAGGTCCAAGGGATACTGTAAACCTGAAGTGAAGCATCGGAATCTGTAACTAGCGTCACAGGAATGGTTCAAAGCATAGACACTAAGAAGAGTCAGTCAGCGTGTACTGAAGACGGCATTGTGCTTTTTCTATTTAATTCCCATGCGATTTCTGTGTTTCATCGTCAAAAAGAAGGTCAGAGGGATACAGTAAACCTGAAGTGAAGCATCGGAGTCTGTAACTTGCGTCACAGGAATGGTTCAAAACATAGACAGTAGGAGGAGTCAGTCTACATGTACTTAAGTCGGCATTGGGCCTTTTGTATTTAATTCAGATGCAATTTCTGTGTTTCATCGTCAATAGGAAGGTCAGAGGGATACAGTAAATTTGAAGTGAAGCATCGGAATCTATAACTAGTGTCACAGGAGTGGTTCAAAACATAGTCAGTAAGAAGAGTCAGTCTTCTTGTACTTATGTCGGCATTGTGCCTTTTGTATTTAATTCCGATGCAATTTCTGTGTTTCATCGTCAATAAGAACGTCCAAGGGATACAGTAAACCTTAAGTGAAGCATCGGAATCTATAACTAGTGTCACAGGAACGGTTCAAAACATAGACAGTAGGAAGAGTCAGTCTTCTTGGACTTATGTAGCATTGTGCCTTTTGTATCTAATTCCGATGCAATTTCTGTGTTTCATCGTCAATAAGAAAGTCCAAGGGATACAGTAAACCTGAAGTGAAGCATCGTAATCTATAACTAGTGTGACAGGAACGGTTCAAAACATAGACAGTAGGAAGAGTCAGTCTTCTTGTACTTAAGTAGCATTGTGCCTTTTCTATTTAATTCCGATGCAATTTCTGTGTTTCATCGTCAATAAGAAGGTCAGAGGGATACAGTAAACCTGAAGTGTAGCATCGGAATCTATAACTAGTGTCACAGGAATGGTTCAAATCATAGTCAGTAAGAAGGGTCAGTCTTCTTGTACTTAAGTCGACATTGTGCTTTTTCTATTTCATTCCGATGCAATTTCAGTGTTTCTTCGTCAATAAGAATGTCAGAGGGATACAGTAAACCTAAAGTGAAGCATCGTAATCTATATCTAGTGTCATAGGAATGGTTCAAAACCTAGACAGTAAGGAGAGTCAGTCTTCTTGTACTTAAGTCGACATTGTGATATTTGTATTTAATTCCGATGCAATTTCTGTGTTTCAACGTCAATAAGAAGGTCAGAGGGATACTGAAAAAATGAAGCGAAGCATCGGAATCTATAACTAGTGTTACAGCAATATTTCAAACATAGACAGTGTGAAGAGTCAGTCTTCTTGTACTTAAGTCAGCATTGTGCCTTTTGTATTTAATTCCGATTCAATTTCTGTGTTTCATCGTCAATAAGAAAGTCAGAGAATTACAGAAAACCTGAAGTGATGCATCGGAATATATAACTAGTGTCACAGGAATACTTCAAAACATAGACAGTAGGAAGAGTCAGTCTTCTTGTACTTATGTCAGCATTGTGCCTTTTGTATTTAATTCCGATGCACTTTCTGTGTTTCATGGTCAATAAGAAGGTCCAACGGATACAGTAAACCTGAAATGAAGCATCGTAATCTATAACGAATGTCACAGGAATGTTTCAAACATAGACAGTAGGAAGAGTCAGTCTACATGTACTTAAGTCGGCATTGTGTCTTTGTATTTAATTCCGATGCAATTTCTGTGTTTCATCGTCAATAAGAAGGTCAGAGGGATACAGTAAACCTGAAGTGAAGCATCGGAATCTATAACTAGTGTCACAGGAATAGTTCAAAGCATAGGCAGTAAGAAAGGTCAATCTTCGTGTACTTGAGTCGGCATTGTGCATTTTATATTTAATTCCGATGCAATTTCTGTGTTTTATCGTCAATAACAAGATCCGAGGGATACAGAAAACCTGAAGTGAAGCATCAGAATCTATAACTAGTGTCATAGGAATGGTTCAAAACAAAGACAGTAGGAAGAGTCAGTCTTCTTGTACTTAAGCCAGCATTGTGGCTTTCCTATATAATTCCGATGCACTGTCTGTGTTTCATGGTCAATACGATGGTCCAATGGATACAGTAAACCTGAAATGAAGCATCGGAATCTATAACTAGTGTCACAGGAATGTTTCAAAACATAGACAGTAGGAAGAGTCAGTCTACACGTACTTAAGTCGGCATTGTGCCTTTTGTATTTAATTCAGATGCAATTTCTGTGTTTCATTGTCAATAAGAGGGTCAGAGGGATACAGTAAACCTGAAGGGAAGCATCGAAATCTATAACTATTGTCACAGGAGTGGTTCAAAACATAGTCAGTATGAAGAGTCAGTCTTCTTGTACATATGTCGGCATTGTGCCTTTTGTATTTAATTCCGATGCAGTTTCTGTGTTTCATCGTCGATAAGAACGTCCAAGGGATACAGTAAACCTGAAGTGAAGCATCGGAATCTATAACTAGTGTCACAGGAATGGTTCAAAACATAGTCAGTAAGAAGAGTCAGTGTTCTTGTACTTAAGTCGGCATTGTGCCTTTTCTATTTAATTCCGATGCAATTTCTGTGTTTCATCGTCAATAATAAGGTCCAAGGGATACAGTAAACCTGAAGTGAAGCATCGGAATCTATAACTAGTGTCACAGGAATGGTTCAAAACGTAGTCAGTAAGAAGAGTCAGTCTTCTAGTACTTAAGTCGGCATTGTGCCTTTTGTATTTAATTCAGATGCAATTTCTGTGTTTCATTGTCAATAAGAAGGTCAGAGGGATACAGTAAACCTGAAGGGAAGCATCGGAATCTATAACTAGTGTCACAGGAGTGGATCAAAATATAGACAGTAGGAAGAGTCAGTCTTCTGGTACTTAAGTAGCGTTGTGCCTTTTCTATTTAATTCCATTGCCATTTCTGTATTTCATCGTCAATAAGAAGGTCAGAGGTATACAGTAAACCTGAAGTGAAGCATCGGAACTTTAACTAGCGTCACAGGAATGGTTCAAAACATAGACATTAAGAAGAGTCAGTCTTCTTGTACTTAAGTCGGCATTGTGCCATTTCTATTTATTTCCGAAGCAATTTCTGTGTTTCATCGTCAATAAGAAGGTCCAAGGGATACAGTAAACCTGAAGTGAAGCATCGGAATCTATAACTAGTGCCACAGGAATGGTTCAAATTATAGTCAGTGAGAAGAGTCAGTCTTCTTGTACTTAAGTAGCATTGTGCCTTTTCTATTTAATTCCATTGCAATTTCTGTGTTTCATCGTCAAAAAGAAGGTCAGAGGGATACAGTAAACCTGAAGTGAAGCTACGGAATCTATAACTAGTGTCACAGGAATGGATCAAAGCATAGGCAGTAGGAAGAGTCGGTCTTCTTGTACTTAAGTCGGCATTGTGCCTTTTGTATTTAATTCCGATGCAATACCTGTGTTTTATCGTCAATAAGAAGGTCCAAGGGCAACAGTAAACCTGAAGTGAAGCATCGGAATCTGTAACCAGCGTCACAATAGTGGTTCAAAACATAGTCAGTAAGAGGATTCAGTCTTTTTGTACTTAAGTCGGAATACTGCCTTTTCTATTTAATTCCGATGCAATTTCTGTGTTTCATCGTCAATAAGAAGGTCAGAGGGATACAGTAAACCTGAAGTGTTGCAACGGAATCTATAACTAGTGTCACAGAATGGTTCAAATCATAGTCAGTAAGAAGTGTCAGTCTTCTTGTACTTAAGTCGGCATTGTGCTTTTTCTATTTCATACCGATGCAATTCCAGTGTTTCATCGTCAATAAGAATGTCAGAGGGATACAGTAAACCTGAAGTGAAGCATCGGATTCTCTAACTTGCGTCAGAGGAATAGTTCAAAACATAGACAGTAAGAAGAGTCAGTCTTCTTGTACTTAAGTCGGCATTGTGCTTTTCTATTTAATTCCGATGCAATATCTGTGTTTCATCGTCAATAAGAAGGTCCAAGGGATACAGTAAACCTGAAGTGAAGCATCGGAATCTATATCTAGTGTCACAGGAATGGTTCAAAACGTAGACAGTAGGAAGAGTCAGTCGTCTTGTACTTAAGTCAGCATTGTACCCTTTTCTATATAATTCCGATGCACTTTCTCTGTTTCATGGTCAATAAGATGGTCCAAGGGATACAGTAAACCTGAAATAAATCACCGGAATCTATAACTAGTGTCACAGGAATGCTTCAAAACATAGACAGTAGGAAGAGTCAGTCAACATGTACCTAAGTCGGCATTGTGCCTTTTGTATTTAATTCAGATGCAATTTCTGTGTTTCGTCGTCAATAGGAAGGTCAGAGGGATACAGTAAACCTGAAGTGAAGCATCGGAATCTATAACTAGTGTCACAGGAGTGGTTCAAAACATAGTCAGTAAGAAGAGTCAGTCTTCTTGTACTTAAGTCGGCATTGTGCCTTTTGTATTTCATTCCGATGCGATTTCTGTGTTTCATCGTCAATAAGAACGTCCAAGGATTACAGTAAACCTGAAGTGAAACATCGGTATCTACAACTAGTGTCACAAGAACGGTTCAAAACATAGACAGTAGGGAAAGTCAGTCTTCTTGTACTTAAGTAGCATTGTGCCTTTTCTATTTAATTCCGATGCAATGTATGTGTTTCATCGTCAATAAGAAGGTCCAAGGGATACAGTAAACCTGAAGTGAAGCATCGGAATCTGTAACTAGCGTCACAGGAGTGCTTCAAAACATAGTCATTAAGAAGAGTCAGTCTTCTTGTACTTAAGTCGGCATTGTGCCTTTTCTATTTAAATCCGATGCAATTTCTGTCTTTCATCGTCAATAAGAAGATCAGAGGGATACAGTAAACCTGAAGTGTAGCATCGGAATCTATAACTAGTGTCACAGGAATGGTTCAAATCACAGTCAGTAAGAAGAGTCAGTCTTCTTGTACTTAAGTCGGCATTGTGCTTTTTCTATTTAATTCCGATGCAATTTCAGTGTTTCATCGTCAATAAGAATGTCAGTGGGATACAGTAAACCTGAAGTGAAGCATCGGAATCTATATCTAGTGTCACAGGAATGGTTCAAAACATAGACAGTAAGGAGAGTCAGTCTTCTTGTACTTAAGTCGGCATTGTGCCATTTGTATTTAATTCCGATGCAATTTCTGTGCTTCAACGTCAATAAGTAGGTCAGAGGGATACAGTAAACCTGAAGTGAAGCATCGGAATCTATAACTAGTGTCACAGGAATGGTTCAAAACAGTCAGTAAGAAGAGTCAGTCTCCTTGTACTTAAATCGGCATTGTGCCTTTTGTATTTAATTCCGATGCAATTTCTGTGTTTCATCGTCAATAAGATGGTCAGAGGGATACTGAATACCTGAAGTAAAGCATCGGAATCTATAACTAGTGTCACAGGAATGGATGAAACATGGACAGTGTGAAGAGTCAGTCTTCTTGTACTTAAGTCAGCATTGTGCCTTTTGTATTTAATTCCGAAGCAATCTCTGTGTTTCATCGTCAATAAGAAGGTCAGAGAATTACAGAAAACCTGAAGTGAAGCATCGGAATATATAACTAGTGTCACAGGAATGGTTCAAAACATAGACAGTAGGAAGAGTCAGTCTTCTTGTACTTAAGTCAGCATTGTGCCTTTTGTATTTCATTCCGATGCACTCTCTGTGTTTCATGGTCAATAAGAAGGTCCAAGGGATACAGTAAACCTGAAATGAAGCATCGGAATCTATAACTAGTGTCACAGGAATGTTTCAAAACATACACAATAGGAAGTGTCAGTCTTCATATACTTAAGTCGGCATTGTGCCTTTTGTATTTAATTACGATGCAATTTCTGTGTTTCATCGTCAATAAGAAGGTCAGAGGGATTCAGTAAACCTGAAGTGAAGCATCGGAATCTATAACTAGTGTCACAGGAATGGTTCAAAGCATAGACAGTAAGAAAGGTTAGTCTTCTTGTACTTAAGTCGGCATTGTGACTTTTATATTTAATTCCGATGCAATTTCTGTGTTTTATCGTCAATAAGAAGATCAGAGGGATACAGAAAACCTGAAGTGAAGCATCGGAATCTATAACTAGTGTCATAGGAATGGTTCAAAACATAGACAGTAGGAAGAGTCAGTCTTCTTGTACCTAAGTCGGCATTGTGCTTTTCTATTTAATTCCGATGCAATTTCTGTGTTTATCGTCAATAAGACCGTCCAAGGGATACAGTAAACCTGAAGTGAAACATCGGAATCTATAACTAGTGTCACAAGAACGGTTCAAAACATAAACAGTAGGAAAAGTCAGTCTTCTTGTACTTAAGTAGCATTGTGCCTTTTCTTTTTAATTCCGATGCAATTTCTGTGTTTCATCGTCAATAAGAAGGTCCAAGGGATACAGTAAACCTGAAGTGAAGCATTTGAATCTAAAACTAGTGTCACAAGAACGGTTAAAAATATAGACAGTAGGAAGAGTAAGTCTTTTTGTACTTGAGTAGCATTGTGCCTTTTCTATTTAATTCCGATGCAATTTCTGTGTTTCATCGTCAATAAGAAGGTCACAGGGATACAGTAAACCTGAAGTGTAGCAACGGAATCTATAACTTGTGTCACAGGAATGGTTCAAATCATAGTCAGTAAGAAGAGTCAGTCTTCTTGTACTTAAGTCGGCATCGTGCTTTTTCTATTTCATACCGATGCAATTCCAGTGTTTCATCGTCAATAAGAATGTCAGAGGGATACAGTAAACCTGAAGTGAAGCATCGGAATCTGTAACTTGCGTCAGAGGAATAGTTCAAAACCTTGACTGTAAGAAGAGTCAGTCTTCTTGTACTTAAGTCGGCATTGTGCTTTTCTATTTAATACCGATGCAATTTCTGTGTTTATCGTCAATAAGACCGTCCAAGGGATACAGTAAACCTGGAGTGAAACATCGGAATCTATAACTAGTGTCACAAGAACGGTTCAAAACATAGACAGTAGGAAAAGTCAGTTTTCTTGTACTTAAGTAGCATTGTGCCTTTTCTATTTAAATCCGATGCAATTTCTGTGTTTCATCGTCAATAAGAAGGTCAGAGGGATACAGTAAACCTGAAGTGAAGCATCGGAATCTATAATTAGTGTCATAGGAATGGTTCAAAACATAGACAGTAGGAAGAGTCAGTCTTCTTGTACTTAAGTCAGCATTGTGCCTTTTCTATATGATTCCGATGCACTTTCTGTCTTTCATGGTCAATAAGATGATCCAATGGATACAGTAAACCAGAAATGAAGCATCGGAATCTATAACTAGTGTCACAGGAATGTTTCAAGACATAGACAGTAGGAAGAGTCAGTCTACACGTACTTAAGTCGGCATTGTGCCTTTTGTATTTAATTCAGATGCAATTTCTGTGTTTCATTGTCAATAAGAAGGTCAGAGGGATACTGTAAACCTGAAGGGAAGCATCGGAATCTATAACTAGTGTCACAGGAGTGGTTCAAAGCAAAGTCAATAAGAAGAGTCAGTCTTCCTGTACATATGTCGGCTTTGTGCCTTTTGTATTTAATTCCGGTGCAGTATCTGTGTTTCATCGTCGATAAGAACGTCCAAGGGATACAGTGAACCTGAAGTGAAGCATTTGAATCTAAAACTAGTGTCACAGGAACGGTTAAAAATATAGACAGTAGGAAGAGTCAGTCTTCTTGTACTTAAGTAGCGTTGAGCCTTTTCTATTTCATTCCGATGCAATTTCTGTATTTCATCGTCTATAAGAAGGTCAGAGGTATACAGTAAACCTGAAGTGAAGCATCGGAATCTCTAACTTGCGTCAGAGGAATAGTTCAAAACATAGACAGTAAGAAGAGTCAGTCTTCTTGTACTTAAGTCGGCATTGTGCCCTTTTCTATATAATTCCGATGCACTTTCTGTGTTTCATGGTCAATATGATGGTCCAAGGGATACAGTAAACCTGAAATAAATCATCGGAATCTATAACTAGTGTCACAGGAATGCTTCAAAACATTGACAGTAGGAAGAGTCAGTCCACATGTACTTAAGTCGGCATTGGGCCTTTTGTATTTAGATCCGATGCAATTTCTGTGTTTCATCGTCAATAAGAAGGTCAGAGGGATACTGAAAACCTGAAGTGAAGCATCGGAATCTATGACTAGTGTCACAGGAATGGATCAAACATGGACAGTGTGAAGAGTCAGTCTTCTTGTACTTAAGTCGGCATTGTGCCCTTTTCTATATAATTCCGATGCACTTTCTGTGTTTCATGGTCAATATGATGGTCCAAGGGATACAGTAAACCTGAAATAAATCATCGGAATCTATAACTAGTGTCACAGGAATGCTTCAAAACATAGACAGTAGGAAGAGTCAGTCTTCTTGTACTTAAGTAGCGTTGAGCCTTTTCTATTTCATTCCGATGCAATTTCTGTATTTCATCGTCAATAAGAAGGTCAGAGGTATACAGTAAACCTGAAGTGAAGCATCGGAATCTCTAACTTGCGTCAGAGGAATAGTTCAAAACATAGACAGTAAGAAGAGTCAGTCTACATGTACTTAAGTCGGCATTGTGCTTTTTCTATTTAATTCCGATGCAATTTCAGTGTTTCATCGTCAATACGAATGTCAGTGGGATACAGTAAACCTGAAGTGAAGCATCGGAATCTATATCTAGTGTCACAGGAATGGTTCAAAACATAGACAGTAAGGAGAGTCAGTCTTCTTGTACTTAAGTCGGCATTGTGCCATTTGTATTTAATTCCGATGCAATTTCTGTGCTTCAACGTCAATAAGAAGGTCAGAGGGATACAGTAAACCTGAAGTGAAGCATCGGAATCTATAACTAGTGTCACAGGAATGGTTCAAAACAGTCAGTAAGAAGAGTCAGTCTCCTTGTACTTAAGTCGGCATTGTGCCTTTTGTATTTAGATCCGATGCAATTTCTGTGTTTTATCGTCAATAAGAAGGTCAGAGGGATACTGAAAACCTGAAGTGAAGCATCGGAATCTATGACTAGTGTCACAGGAATGGATCAAACATGGACAGTGTGAAGAGTCAGTCTTCTTGTACTTAAGTCAGCATTGTGCCTCTTGTATTTAATTCCGATGCAATCTCTGTGTTTCATCGTCAATAAGAAGGTCAGAGAATTACAGAAAACCTGAAGTGAAGCATCGGAATATATAACTAGTGTCACAGGAATGGTTCAAAACATAGACAGTAGGAATAATCAGTCTTCTTGTACTTAAGTCAGCATTGTGCCTTTTGCATTTCATTCCGATGCACTTTCTGTGTTTCATGGTCAATAAGAAGGTCCAAGGGATACAGTAAACCTGAAATGAAGCATCGGAATCTATAACTAGTGTCACAGGAATGTTTCAAAACATACACAGTAGGAAGTGTCAATCTACATGTACTTAGGTTGGCATTGTGCCTTTTGTATTTACGTACGATGCAATTTCTGTGTTTCATCGTCAATAGGAAGGTCAGAGGGATACAGTAAACCTGAAGTGAAGCATCGGAATCTATAACTAGTGTCACAGGAATGGTTCAAAGCATAGACAGTAAGAAAGGTCAGTCTTCTTGTACTTAAGTCGGCATTGTGACTTTTATATTTAATTCCGATGCAATTTCTGTGTTTTATCGTCAATAAGTAGATCAGAGGGATACAGAAAATCCTGAAGTGAAGCATCGGAATCTATAACTAGTGTCATAGGAATGGTCAAAACATAGACAGTAGGAAGAGTCAGTCTTCTTGTACTTAAGTCAGAATTGTGCCTTTTCTATATAATTCCGATGCACTTTCTGTGATTCATGGTCAATAAGATGGTCCAATGGATACAGTAAACCTGAAATGAAGCATCGGAATCTATAACTAGTGTCACAGGAATGTTTCAAAACATAGACAGTAGGAAGAGTCAGTCTACACGTACTTGAGTCGGCATTGTGCCTTTTGTATTTAATTCAGATGCAATTTCTGTGTTTCATTGTCAATAAGAAGGTCAGAGGGATACAGTACACCTGAAGGGAAGCATCGGAATCTATAACTAGTGTCACAGGAGTGGTGCAAAGCAAAGTCAATAAGAAGAGTCAGTCTTCTTGTACATATGTCGGCTTTGTGCCCTTTTGTATTTAATTCCGATGCAGTTTCTGTGTTTCATCGTCGATAAGAACGTCCAAGGGATACAGTAAACCTGAAGTGAAGCTTTTGAATCTAAAACTAGTGTCACAGGAACGGTTAAAAATATAGACAGTAGGGAGAGTCAGTCTTCTTGTACTTAAGTAGCATTGTGCCTTTTCTATTTAATTCCGATGCAATTTCTGTGTTTCATCGTCAATAAGAAGGTCAGAGGGATACAGTAAACCTGAAGTGTAGCAACGGAAACTATAACTTGTGTCACAGGAATGGTTCAAATCATAGTCAGTAAGAAGAGTCAGTCTTCTTGTACTTAAGTCGGCATCGTGCTTTTTCTATTTCATACCGATGCAATTCCAGTGTTTCATCGTCAATAAGAATGTCAGAGGGATACAGTTAACCTGAAGTGAAGCATCGGAATCTGTAACTTGCGTCAGAGGAATAGTTCAAAACATTGACAGTAAGAAGAGTCAGTCTTCTTGTACTTAAGTCGGCATTGTGCTTTTCTATTTAATTCCGATGCAATTTCTGTGTTTATCGTCAATAAGACCGTCCAAGGGATACAGTAAACCTGAAGTGAAACATCGGGATCTATAACTAGTGTCACAAGAACGGTTCAAAACGTAGACAGTAGGAAAAGTCAGTCTTCTTGTACTTAAGTAGCATTGTGCCTTTTCTATTTAATTCCGATGAAATTTCTGTGTTTCATCGTCAATAAGAAGGTCCAAGGGATACAGTAAACCTGAAGTGAAGCATCGGAATCTGTAACTAGCGTCACAGGAGTGGTTCAAAACATAGTCATTAAAAAGAGTCAGTCTTCTTGTACTTATGTCGGCATTGTGCTTTTTCTATTTAATTCCGATGCAATTTCAGTGTTTCATCGTCAATAAGAATGTCAGTGGGATACAGTAAACCTGAAGTGAAGCATCGGAATCTATATCTAGTGTCACAGGAATGGTTCAAAACATAGACAGTAAGGAGAGTCAGTCTTCTTGTACTTAAGTCGGCATTGTGCCATTTGCATTTAATTCCGATGCAATTTCTGTGCTTCAACGTCAATAAGAAGGTCAGAGGGATACAGTAAACCTGAAGTGAAGCATCGGAATCTATAACTAGTGTCACAGGAATGGTTCAAAACAGTCAGTAAGAAGAGTCAGTCTCCTTGTACTTAAGTCGGCATTGTGCCTTTTGTATTTAATTCCGATGCAATTTCTGTGTTTCATCGTCAATAAGAAGGTCAGAGGGATACTGAAAACCTGAAGTGAAGCATCGGAATCTATAACTAGTGTTACAGGAATGGATCAAACATGGACAGTGTGAAGAGTCAGTCTTCTTGTACTTAAGTCAGCATTATGCCTTTTGTATTTAATTCCGATGCAATTTCTGTGTTTATCGTCAATAGGACCGTCCAAGGGATACAGTAAACCTGAAGTGAAAAATCGGAATCTATAACTAGTGTCACAAGAACGGTTCAAAACATAGACAGTAGGAAAAGTCTGTCTTCTTGTACTTAAGTCGGCAATGTGCCTTTTCTATTTAATTCCGATGCAATTTCTGTGTTTCATCGTCAATAAGAAGGTCCAAGAGAAACAGTAAACCTGAAGTGAAGCATCGGAATCTATAACTAGTGTCACAGGAATGGTTCAAAACTTAGTCAGTAAGAAGAGTCAGTCTTCTTGTACTTAAGTCGGCATTGTGCCTTTTGCATTTTATTCCGATGCAATTTCTGTATTTCGTCGCCAATAAGAAAGTCCAAAGGATACAGTAAACTTGAAGTGAGGCATCGGAATCTATAACTAGTGTCACAGGAATGGTTCAAAACATAGACAGTAGGAAGAGCCGGTCTTCTTGTACTTAAGTCGGCATTGTGCCTTTTGCATTTTATTCCGATGCCATATCTGTGTTTCATCGTCAATAAGAAGGTCCAAGGGATACAGTAAACCTGAAGTGAAGCATCGGAATCTGTAACTAGCGTCACAGGAGTGGTTCAAAACATAGTCAGTAAGAGGAGTTGGTCTTCTTGTACTTAAGTCGGCATTGTGCCTTTTGCATTTTATTCCGATGCCATATCTGTGTTTCATCGTCAATAAGAAGGTCCAAGGGCTACAGTAGACCTGAAGTGAAGCATCGGAATCTGTACTCTAGCGTCACAGGAGTGGTTCAAAACATAGTCAGTAAGAGGAGTCAGTCTTCTTGTACTTAAGTCGGCATTGTGCCTTTTCTATTTAATTCCGATGCAATTTCTGTGTTTCATCGTCAATAAGAACGTCAGAGGGATACAGTAAACCTGAAGTGTAGCAACGGAAACTATAACTTGTGTCACAGGAATGGTTCAAATCATAGTCAGTAAGAAGAGTCAGTCTTCTTGTACTTAAGTCGGCATCGTGCTTTTTCTATTTCATACCGATGCAATTCCAGTGTTTCATCGTCAATAAGAATGTCAGAGGGATACAGTTAACCTGAAGTGAAGCATCGGAATCTGTAACTTGCGTCAGAGGAATAGTTCAAAACATTGACAGTAAGAAGAGTCAGTCTTCTTGTACTTAAGTCGGCATTGTGCTTTTCTATTTAATTCCGATGCAATTTCTGTGTTTATCGTTAATAAGACTGTCCAAGGGATACAGTAAACCTGAAGTGAAACATCGGAATCTATAACTAGTGTCACAAGAACGGTTCAAAACATAGACAGTAGGAAAAGTAAGTCTTCTTGTACTTAAGTAGCATTGTGCCTTTTCTATTTAATTCCGATGCAATTTCTGTGTTTCATCGTCAATAAGAAGGTCCAAGGGATACAGTAAACCTGAAGTGAAGCATCGGAATCTGTAACTAGCGTCACAGGAGTGGTTCAAAACATAGTCATTAAAAAGAGTCAGTCTTCTTGTACTTAAGTCGGCATTGTGCTTTTTCTATTTAATTCCGATGCAATTTCAGTGTTTCATCGTCAATAAGAATGTCAGTGGGATACAGTAAACCTGAAGTGAAGCATCGGAATCTATATCTAGTGTCACAGGAATGGTTCAAAACATAGACAGTAAGGAGAGTCAGTCTTCTTGTACTTAAGTCGGCATTGTGCCATTTGTATTTAATTCCGATGCAATTTCTGTGCTTCAACGTCAATAAGAAGGTCAGAGGGATACAGTAAACCTGAAGTGAAGCATCGGAATCTATAACTAGTGTCACAGGAATGGTTCAAACCAGTCAGTAAGAAGAGTCAGTCTCCTTGTACTTAAGTCGGCATTGTGCCTTTTGTATTTAATTCCGATGCAATTTCTGTGTTTCATCGTCAATAAGAAGGTCAGAGGGATACTGAAAACCTGAAGTGAAGCATCGGAATCTATAACTAGTGTCACAGGAATGGATCAAACATGGACAGTGTGAAGAGTCAGTCTTCTTGTACTTAAGTCAGCATTGTGCCTTTTGTATTTAATTCCGATGCAATTTCTGTGTTTCATCGTCAATAAGAAGGTCAGAGAATTACAGAAAACCTGAAGTGAAGCATCGTAATATATAACTAGTGTCACAGGAATGGTTCAAAACATAGACAGTAGGAAGAGTCGGTCTTCTTGTACTTAAGTCGGCATTGTGCCTTTTGCATTTTATTCCGATGCCATATCTGTGTTTCATCGTCAATAAGAAGGTCCAAGGGCTACAGTAAACCTGAAGTGAAGCATCGGATTCTGTAACTAGCGTCACAGGAGTGGTTCAAAACATAGACAGTAAGAAGAGTCAGTCTTCTTGTACTTAAGTCGGCATTGTGCCTTTTCTATTTAATTCCGTTGCAATTTCTGTATTTCATCTTCAATAAGAAGGTCCAAGGGATACAGTAACCCTGAAGTGAAGAATCGGAATCTATATCTAGTGTCACAGGAATGGTTCAAATTATAGACAGTAAGGAGAGTTAGTCTTCTTGTACTTAAGTCGGCATTGTGCCTTTTGTGTATAATTCCGATGCAATTTCTGTGTTTCATCGTCAAAAAGGAGGTCAGAGGGATAAAGTAAACCTGAAGTGAAGCATCGGAATCTATAACTAGTGTCACAGAAATGGTTCAAAACATAGACAGTAGGAAGAGTCAGTCTTCTTGTACTTAAGTCGGCATTGTGCCTTTTGTATTTAATTCCGATGCAATATCTGTGTTTCATCGTCAATAAGAAGGTCCAAGGGCTACAGTAAACCTGAAGTGAAGCATCGGAATCTGTAACTAGCGTCACAGGAGTGGTTCAAAACATAGTCAGTAAGAGGAGTCAGTCTTCTTGTACTTAAGTCGGCATTGTGCCTTTTCTATTTAATTCCGATGAAATTTCTGTGTTTCATCGTCAATAAGAAGGTCAGAGGGATACAGTAAACCTGAAGTGTAGCAACGGAATCTATAACTAGTGTCACAGGAATGGTTCAAATCATAGTCAGTAAGAAGAGTCAGTCTTCTTGTACCTAAGTCGGCATTGTGCTTTTTCTATTTCATACCGATGCAATTCCAGTGTTTCATCGTCAATACGAAAGTCAGAGGGATACAGTAAACCTGAAGTGAAGGATCGGAATCTGTAACTTGCGTCAGAGGAACAGTTCAAAACATAGACAGTAAGGAGAGTCAATCTTCTTGTACTTAAGTCGGCATTGTGCTTTTCTATTTAATTCCGATGCAATATCTGTGTTTCATCGTCAATAAGAAGGTCCAAGAGATACAGTAGACCTGAAGTGAAGCATCGGAATCTATATCTAGTGGCACAGGAATGGTTCAAAACATAGACAGTAGGAAGAGTCAGTCTTCTTGTACTTAAGTCGGCATTGTTCCTTTTGTATTTAATAACGATGAAATATCTGTGTTTTATCGTCAATAAGAAGGTCCAATGGCTACAGTAAACCTGAAGTGAATCATCGGAATCTGTAACTAGCGTAACAGGAGTGGTTCAAAGCATAGTCAGTAAGAAGAGTCAGTCTTCTTGTACTTAAGTCGGCATTGTGCTTTTTCTATTTCATTCCGATGCAATTTCAGTGTTTCATCGTCAACAATTATGTCAGAGGGATACAGTAAACCTGAAGTGAAACATCGGAATCTGTAACTAGCGTCACAGGAATTGTTCAAAACATAGACAGTAGGATGAGTCAGTCTTCTTGTACATAAGTCGGCATTGTGCCTTTTGTATTTAATTCCGATGCAATTTCTGTGTTTCATCGTAATAAAGAAGGTCAGAGGGATACAGTAAACCTGAAGTGAAGCATCGGAATCTGTAACTAGTGTCATAGGAATGGTTCAAAACATAGACAGTTGGAAGAGTCAATCTTCTTGTACTTAAGTCGGCATTGTGCCTTTTGTATTTAATTCCGATGCAATATCTGTGTTTCATCGTCAATAGGAAGGTCCAAGGGCTACAGTAAACCTGAAGTGAAGCATCGGAATCTGTAACTGGCGTCACAGGAGTGGTTCAAAACATAGACAGTAAGAAGAGTCAGTCTTCTTGTACTTAAGTCAGCATTGTGCCTTTTCTATCTAATTCCGATGCACTTTCTGTGTTTCATGGACAGTTAGAAGGTCCGAGGGATACAGTAAACCTGAAATGAAGCATCGGAATCTATAACTAGTGTCACAGGAATGTTTCAAAACATAGACAGTAGGGAGAGTCAGTCTACATGTACTTAAGTCGGCATTGTGACTTTTGTATTTAATTACGATGCAATTTCTGTGCTTCATCGTCAATAAGAAGGTCCAACGGATACAGTAAACCTGAAGTGAAGCATCGGAATCTGTAACTGGCGTCACAGGAATGGTTCGAAGCATAGACACTAAGAAGAGTCAGTGTGCTAGTACTTAAGACGGCATTGTGCCTTTTGTATTTAATTCCGATGCGGTTTCTGTGTTTCATCGTCAATAAGAAGGTCAGAGATATACAGTGAACCTGAGGTGAAGCATCGGAATCTATAACTAGTGTCACAGGAATGGTTCAAAACATAGACAGTAGGAAGAGTCAGTCTTCTTGTACTTAAGTCGGCATTGTGCCTTTTCTATTTAATTCCGATGCGATTTCTGTATTTCGTCGCCAATAAGAAGGTCCAAAGGATACATTAAACCTGAAGTGAAGCATCCGATTCTATAACTAATGTCATAGGAATCGTTCAAAACATAGACAGTAGGAAGAGTCAGTCTTCTTGTACTTAAGTCGGCATTGTGCCTTTTGTATTTAATTGCGATGCAATTTCTGTGATTCATCGTCAAAAAGAAGGTCAGAGGGATACAGTAAATCTGAAGTGAAGCATCGGAATCTATAACTAGTGTCACAGGAATGGTTCAAAACATAGACAGTAGGAAGAGTCAGTCTTCGTGCACTTAAGTCGGCATTGTGCCTTTTGTATTTAATTCCGTAGCAATATCTGTGTTTCATCGTCAATAAGAAGGTCCAAGGGATACAGTAATCCTGAAGTGAAGCATCGGAATCTGTAACTAGCGTCACAGGAGGGGTTCAAATCATAGTCAGTAAGAAGAGTCAGTCTTCTTGTACTTAAGTCGGCATTGTGCCTTTTCTATTTAATTCCGATGCAATTTCTGTGTTTCATTGTCAATAAGAACGCCCAAGGGCTACAGTAAACCGGAAGTGAAGCATCGGAATCTATAACGAGTGTCACAGGAATGGTTCAAAGCATAGACAAAAAGAAGAGTCAGTCTTCTTGTACTTAAGTCGGCATTGGGCCTTTTGTATTTAATTCCGATGCAATTTCTGTGGTTCATCGTCAATATGAAGGTCAGAGGGATACAGTATACCTGAAGTGAAGCATCGGAATCTATAACTAGTGTCACCGGAATGGTTCAAAACATAGACAGTAGGAAGAGTCAGTCTTCTTGTACTTTAGTCGGCATTGTGCCTTTTCTATTTAATTCCGATGCAATTTCTGTATTTCGTCGCCAATAAGAAGGTCCAAAGGATACAGTAAACCTGAAGTGAAGCATCGGAATCTATAACTAATGTCACAGGAATCGTTCAAAACAAAGACAGTCTGAAGAGTCAGTCTTCTTGTAAATAAGTCGGCATTGTGCCTTTTGTATTTAATTCCGATGCAATTTCTGTGTTTCATCGTCAAAAAGTAGGTCAGAGGGTACAGTAAACCTGAAGTGAAGCATCGGAATCTATAACTAGTGTCACAGGAAAGGTTCAAAACATAGACAGTAGGAAGAGTCAGTCTTCTTGTACTTAAGTCGGCATTGCGCTTTTTCTATTTCATTCCGATGCAATTTCAGTGTTTCATCGACAATAAGAATGTCAGAGTGATACAGTAAACCTGAAGTGAAACATCGGAATCTGTAACTTGCGTCACAGGAATCGTTCAAAACATAGACAGTAGGAAGAGTCAGTCTTCTTGTACTTAAGTCAGCATAGTGCCTTTTCTATTTAATTCCGATGCACTTTCTGTGTTTCATGGACAATAAGAAGGGCCGAGGGATACAGTAAACCTGAAATGAAGCATCGGAATCTATAACTAGTGTCACAGGAATGTTTCAAAACATAGACAGTAGGAAGAGTCAGTCTACGTGAACTGAAGTCGGCATTGTGCCTTTTGTATTTAATTACGATGCAATTTCTGTGTTTCATCGTCAATAAGAAGGTCCAACGGATACAGTAAACCTGAAGTGAAGCATCGGAATATGTAACTTGCGTCACTGGAATGGTTCAAAACATGGACACTAAGAAAAGTCAGTGTGCTTGTACTTAAGACGGCATTGTGCCTTTTCTATTTAATTCCGATGCGATTTCTGTGTTTCATCGTAAATAAGAAGGACAGAGGGTTACAGAAAACCTGAAGTGAAGCATCGGAATCTATAACTAGTGTCACAGGAGTGGTTCAAAGCATAGACAGTGTGAAGAGTCAGTCTTCTTGTACTTAAGTCAGCATTGTGCCTTTTGTATTTAATTGCGATGCAATTTCTGTGTTTCATCATCAATAAGAAGGTCAGTGGGATACAGAAAACCTGTAGTGAAGCATCGGAATCTATAACTAGTGTCACAGGAATGGTTCAAAACATAGACAGTAGGAAGAGTCAGTCTTCTTGTACTTAAGTCAGCATTGTGCTTTTCTATTTAATTCCGATGCACATTCTGTGTTTCATGGTCAATAAGAAGGTCCAAGGGATACAGTAAACCTGAAATGAAGCATCGGAATCTATAACTAGTGTCACAGGAATGTTTCGAAACATAGACAGTAGGAAGAGTCAGTCTACATGTACTTAAGTCGGCATTGTGCCTTTTGTATTTAATTCCGATGCAATTTCTGTGTTTCATTGTCAATAAGAACGTCCAAGGGCTACAGTGAACCGGAAGTGAAGCATCGGAATCTATAACGAGTGTCACAGGAATGGTCCAAAACATAGACAGTAGGAAAAGTCAGTCTTCTTGTACTTAAGTCGGCATTGTGACTTTTCTATTTAATTCCGTTGCAATTTCTGTGTTTCATCGTTAATAAGAAGGTCCAAGGGATACAGTAAACCTGAAGTGAAGCATCGGAATCTATAACTAGTGTCACAGGAGTGGTTCAAACATAGACAAAAAGAAGAGGCAGTCTTCTTGTACTTAAGTCGGCATTGTGCCTTTTGTATTTAATTCCGATGCAATTCCTGTGATTCATCGTCAATATGAAGGTCAGAGGGATACAGTATACCTGAAGTGAAGCATCGGAATCTATAACTAGTGTCACAGGAATGGTTCAAATCATAGTCAGTAAGAAAAGTCAGTCTACTTGTACTTAAGTCGGCATTGTGCATTTTCTATTTCATTCCGATGCAATGTCAGTGTTTCATCGTCAATAAGAATGTCAGAGGGATACAGTAAACCTGAAGGGAAGCATCGGAATCTGTAACTTGCGACAGAGGATTGGTTCAAAACATAGACAATAAGAAGAGTCAGTCTTCTTGTACTTAAGTCGGCATTGTGCCTTTTCTATTTACTTCCGATGCAATTTCTGTGTTTCATCTTCAATAAGAAGGTCCAAGGGATACAGTAAACCTGAAGTGAAGCATCGGAATCTATATCTAGTGTCACAGGAATGGTTCAAATTATAGACAGTAAGGAGGGTCAGACTTCTTGTACTTAAGTCGGCATTGTGCCATTTGTATTTAATTCCGATGCAATTTCTGTGTTTCAACGTCAATAAGAAGGTCAGAGTGATACAGTAAACATGAAGTGAAGCATCGAAATCTATAACTAGTGTCACAGGAATGGTTCATAGCAGTCAGTAAGAAGAGCCAGTCTTCTTGCACTTATGTCGGCATTGTGAGTTTTGTATTTACTTCCGATGCAATTTCTGTGTTTCATCGTCAATAAGTAGGTCAGAGGGATACAGAAAACTTGAAGTGAAGCATCGGTATCTATAACTAGTGTCACAGGAGTGGTTCAAAGCATAGACAGTGTGAAGAGTCAGTCTTCTTGTACTTAAGTCAGCATTGTGCCTTTTGTATTTAATTGCGATGCAATTTCTGTGTTTCATCATCAATAAGAAGGTCAGTGGGATACAGAAAACCTGTAGTGAAGCATCGGAATCTATAACTAGTGTCACAGGAATGGTTCAAAACATAGACAGTAGGAAGAGTCAGTCTTCTTGTACTTAAGTCAGCACTGTGCCTTTTCTATTTAATTCCGATACACATTCTGTGTTTCATGGTCAATAAGAAGGTCCAAGGGATACAGTAAACCTGAAATGAAGCATCGGAATCTATAACTAGTGTCACACTAATGTTTCGAAACATAGACAGTAGGAAGAGTCAGTCTACATGTACTTAAGTCGGCATTGTGCCTTTTGTATTTAATTCTGATGCAATTTCTGAGTTTCATCGTCAATAAGAAGGTCAGAGGGATACACTAAACCTGAAATGAAGCATCGCAATCTATAACTAGTGTCAAAGGAATGGTTCAAAACATAGACAAAAAGAAGAGTCAGTGTTCATTTACTTAAGTCGGCATTGTGTCTTTTGTATTTAATTCCGATGCAATTTCTGTGATTCATCGTCAATAAGAAGGTCAGAGGGATACAGTAAACCTGAAGTGAAGCATCGGAATCTATAACTAGTGTCACAGAAATGGTTCAAAACAGTCAGTAAGAAGAGTCAGTCTTCTTGGACTTAAGTCGGCATTGCGCCTTTTGTATTTAATTCGGATGCAATTTCTGTGTTTCATCGTCAATAAGAAGGTCCAAGGGATACAGTAAATCTGAAGTGAAGCATCGGAATCTATAACTAGTGTCACAGGAATGGTTCAAATCATAGACTGTAAGAAGAGTCAGTCCTCTTATACTTAAGTCGGCATTGTGCCTTTTCTATTTAATTCCGATGCGATTTCTGTGTTTCATCGTCAATAAGAAGGTCAGAGGGATACAGTGAACCTGAGGTGAAGCATCGGAATCTATAACTAGTGCCACAGGAATGGTTCAAAACATAGACCGTAGGAAGAGTCAGTCTTCTTAAACTGAAGTCGGCATTGTGCCTTTTGTATTTAATTCCGATGCAATATCTGTGTTTCATCGTCAATAAGAAGGTCCAACGGATACAGTAAAAATGAAGTGAAGCATCGGAATCTGTAACTTGCGTCACAGGAATGGTTCAAAGCATAGACACTAAGAAGAGTCAGTCTGCTTTTACTTCAGACGGCATTGTGCCTTTTCTATTTAATTCCGATGCGATTTCTGTGTTTCATCGTCAATAAGAAGGTCAGAGGGATACAGTGAACCTGAGGTGAAGCATCGGAATCTATAACTAGTGCCACAGGAATTGTTCAAAACATAGACCGTAGGAAGAGTCAGTCTTCTTGAACTGAAGTCGGCATTGTGCCTTTTCTATTTCATTCCGATGCAATTTCTGTGTTTCATCGTCAATAAGAAGGTCCAAGGGATACAGTAAACCTGAAGTGAAGCATCGGAATCTATAACTAGTGTCACAGGATAGGTTCAAATCATAGACAAAAAGAAGAGTCAGTCTTCTTGTACTTAAGTCGGCATTGTGCCTTTTCTATTTCATTCCGATGAAATTTCTGTGATTCATCGTCAAAAAGAAGATCAGAAAGATACAGTAAACCTGAAGTGAAGCTTCGGAATCTATAACTAGTGTCACAGGAATGGTTCAAAACATAGACAGTAGGAAGAGTCAGTCTTCTTGTACTTAAGTCGGCATTGTGCCTATAGTATTTAATTCCGATGTAATTTCTGTGTATCATCGTTAAAAAGAAAGTCGGAGGGAAACAGTAAACCTGAAGTGAAGCATTGGAATCTATAACTAGTGTCACAGGAATGGTTCAAAACATAGACAGTAGGAAGAGTCAGACTTCTTGTACTTAAGTCAGCATTGTGCCTTTTCTATTTAATTCCGATGCACTTTCTGTGCTTCATGGACAATAAGAAGGTCCGAAGGATACAGTAAACCTGAAATGAAGCATCGGAATCTATAACTAGTGTCACAGGAATGTTACAAATCATAGACAGTAGGAAGGGTCAGTCTACATGTACTTAAGCCGGCATTGTGAATTTTGTATTTAATTACGATGCAATTTCTGTGTTTCATCGTCAATAAGAAGGTCCAACGGATACAGTAAACCTGAAGTGAAGCATCGGAATCTGTAACTTGCGTCACAGGAATGGTTCAAAGCATAGACACTAATAAGAGTCAGTCTGCTTGTACTTAAGACGGCATTGCGCCTTTTCTATTTAATTCCGATGCGATTTCTGTGTTTCATCGTCAATAAGAAGGTCAGAGGGATACAGTGAACCTGAGGTGAAACATCGGTATCTATAACTAGTGTCACAGGAATGGTTCCAAACATAGACAGTAGGACGAGTCAGTCTTCTTGCACTTAAGTCGGCATTGTGCCTTTTGTATTTAATTCCGATGCAATATCTGTGTTTCATCGTCAATAAGAAGGTCCAAGGGATACACTAAACCTGAAGTGAAGCATCGGAATCTGTAACTAGCGTCACAGGAGTGGTTCAAATCATAGTCAGTAAGATGAGTCAGTCTTCTTGTACTTAAGTCGGCATTGTGCCTTTTCTATTTAATTCCGATGCAATTTCTGTGTTTCATCGTCAATAAGAAGGCCTAAGGGATACAGTAAACCTGAAGTGAAGCATCGGAATCTATAACTAGTGTCACAGGTATGGTTCAAAACATAGACAAAAAGAAGAGTCAGTCTTCTTGTACTTAAGTCGGCATTGTTCCTTTTGTATTTAATTCCGATGCAATTTCTGTGATTCATCGTCAACATGAAGGTCAGAGGGATACAGTATACCTGAAGTGAAGCATCGGAATGTATAACTAGTGTCACCGGAATGGGTCAAAACATAGACAGTAGGTAGAGTCAGTCTTCTTGTACTTTAGTCGGCATTGTGCCTTTTCTATTTAATTCCGATGCAATTTCTGTATTTCGTCGCCAATAGGAAGGTCCAAAGGATACAGTAAACCTGAAGTGAAGCATCGGAATCTATAACTAATGTCACAGGAATCGTTCAAAACAAAGACAGTGGGAAGAGTCAGTCTTCTTGTAATTAAGTCGGCATTGTGCCTTTTGTATTTGATTCCGATGCAATTTCTGTGTTTCATCGTCAAAAAGGTCAGAGGGATACAACAAACCTGAAGTGAAGCATCGGAATCTATAACTAGTGTCACAGGAATGGTTCAAAACATAGACAGTAGGAAGAGTCAGTCTTCTTATACTTAAGTCAGCATTGTGCCTTTTCTATTTAATTCCGATGCACTTTCTGGGTTTCATGGTCAATAAGATGGTCCAAGGGATACAGTAAACATGAAATGAAGCATCGGAATCTATAACTAGTGTCACAGGAATTTTTCAAAACAAAGACAGTGGGAAGAGTCAGTCTACATGTACTTAAGTCGGCATTGTGCCTTTTGTATTTAATTCCGATGCAATTTCTGTGTTTCATCGTCAATACGAATTTCAGAGGGATACAGTAAACCTGACGTGAAGCATCGGAATCCACAACTAGTGTCACAGGAATGGTTCAAAACATAGTCAGTAAGAAAAGTCAGTCTTCTTGTACTTATGTCGGCATTGTGAGTTTTGTGTTTAATTCCGATGCGATTTCTGTGTTTCATCGTCAATAAGAAGGTCCAGGGGATACAGTAAATCTGAAGTGAAGCATCGGAATCTATAACTAGAGTCACAGGAATGGTTCAAAACATAGACAGTAAGAAGAGTCAGTCTTCTTGTACTTAAGTAGGCATTGTGCCTTTTCTATTTAATTCCGATGCAATTTCTGTGTTCCTTCGTCAATAAGAGGGTCCAAGGGATTCAGTAAACCTGAAGTGAAGCAACAGAATCTAAAACTAGTGTCACAGGAATGTTTCAAAGCAGAGACAGTAGGAAGAATCAGTCTACATGTACTTAAGTCGGCAATGTGACTTTTGTTTGTAATTCCGATGCAATTTCTGTGTTTCATCGTTAATAAGAAGGTCAGAGGGATACAGTAAACCTGAAGTGAAGCATCGGAATCAATAACTAATGTCACAGGAATCGTTCAAACATAGACTGTAGGAACAGTCAGTCTTCTTGTACTTAAGTCGGCATTGTGCCTTTTGTATTTAATTCCGATGCAATTTCTACGTTTAATCGTCAAAACGAAGGTCAGAGGGATACAGTAAACCAGAAGTGAAGCATCGGAATTTGTAACTAGTGTCACAGGAATGGTTCAAAACATCGACATTAGGAAGAGTCAGTCTTCTTGTACTTAAGTCGGCATTGTGCCTTTTCTATTTAAATCTGATGCAATTTCTGTGTTTCATCGTCAATAAGAAGGTCCAAGGGATACAGAAAACTTGATGTGAAGCATCGGAATCTGTAACTAGTGTCACAGGAATATTTCAAATCATAGACAAAAAGAAGAGTCAGTCTTCTTGTACTCAAGTCGGCATTGTGCATTTTGCATTTAATTCCGATGCAATTTCTGTGATTCATCGTCAATAAGAACGTCAGAGGGGTACAGTAAATCTGAAGTGAAGCATCGGAATCTATAACTAGTGTCACAGGAATGGTTCAAAACAGTCGGTAAGAAGAGTCAGTCTTCTAGTACTTAGGTCGTCATTGTGCCTTTTGTATTTAATTCCGATGCAATTTCTGTGTTTCAACGTCAATAAGAAGGTCCAAGGGATACAGTAAACCTGAAGTGAAGCATCGGAATCTATATCTAGTGTCACAGGAATGGTTCAAAACATAGTCAGTAAGGAGAGTCAGTCTTCTTAGACTTAAGTCGGCTTTGTGCCATTTGTATTTAATTCACATGCAATTTCTGTGTTTCGTCGTCAATAAGATGGTCTGAGGGATACAGTAAACCTGAAGTGAAGCATCGTAATCTATAATTAGTGTCACAGGAATGGTTCAAAACACTCAGTAAGAAGAGACAGTCTTCTTGTACTTAAGTCGGCATTGTGCCTTTTGTATTTAATTCCGATGCTATTTCTGTGTTTCATCGCCAATGAGAAGGTCCAAGGGACTCAATAAACCTGAAGTGAAGCAATGGAATCTATAACTAGTGTCACAGGAATGGTTCAAATCATAGACAGTAAGAAGAGTCAGCCTTCTTGTACTTAAGTCGGCATTGTGCCTTTTGTATTTAATTCCGATTCAATTTCTGTGTTTCATCGTCAATAAGAACGTCCAAGGGATACAGTAAACCTGAAGTGAAGCATCGGAATCTATAAGTAGTGGCCCAGAAATGGTTCAAAATATAGACAGTAATAAGAGTCAGTCTTCTTGTCGTGAAGTCGGCATTGTGCGTTTTCTATTTAATTCCGATGCAATGTCTGTGTTTCATCGTCAATAAGAAGATCCAAGGGATACAGTAAACCTGAAGTGAAGCATCGGAATCTATAACTGGTGTCACAGGAATGGTTCAAATAATAGACAAAAAGATGAGTCAGTCTTCTTGTACTTAAGTCGGCATTGTGCCTTTTGTAGTCAATTCCGATGCAATTTCTGTGATTCATCGTCAATAAGAAGGTCCAAGGGGTACAGCAAACCTGAAGTGAAGCATCGGAATCAATAACTAGTGTCACAGGAATGGTTCAAAACATAGACAGTAGGAAGAGGGACAGTCTTCTTGTACTTAAGTCGGCATTGTGCCTTTTGTATTTAATTCCGATGCAATTTCTGTGTTTCATCGTCAATAAGAAGGTCCAAGGGACTCAGTAAACCTGAAGTGAAGCATCGAAATCTATAACTAGTGTCACAGGAATGGTTCAAAGCATAGTCAGTAAGAAAGGTCAGTCTTCTTGTACTTAAGTCGGCATTGTGCCTTTTGTATTTAATTCCGATGCAATTTCTGTGTTTCATCGTCAATAAGAATATCAGAGGGATACAGTAATCCTGAAGTAAAGCATCGGAATCTATAACTAGTGTCACAGGAATGGTTCAAAACATAGACAGTAGGAAGAGTCAGTCTTCTAGTACTTAAGTCAGCATTGTGCCTTTTCTGTTTAATTCCGATGCACTTTCTGTGTTTCATCGTCAATAAGAAGGTCTAAGGTATACAGTAAACATGATATGAAGCATCGGAATCTATTACTAGCGTCACAGGAATGTTTCAAACATAGACAGTAGAAAGAGTCAGTCTACATGTACTTAAGTCGGCATTGTGCCTTTTGTATTTAATTCCGATTCAATTTCTGTGTTTCATCGTCAATAAGAACGTCCAAGGGATACAGTAAACCTGAGGAGAAGCATCGGAATCTATAACTAGCGTCACAGGAATGGTTAAAAACATAGACTGTAGGAAGAGTCAGTCTTCTTGTACTTAAGTCGGCATTGTGCCGTTTCTATTTAATTCCGATGCAATCTCTGTGTCTCATCGTCAATAAGAAGGTCCAAGGGATACAGTAAACCTGAAGTGAAGCATCGGAATCCATAACTAGTGTCACAGGAATGGTTCAAATTATAGACAGTAAGAAGAGTCAAAAATATTGTACTTAAGTCGGCATTATGCCCTTTTCAATTTAATTCCGATGCAATTACTGTGTTTCACCGTCAATAAGAAGGCCAGAGGGATACAGTAAACCTGAAGTGTAGCATCGGAATCTCTAACTAGTGTCACAGGAATGGTTCAAAACATAGTCAGTAAGAAGAGTCAGTCTTCTTGTACTTAAGTCGGCTTTGCGCCTTTTGTATTTAATTCCGATGCAATATCTGTGTTTCATCGTCAATAAGAAGGTCCAAGCGATACAGTAAACCTGAAGTGAAACATCGGAATCTATATCTAGTGTCACAGGAATGGTTCAAAGCATAGACAGTAAGTAGAGTCAGTCTTCTTGTACTTAAGTCGGCATTGTGCCATTTGTATATAATTCCGATGCAATGTCTGTGTTTCAACGACAATAAGAAACTCAGAAGGATACAGTAAGCCTGAAGTGAAGCATCGGAATCTATAACTAGTGTCACAGGAATGGTTCAAAACAGTCAGTAAGAAGAGTCGGTCTTCTTGTACTTAAGTCGGCATTGTGCCTTTTCTATTTAATTCCGATGCAATTTCTGTTTTTTCATCTTCAATAAGAAGGTCAGAGGGATAAAGTAAACCTGAAATGAAGCATCGGAATCTGTAACTAGCGTCACAGGAATGGTTCAAAGCGTAGTCAGTAAGAAGAGTCAGTCTTCTTGTACTTAAGTCGGCTTTGCGCCTTTTGTATTTAATTCCGATGCAATTTCTGTATTTCATCGTCAATCAGAACGTCCAAGGGATACAGTAAACCTGAGCAGAAGCATCGGAATCTATAACTAGCGTCACAGGAATGGTTGAAAACATAGACAGTAGGAAGACTCAGTCTTCTTGTACTTAAGTCGGCATTGTGCCTTTTCTATTTAATTCCGATGCAATCTCTGCGTCTCATCGTCAATACGAATGTCCAAGGGATACAGTAAACCTGAAGTGAAGCATCGGAATCTCTAACTAGTGTCACAGGAATGTTTCAAAACATAATCAGTAAGAAGAGACAGTCTTCTTGTACATAAGTCGGCATTGTGCCTTTTGTATTTAATTCCGATGCAATATCTGTGTTTAATCGTCAATAAGAAGGTCAGAGGGATACAGTAAACCTGCAGTGAAACATCGGAATCTGTAACTAGTGTCACAGGAATGGTTCAAAGCATAATCAGTAAGAAGAGTCAGTCTTCTTGTACTTAAGTCGGCATTGTGCCTTTTGTATTTAATTCCGATGCAATTTCTGTGTTTCATCGTCAATAAGAAGGTCCAAGGGATACAGTAAACCTGAAGTGAAGCATCGGAATATATAACTAGTGTCACAGGAATGGTTCAAAATATAGACAGTAAGAAGAGTCAGAAATCTTGTACTTAGGTCGGCATTATGCCCTTTTTAATTTAATTCCGATGCCATTTCTGTGTTTCACCATCAATAAGAAGGACAGAGGGATACAGTAAACCTGAAGTGAAGCATCGGAATCTCTAACTAGTGTCACAGGAATGGTTCAAAATATAATCAGTAAGAAGAGTCAGTCTTCTTGTACATAAGTCGGCATTGTGCCTTTTGTATTTAATTCCGATGCAATATCTGTGTTTCATCGTCAATAAGAAGGTCCAAGGGATACAGTAAACCTGAAGTGAAGCATCGGAATTAGTAACTAGCGTCGCAGGAATGGTTCAAAACATTGTCAGTAAGAAGAGTCAGTCTTCTGGTACTTAAGTGGGCATTGTGCCTTTTCTATTTACTTCCGATGCAATTTCTGTGTTTCATCGTCAATAAGAAGGTCCAAGGGAAACAGTAAACCTGAAGTGAAGCATCGGAATCTAAACTAGTGTCATAGGAATGGTTCAAAACTTAATCAGAAAGAAGAGTCAGTCTTCTTGTACTTAATCGGCATTGTGCCTTTTGTATTTAATTCCGATGCAATTTCTGTGTTTCATCGTCAATAAGAATGTCCAAGGGATACAGTAAACCTGAAGTGAAGCATCGGAATCTGTAACTAGTGTCACAGGAATGGTTGTAAACATAGACAGTAGGAAGAGTCAGTCTTCTTGTACTTAAATCGGCATTGTGCCTCTTGTATTTAACTCCGATGCACTATCTGTGTATCATCGTCAATAAGAAGGTCCAAGAGATACAATAAACCTGAAATGAAGCATCTGATTCTATAACTAAGGTCTTAGGACTGTTTCAAAACATAGACAGTAGGAAAAGTCAGTCTTGTTGTACTTAAGTCGGCATTGTGCCTTTTCTATTTAATTCCGATGCAATTTATGTGTTTCATCGTCAATAAGAAGGCCAGAGGGATACATTAAACCTGAAGTGAAGTTTCGGAATCTATAACTAGTGTCACAGGAATGGTTCAAATCATAGTCAGTAAGAAGAGTCAGTCTTCTTGTACCTAAGTCGGCATTGTGCCTTTTCTATTACATTCCGATGCAATATCTGTGTTTCATCGTCAATAAGAAGGTCAGAGGGATATAGTAAACCTGAAGTGAAGCATCGGAATCTGTAACTAGTGTCACAGGACTGGTTCCAAACATAGTCAGTAAGAAGAGTCAGTTTCCTTGTACTTAAGTCGGCATTGTGCTTTTGTATTTAATTCCGATGCAATTTCTGTGATTCATCGTCAATAGGAAGGTCAGAGGGATACTGTAATACTGAAGTGAAGCATCGGAATCTATAACTAGTGTCACAGGAATGGTTCAAAACATAGACAAAAAGAAGAGTCAGTCTTCTTGTACTTAAGTCGGCATTGTGCCTTTTGTATCTAATTCCGATGCAGTTTCTGTGTTTCATCGTCAATAAGAAGGTCAGAGGGATACAGTAAACCTTAAGTGAAGCATCGGAATCCATAACTAGTGTCACAGGAATGGATCAAAACAGTCAGTAAGAAGAGTCAGTCTCCTTGTACTTATGTCGGCATTGTGCCTTTGTATTTTATTCCGATGCAATTACTGTGTTTCACCGTCAATAAGAAGGTCCAAGGGATACAGTAAATCTGAAGTGAAACATCGGAATCTATAACTAGTGTCACAGGAATGGTTCAAAACATAGACAGTAAGAAGAGTCAGTCTTCTTGTACTTAAGTTGGCATTGTGCCTTTTGTATTTAATTCCGATGCAATTTCTGTATTTCATCGTCAATAAGAACGTCCAAGGGATACAGTAAACCTGAGGAGAAGCATCGGAATCTATAACTAGCGTCACAGGATGGTTCAAAATATAGACAGTAAGAAGAGTCAGAAATATTGTAGTTAAGTCGGCATTATGCCCTTTTCAATGTAATTCCGATGCAATTACTGTGTTTCACCGTCAATAAGAAGGTCAGAGGGATACAGTATACCTGAAGTGAAGCATCGGAATCTGTAACTAGTGTTACAGGAATGGTTCAAAACATAATCAGTAAGAAGAGTCAGTCTTCTTGTACTTAAGTCGGCATTGTGCCTTTTGTATTTAATTCCGATGCAATTTCCGTGTTTCATCGTCAATAAGAAGGTCCAAGGGATACAGTAAACCTGAAGTGAAGCATCGGAATCTATATCTAGTGTCACAGGAATGGTTCAAAATATAGACAGTAAGAAGAGTCAGAAATCTTGTACTTAAGTCGGCATTATGCCCTTTTCAATTTAATTCCGATGCAATTTCTGTGTTTCACGGTCAATAAGAAGGACAGAGGGATACAGTAAACCTGTAGTGAAGCATCGGAATCTCTAACTAGTGTCACAGGAATGGTTCAAAACATAATCAGTAAGAAGAGACAGTCTTCTTGTACATAAGTCGGCATTGTGCCTTTTGTATTTAATTCCGTTGCAATATCTGTGTTTCATCGTCAATAAGAAGGTCTAAGGGATACAGTAAACTTGAAGTGAAGCATCGAAATTAGTAACTAGCGTCGCAGGAATGGTTCAAATCATTGTCAGTAAGAAGAGTCAGTCTTCTGGTACTTAAGTCGGCATTGTGCCTTTTCTATTTACTTCCGATGCAATTTCTGTGTTTCATCGTCAATAAGAACGTCCAAAGGATACAGTGAACCTGAAGTGAAGCATCGGAATCTATAACTAGTGTCACAGGAATGGTTCAAAACACAGACAGTAGGAAGAGACAGTCTTCTTGTACCTAAGTCGGCATTGTGCCTTTTCAATTTAATTCCGATGCAATTGCTGTGTTTCATCGTCAATACGAACGTCAGAGGGATACAGTAAACCTGAAGTGAACCATCGGAATCTGTAACTAGCGTCACAGGAATGGTTCAAATCATAGACAGTAAGAAGAGTCAGTCTTCTTGTACTTAAGTCGGCATTGTGCCTTTTCTATTTAATTCCGATGCAATTTCTGTGTTTCATCGTCAATAAGAAGGTGCAAGGGATACAGTAAACCTGAAGTGAAGCATCGGAATCTAAACTAGTGTCATAGGAATGGTTCAAAACATAGACAAAAAGAAGAGTCAGTCTTCTTGTACTTAAGTCGGCATTGTGCCTTTTGTATTTAATTCCGATGCAATTTCTGTGTTTCATCGTCAATAAGAAGGTCCAAGGGATACAGTAAACCTGAAGTGAAGCATCGGAATCTATAACTAGTGTCACAGGAACGGTTCAAAACATAGACAGTAGGAAGAGTCAGTCTTCTTGTACCTAAGTCGGCATTGTGCCTCTTGTATTTAACTCCGATGCACTATCTGTGTATCATCGTCAATAAGAAGGTCCAAGGGATACAATAAACCTGAAATGAAGCATCTGATTCTATAACTAAGGCCATAGCACTGTTTCAAAACATAGACAGTAGGAAAAGTCAGTCTTTTTGTACTTAAGTCGGCATTGTGCCTTTTCTATTTAATTCCGATGCAATTTCTGTAATTTCATCGTCAATAAGAAGGCCAGAGGGATACATTAAACCTGAAGTGAAGCTTCGGAATCTGTAACTAGTGTCACAGGAATGGTTCAAATCATAGTCAGTAAAAAGAGTCAGTCTTCTTGTACCTATGTCGGCATTGTGCCTTTTCTATTACTTTCCGATGCAATATCTGTGTTTCATCGTCAATAAGAAGGTCCAAAGGATACAGTAAACCTAAAGTGAATCGTCGGAATCTATAACTAGTGTCACAGGAATGGTTCAAAAAATAGTCTGTACGAAGAGTCAGTCTTCTTGTACTTAAGTCGGCATTGTGCCTTTTCTATTTAATTCCGATGCAATTTCTGTGTTTCATCGTCAATAAGAAGGTCCAAGGGAAACAGTAAACCTGAAGTGAAGCATCGGAATCAATAACTAGTGTCACAGGAATGGTTCATAACATAGACAAAAAGAAGAGTCTGTCTTTTTGTACTTAAGTTGGCATTGTGCCTTTTGTATTTAATTCCGATGCAATTTCTGTGTTTCATCGTCAATAAGAAGGTCAGAGGGATACAGGAAACCTGAAGTGAAGCATCGGAATCCATAACTAGTGTCACAGGAATGTTTCAAAACAGTCAGTAAGAAGAGTCAGTCTTCTTGTACTTATGTCGGCATTGTGCCTTTTGTATTTTATTCCGATGCAATTTCTGTGTATCATCGTCAATAAGAAGGTCCAAGGGATACAGTAAATCTGAAGTGAAGCATCGGAATCTATAACTAGTGTCACAGGAATGGTTCAAAACATAGACAGTAAGAAGAGTCAGTCTTCTTGTACTTAAGTCGGCATTGTGCCTTTTGTATTTAATTCCGATCCAATTTCTGTGTTTCATCGTCAGAAAGAAGGTCAGAGGGATACAGTAAACCTGAAGTGAAGCATCGGAATCTATAACTAGTGTCACAGGAATGGTTCAAAATATAGACAGTAGGAAGAGTCAGTCTTCTTTTACTTAAGTCAGCATTATGCCTTATCTATTTAATTCCGATGCACTTTCTGTGTTTCATCGTCAATTAGAAGGTCCAAGGGATACAGCAAACCTGAAGTGAAGCATCGGAATCTATAACTAGTGTCACAGGAATGGTTCAAAAATTAGTCAGTAAGAAGAGTGAGTCTTCTTGTACTTATGTCGGCATTGTGCCTTTTGTATTTAATTCCGATGCAATTTCAGTGTTTCATCGCCAATAAGAAGGTCAGAGGGATACAGTAAACTGAAGTGAAGCATCGGAATCTGTAACTTGCGTCACAGGATTGGTTCAAAACATAGATAGTAGGAAGAGTCAGGCTTCTTGTACTTAAGTCGGCATTGTGCCTTTTCTATTACATTCCGATGCAATATCTGTGTTTCATCGTCAATTAGAAGGTCAGAGGGATACAGTATACCTGAAGTGAAGCATCGCAATCTCTAACTAGTGTCACAGGGATGGTTCAAAACATAATCAGTAATAAGAGACAGTCTTCTTGTACAAAAGTCGGCATTGTTCCTTTTGTATTCAATTCCGATGCAATATCTGTGTTTAATCGTCAATAAGAAGATCAGAGGGATACAGTAAACCTGAAGTGAAGCATCGGAATCTGTAACTAGTGTCACAGGAATGGTTCAAAACATAATCAGTAAGAAGAGTCAGTCCTCTTGTACTTAAGTCGGCATTGTGCCATTTGAATATAATTCCGATGCAATGTCTGTGTTTCAACGACAATAAGAAAGTCAGAAGGATACAGTAAACCTGAAGTGAAGCATCGGAATCTATAACTAGTGTCACAGGAATGGTTCAAAACAGTCAGTAAGAAATGTCAGTCTTCTTGTACTTAAGTCGGCATTGTGCCTTTTCTATTTAATTCCGATGCAATTTATGTTTTTCATCTTCAATAAGAAGGCAAGAGGGATAGAGTAAACCTGAAGTGAAGCATCGGAATCTGTAACTAGCGTCACAGGAATGGTTCAAAGCATAGACAGTAGGAAGAGTCAGTCTTCTTGTACTTAAGTCGGCATTGTGCATTTTGTATTTAATTCCGATGCAATTTCTGTGTTTCATCGTCAATAAGAAGGTCCAAGGGATACAGTAAACCTGAGGTTAAGCATCGGAATCTATAACTAGAGTCACAGGAATGGCTCAAAATATAGGCAATAAGAAGAGTCAGAAATCTTGTACTTATGTCGGCATTATGCCCTTTTCAATTTAATTCCGATGCAATTTCTGTGTTTCACCGTCAATAAGAAGGACAGAGGGATACAGTAAACCTGAAGTGAAGCATCGGAATCTCTAACTAGTGTCACAGGAATGGTTCAAAACATAATCAGTAAGAAGAAACAGTCTTCTTGTACATAAGTCGGCATTGTGCCTTTTGTATTTAATTCCGATGCAATATCTGTGTTTCATCGTCAATAAGAAGGTCCAAGGGATACAGTAAACCTGAAGTGAAGCATCGGAATTAGTAACTAGCGTCGCAGGAATGGTTCAAAACATTGTCAGTAAGAAGAGTCAGTCTTCTGGTACTTAAGTCGGCATTGTGCCTTTTCTATTTACTTCCGATGCAATTTCTGTGTTTCATCGTCAATAAGAAGGTCCAAGGGATACAGTAAACCTGAAGTGAAGCATCGGAATCTAAACTAGTGTCATAGGAATGGTTCAAAACATAGACAAAAAGAAGAGTCAGTCTTCTTGTACTTAAGTCGGCATTGTGCCTTTTGTATTTAATTCCGATGCAATTTCTGTGTTTCATCGTCAATAAGAAGGTCCAAGGGATACAGTAAACCTGAAGTGAAGCATCGGAATCTATAACTAGTGTCACAGGAATGGTTCAAAGCATAGACAGTAGGAAGAGTCAGTCTTCTTGTACATATGTCGGCATAGTGCCTCTTGTATTTAACACCTATGCACTACCTGTGTATCATCGTCAATAAGAAGGTCCAAGAGATACAATAAACCTGAAATGAAGCATCTGATTCTATAACTAAGGTCTTAGGACTGTTTCAAAACATAGACAGTAGGAAAAGTCAGTCTTGTTGTACTTAAGTCGGCATTGTGTCTTTTCTATTTAATTCCGATGCAATTTCTGTGTTTCATCGTCAATAAGAAGGCCAGAGGGATACATTAAACCTAAAGTGAAGCTTCGGAATCTATAACTAGTGTCACAGGAATGGTTCAAATCATAGTCAGTAAGAAAAGTCAGTCTTCTTGTACCTAAGTCGGCATTGTGCCTTTTCTATTACATTCCGATGCAATATCTGTGTTTCATCGTCAATAAGAAGGCCAGAGGGATATAGTAAACCTGAAATGAAGCATCGGAATCTGTAACTAGTGTCACAGGAATGGTTCCAAACATAGTCAGTAAGAAGAGTCAGTTTCCTTGTACTTAAGTCGGCATTGTGCCTTTTCTATTTAATTCCGAAGCAATTTCGGTGTTTCATCGTCAATAAGAAGGTCCAAAGGATACAGTAAACCTAACGTGAATCATCGGAATCTATAACTAGTGTCACAGGAATGGTTCAAAGAATAGTCTGTACGAAGAGTCAGTCTTCTTGTACTTAATTCAGCATTGTGCGTTTTGTATTTAATTCCGATGCAATTTCTGTGTTTCATCGTCAATAAGAAGGCCAGAGGGATACATTAAACCTGAAGTGAAGCTTCCGAATCTATAACTAGTGTCACAGGAATGGTTCAAATCATAGTCAGTAAGAAGAGTCAGTCTTCTTGTACCTAAGTCGGCATTATGCCTTTTCTATTACATTCCGATGCAATATCTGTGTTTCATCGTCAATAAGAAGGTCAGAGGGATATAGTAAACCTGACGTGAAGCATCGGAATCTGTAACTAGTGTCACAGGAATGGTTCCAAACATAGTCAGTAAGAAGAGTCAGTTTCCTTGTACTTAAGTCGGCATTGTGCCTTTTCTATTTAATTCCGAAGCAATTTCGGTGTTTCATCGTCAATAAGAAGGTCCAAAGGATACAGTAAACCTAAAGTGAATCGTCGGAATCTATAACTAGTGTCACAGGAATGGTTCAAAAAATAGTCTGTACGAAGAGTCAGTCTTCTTGTACTTATCTCGGCATTGTGCCTTTTGTATTTAATTCCGATGCAATTTCTGTGTTTCATCGTCAATAAGAAGGTCCAAGGGAAACAGTAAAAATGAAGTGAAGCATCGGAATCTATAACTAGTGTCACAGGAATGGTTCAAAACATAGACAAAAAGAAGAGTCAGGCTTTTTGTACTTAAGTTGGCATTGTGCCTTTTGTATTTAATTCCGATGCAATTTCTGTGTTTCATCGTCAATAAGAAGGTCAGAGGTATACAGTAAACCTGAAGTGAAGCATCGGAATCCATAACTAGTGTCACAGGAATGTTTCAAAACAGTCAGTAAGAAGAGTCAGTCTTCATGTACTTATGTCGGCATTGTGCCTTTTGTATTTAATTCCGATGCAATTTCTGTGTTTCATCGTCAATAAGAAGGTCCAAGGGATACAGTAAACCTGAAGTGAAGCATCGGAATCTGTAACTAGCGTCACAGGAATGGTTCAATACATAGTCAGTAAGAAGAGTCAGTCATATTGTACTTATGTCGGCAGTGTGCCTTTTCTATTTAATTACGATGCAATATCTGTGTTTCATCGTCAATAAGAACGTCCCAGGGATACAGTGAACCTGAAGCGAAGCATCCGAATCTATAACTAGTGTCACAGGATTGGTTCAAAGCATAGACAGTAGGAAGAGTCAATCTTCATGTACTTAAGTCGGCATTGTACCTTTTCTATTTTATTCCGATGTAATTTCTGTGTTTCATCGTCAAAAGAAGGTCCAAGGGATTCAGCAAACCTGGAGTGATGCATCGGAATCTATAACTAATGTCACAGGAATGGTTCAAAGCATAGACAGTAAGAAGAGTCAGTCTTCTTGTACTTAAGTCGGCATTATGACCTTTTCAACTTAATTCCGATGCAATTACTGTGTTTCATCGTCAATTAGAAGGTCAGAGGGATACAGTAAACCTGAAGTGAAGCATCGGAATCTCTAACTAGTGTCACAGGAATGGTTCAAAACATAGTCAGTAAGAAGAGTCAGCCTTCTTGCACCTACGTCGGCATTGTGCCTTTTGTATTTAATTCCGATGCAATATCTGTGTTTCATCGTCAATAAGAAGGTCCAAGGGATACAGTCAACCTGAAGTGAAGCATCGGAATCTGTAACTAGCGTCACAGGAATGGTTCAAAACGTAGTATGTAAGAAGAGTCAGTCTTCTCCTACATAAATCGGCATTGTAACTTTTGTATTTAATTCCGATGCAATTTCCGTGTTTCATCGTCAATAAGAAGGTAAGAGGGATACAGTAAATCTGAAGTTAAGCATAGGAATCTATAACTAGTGTCACAGGAATGGTCCAAAACATAGTCAGTACGAAGAGTCAGTCTTATTGTACTTAAGTCGGCATTGTGCCTTTTGTATTTAATTCCGATGCCATTTCTGTGTTTCATCGTCAATAAGAAGGTCAGAGGGATACAGTAAACCTTAAGTGAAGCATCGGAATCTATAACTAGTATCACAGGAATGGTTCAAATCATAGTCAGTGAGAAGAGTCAGTCTTCTTGTACTTAAGTCGGCATTGTGCTTATTCTATTTAATTCCGATGCAATTTCAGTATTTCATCGTCAATAAGAAGGTCAGAGGGATACAGTAAACCTTAAGTGAAGCATCGGAATCTGTAACTTGCGTCACAGGAATGGTTCAAAACATAGACAGTAAGAAGAATCAGTCTTCTTGTACTTAAGTCGGCATTGTGCATTTTGTATTTAATTCCGATGCAATTTCTGTGTTTCATCGTCAATAAGAAGGTCCAAGGGACACAGTAAACCAGAAGTGAAGCATCGGAATCTATATCTTGTGTCACAGGAATAAGTCAAATCATAGACAGTAAGGTGAGTCAGTCTTCTTGTACTTGAATCGGCATTGTTCAATTTGTATTTAATTCCGATGCAATTTCTGTGTTTCAACGTCAATAGGAAGGTCAGAGGGATACAGTAAACATGAAGTGAAGCATCCGAATCTCTAACTAGTGTCACAGTCATGGTTCAAAATATAGTCAGTAAGAAGAGTCAGTCTTCTTGTACTTAAGTCGGCATTGTGCTTTTTCTATTTAATTCCGATGCAATTTCAGTGTTTCATCGTCAATAAGAAGGTCAGAGGGATACAGTAAACATGAAGTGAAGCATCCGAATCTCTAACTAGTGTCACAGGAATGGTTCAAAACATAGACAGTAAGAAGAGTCAGTCTTCTTGTACTTAAGACGGCATTGTGCCTTTAGTATTTAATTCCGATGCAATAATTGTGTTTCATCGACAGTAACAAGGTCCAAGGGATACAGTAAACCTAAAGTGAAGCTTTGGAATCTATAACTAGTGTCACAGGATTGGTTCAAAACATAGACAGTAGGAAGAGTCAATCTTCATGTACTGAAGTCGGCATTGTGCCTTTTCTATTTAATTCCAATGCAATTTCCGTGCTTCATCGTCAATAAGAAGGTCAGAGGGATACAGTAAACCCGAAGTGAAGCATCGGAATCTGTAACTAGCGTCACAGGAATGGTTCAAAGCATAGACAGTAAGAGGAGTCAGTCTTCTTGTACTTAAGTCGGCATTGTGCCTTTTCCATTTAATTCCGATGCAGTTTCTGTGTTTCATCGTCAGTAAGAAGGTCCAAGGGATACAGTAAACCTGAAGTGAAGCATCGGAATCTATAACTAGTGTCACAGGAATGGTTCAAAGCATAGACAGTAAGAAAGGTCAGTCTTGCTGTACTTAAGTCGGCATTGTGCCTTTTGTATTTAATTCCGATGCAATTTCTGTGTTTCATCGTCAATAAGAAGGTCAGAGGGATACAGTAAACCTGAAGTGAAGCATCGGAATCTATAACTAGTGTCACAGGAATTCTTCAAAACATAGTCAGTAAGAAGAGTCAGTCTTCTTGTACCTACGTCGGCATTGTGCCTATTCTATTTAATTCCGATGCAATTTCTGTGTTTCATCGTTAATAAGAAGGTCCAAAGGATACAGTAAACCTGAAGTGAATCATCGGAATCTATAACTAGTGTCACAGGAATGGTTCAAAACATAGTCAGTACGAAGAGTCGGTCTTCTTGTACTTAAGTCGGCATTGTGCCTTTTGTATTTAATTCTGATGCAATTTCTGTGTTTCATCGTCAATAAGAAGGTCAGAGGGATACAGTGAACCTTAAGTGAAGCATCGGAATCTATAACTAGTCTCACAGGAATGTTTCAAAACATAGAAAGTAAGAAGCGTCAGACTTCTTGTACTTAAGTCGGCATTGTGCTTTTCGTATTTAATTCCGATGCAATTTCTGTGTTTCAGCGTCTATAAGAAGATAAGAGGGATACAGTAAACCTGAAGTTAAGCATAGGAATCTGTAACTAGTGTCACAGGAATGGTCCAAAACATAGTCAGTACGAAGAGTCAGTGTCATTGTACCTAAGTCGGCATTGTGCCTTTTGTATTTAATTCCGATGCAATTTCTGTGTTTCATCGTCAATAAGAAGGTCACAGGGATACAGTCAACCTTAAGTGAAGCATTGGAATCTATAACTAGTATCACAGGAATGGTTCAAATCGTAGTCAGTGAGAAGAGTCAGTCTTCTTGTACCTAAGTCGGCATTGTGCTTTTTCTATTTAATTCCGATGCAATTTCAGTGTTTCATCGCCAATAAGAAGGTAAGAGGGATACAGTAAACCTGAAGTGAAGCATCGGAATCTGTAACTTGCGTCACAGGAATATTTCAAAACATAGTCAGTAAGAAGAGTCAGTCTTCTTGTACTTAAGTCGGCATTGTGCATTTTCTATTTAATTCCGATGCAATTTCTGTGTTTCATCGTTAATAAGAAGGTCCAAGGGATACAGTAAACCTGAAGTGAAGCATCGGAATCCATAACTAGATTCACAGGAATGGTTCAAAGCATAGACTGTAAGAAAGGTCAGTCTTCTTGTACTTAAGTCGGCATTGTGCCTTTTGTATTTAATTCCGATGCAATTTCTGTGATTCATCGTCAATAATAAGGTCAGAGGGATACAGTAAACCTGAAGAGTAGCATCGGAATCTATAACTAGTGTCACAGGAATGCTTCAAAACATAGACAGTAGGAAGAGTCAGTCTTCTTGTACTTAAGTCGGCATTGTGCCTCTTGTATTTAATTACGATGCAATTTCTGTGTTTCATCGTCAATAAGAAGGTCCAACGGATACAGTAAACCTGAACTGAAGCATCGGAATCTATAACTAGTTTCACAGGAATGGTTCAAAACATAGACGGTAAGAAAGAACAGTCTTCTTGTACCTAAGTCGGCATTGTGCCTTTTGTTTTTAATTCCGATGCAATTTCTGTGTTTCATCGTAAATAAGAAGGTCAGAGGGATACAGTAAACCTGAAGTGAAGCATCGCAATCTATAACTAGTGTCACAGGAATGGTTCAAAGCATAGACAGTGGGAGGAGTCAGTCTTCTTGTACTTAAAACAGCATTGTGCCTTTTCTATTTAATTCCGATGCACATTCTGTGTTTCATCGTCAATAAGAAGGTCCAAGGGATACAGTAAACCTGAAATGAAGTATCGGAATCTATAACTAGTGTCACAGGAATGTTTCAAATCATAGACAGTAGGACGACTCAGTCTACATGTACTTAAGTCGGCCTTGTGCCTTTTGTATTTAATTACGATGCAATTTCTGTTTCATCGCCAATAAGAAGGTCAGAGGGATACAGTAAACCTGAAGTGAAGAATCGGAATCTATAACTAGTGTCACAGGTATTGTTCAAAACATAGTCAGTAAGAAGAGTCAGTTTTCTTGTACTTAAGACGGCATTGTGCCTTTTGTATTTAATTCCGATTCAATATCTGTGTTTCATCGTCAATAAGAAGGTTCAAGGGATACAGTAAACCTGAAGTGAAGCTTTGGAATCTATAACTAGTGTCACAATAATGGTTCAAACATAGAGAGTATGAAGAGTCAGTCTACTTGTACTTAAGTCGGCATTATGCCCTTTTCAATTTAATTCCGTTGCAATTACTGTGTTTCATCGTCAATATGAAGGTCAGAGGGATACAGTAAACCTGACGTGAAGCATCGGAATCTATAACTAGTGTCACAGGAATGGTTCAAAACATAGTCAGTAAGAAGCGTCAGTCTTCTTGTACTTAAGTCGGCATTGTGCATTTTGTATTTAATTCCGATGCAATATCTGTGTTTCATCGTCAATAAGAAGGTCCAAGGACACAGTAAACCTGAAGTGAAGCATCGGAATCTGTAACTAGCGTCACAGGAATGGTTCAAAACATAGTCACTAAGAAGAGTCAGTCTTATTGTACGTAAGACAGCATTGTGCCTTTTCTATTTAATAACGCTGCAATTTCTGTGTTTCATCGTCAATAAGAACGTCCAAGGGATACAGTGAAACTGAAGTTAAGCATTGGAATCGATATCTAGTGTCACAGGATAGGTTCAAAACATCGACAGTAGGAAGTGTCAATCTTCATGTACTAAAGTCGGCATTGTGCCTTTTCTATTTAATTCCGATGCAATTTCTGTGCTTCATCGTCAATAAGAAGTTCAGAGGGATACAGTAAACCCGAAGTGAAGCATCGGAATCTGTAACTAGCGTCACAGGAATGGTTCAAAACATAGACAGTAAGAGGAGTCAGTCTTCTTGTACTTAAGTCGGCATTGTGCCTTTTCCATTTAATTCCGATGCAGTTTCTGTGTTTCATCGTCAATAAGAAGGTCGAAGGGATACAGTAAACCTGAAGTGAAGGATCGGAATCTATAACTAGTGCCACAGGTATGGTTCAAAGCATAGACAGTAAGAAAGGTCAGTCTTCTTGTACTTAAGTCGGCATTGTGCCTTTTGTATTTAATTCCGATACAATTTCTGTGTTTCATCGTCAATAAGAAGGTCAGAGGGATACAGTAAACCTGAAGTGAAGCATCGGAATCTATAACTAGTGTCACAGGAATTGTTCAAAACATAGTCAGTAAGAAGAGTCAGTCTTCTTGTACCTACGTCGGCATTGTGCCTATTCTATTTAATTCCGATGTAATATCTGTGTTTCATCGTGAATAAGAAGGTCAGAGGGATACAGTAAACCTGAAGTGAAGCATTGGAATCTATAACTAGTGTCATAGGAATGGTTCCAAACATAGTCAGTAAGAAGAGTCAGTCTCTTGTACTTAATTTGAGATTGTGCCTTTTCTATTTATTTCCGATGCAATTTCTGTGTTTCATCGTCAATAAGAATGTCCAAAGGATATAGTAAACCTGAAGTGAATCATCGGAATCTATAACTAGTGTCACAGGAATGGTTCAAAACATAGTCAGTACGAAGAGTCGGTCTTCTTGTACTTAAGTCGGCATTGTGCCTTTTGTATTTAATTCCGATGCAATTTCTGTGTCATCGATAATAAGATGCTCAGGGGGATACAGTAAACCTGAAGTGAAGCATCGGATTCTGTAACTAGCGTCACAGGAATGGTTCAAAACATGGTCAGTAAGACGAGTTAGTCTTATTGTACTTAAGTCGTCATTGTGCCATTTCTATTTAATTCCGGTGCAATTTCTGTGTTTCATCGTCAATCAGAAGGTCAGAGGGATACAGTAAACCTGAAGTGAAGCATCGGAATCTATAACTAGTGTCACAGGAATTGTTCAAAACATAGTCAGTAAGAAGAGTCAGTCTTCTTGTACCTACGTCGGCATTGTGCCTATTCTATTTAATTCCGATGTAATATCTGTGTTTCATCGTGAATAAGAAGGTCAGAGGGATACAGTAAACCTGAAGTGAAGCATTGGAATACATAACTAGTGTCATAGGAATGGTTCCAAACATAGTCAGTAAGAAGAGTCAGTCTCTTGTACTTAATTTGAGATTGTGCCTTTTCTATTTATTTCCGATGCAATTTCTGTGTTTCATCGTCAATAAGAAGGTCAGAGGGATACAGTGAACCTGAAGTGATGCATCGGAGTCTATAACTAGTGTCACAGGAATGGTTCAAAGCAGTCAGTAAGAAGAGTCAGTCTTCTTGTACTTATGTCGGCATTGTGCATTTTGTATTTAATTCCGATGCAATTTCTGTGTCATCGATAATAAGATGCTCAGGGGGATACAGTAAACCTGAAGTGAAGCATCGGATTCTGTAACTAGCGTCACAGGAATGGTTCAAAACATAGTCAGTAAGACGAGTTAGTCTTATTGTACTTAAGTCGTCATTGTGCCATTTCTATTTAATTCCGGTGCAATTTCTGTGTTTCATCGTCAATAAGAACGTCCAAGCGATACAGTGAACCTGAATTGAAGCATCTGAATCTACAACTAGTGTCACAGGAATGGTTCAAAACATAGACAAAAAGAAGAGTCAGTCTTCTTGTACTTAAGTCGGCATTGTGAATTTTGTATTTAATTCCGATACAATTTCTGTGATTCATCGTCAATAAGAAAGTCAGAGGTATACAGTTAATCTGAAGTGAAGCATCGGAATCTATAAGTAGTGTCACAGGAATGGTGCAAGAAAGTCAGTAAGAAGAGTCAGTCTTCTTGTACTTAAGTCGGCATTGTGCATTTTGTATTTAATTCCGATGCAATTTCTATTTCTTCGCCAATAAGAAGCTCAGGGGGATACAGTAAACCTGAAGTGAAGCATCGGTATCTGTAACTAGCGTCACCGGAATGGTTCAAATCATAGTCAGTAAGACGAGTTAGTCTTATTGTACTTAAGTCGGCATTGTGCCTTTTCTATTTAATTCCGATGCAATTTCTCTGTTTCATCGTCAATAAGAACGTCCAATGGATACAGTGAACAAGAAGTGAAGCATCTGAATCTGTAACTAGTGTCACAGGATTGGTACAAATCATAGACAGTAGGGAGAGTCAGTCTTCATGTACTTAAGTCAGCATTGTGCCTTTACTGTTTAATACCGATGCAATTTCTGTGTTTCATCGTCAACAAGAAGGTCCACGGAATACAGTAAATCTGAAGTGAAGCATCGGAATCTGTAACTAGCGTCACAGGAATGGTTCAAAACATAGACAGTAAGAAGAGTCAGTCTTCTTGTACTTAAGTCGGCATTGTGCCTTTTCTATTTAATTCCGATGCAATTTCTGTGTTTCATCGTCAATAAGAAGGTCCACGGAATACAGTAAATCTCAAGTGAAGCATCGGAATCTGTAACTTGTGTCACAGGAATGGTTCCAATCATAGTAAGTAAGAGAGTCAGTCATCTTGTGCTTAAGTCGGCATTGGGCCTTTAGCATTTAATTCCGATACAATTTCTGTGATTCATCGTCAATAAGAATGTCAGAGGGATACAGTAAACCTGAAGTGGAGCATCGGAATCTATAACTAGTGTCACAGGAATGGTTCGAAACAGACAGTAAGAACAGTCAGTCTTCTTGTACTTAACTCGTCATTGAGCCTTTTGTATTTAATTCCGATGCAATTTCTGTGTTTCATCGTCAATAAGAAGGTCACAGGGATACAGTAAACCTGAAGTGAAGCATCGGAATCTATAACTAGTGTCACAGGAATGGTTCAAAACATAGTCAGTAAGAAGAGTCAGTCTTCTTGTACTTAAGTCGGCATTGTGCCTTTTGTATTTAATTGCGATACAATTTCTGTGATTCATCGTCAATAAGAATGTCAGAGGGATACAGTAAACCTGAAGTGAAGCATCGGAATCTATAACTAGTGTCACAGGAATGGTTCAAAACATAGACAGTGGGAAGATTCAGTTTACATGTACTTAAGTCTGCATCGTGCTTTTTGTATTTATTTCCGATGCAATTTCTGTGTTTCATCGTCAATAAGAAGGTCAGAGGGATACAGTAAACCTGAAGTGAAGGATCGAAATCTATAACTAGTGTCACAGGAACGGTACAAAACATAGTCAGTAAGAAGAGTCAGTCTTCTTGTACTTAAGTCGGCATTGTGCCTTTTGTATTTAATTCCCATACAATTTCTGTGATTCATCGTCAATAAGAATGTCAGAGGGATACAGTAAACCTGAAGTGAAGCATCGGAGTCTATAACTGGTGTCACAGGAATGGTTCAAAACAGTCACTAAGAAGAGTCAGTCTTCTTGTACTTAAGTCGTCATTGAGCCTTTTGTATTTAATTCCGATGCAATTTCTGTGTTTCATCGTCAATAAGAAGGTCCAAGGGATACAGTAAATCTGAAGTGAAGCATCGGAATCTATAACTAGTGTCACAGGAATGGCTCAAAACATAGACAGTAAGAAGAGTCAGTCTTCTTGTACTTAAGTCGGCATTGTGCCTTTTCTATTTAATTCCGTTGACAATTCTGTGTTTCATCGTCAATAAGCAGGTCCAAGTAATACAGTAAACCTGATGTGAAGCATTGGAATCTATAACTAGTGTCACAGGAATGGTTCCAAACATAGGCAGTAAGAAGAGTCAGTCCTCTTGTACTTAAGTCGGCGTTGTGCCTTTTCTATTTAAATCCGATGCAATTTCTGTGTATCATCGTCAATAAGAAGGTCAGAGGGATACAGTAAACCTGAAGTGAAGCATCGGAATCTATAACTAGTGTCACAGGAATGGTTCAGAGCAGTCAGTAAGAAGAGTCAGTCTTGTTGTACTTAAGTCGGCATTGTGCAATTTCTATTCAATTCCGATGCAATATCTTTGTTTCATCGTCAATAAGAAGGTCAGAGGGATACAGTAAACCTGAAGTGAAGCATCGGAATCTATAACTAGTGACACAGGAATGGTTCAAAACATAGACAGTAGGAAGAGTCAGTCTTCTTGTACTTAAGTCGGCATAGTGCCTTTTCTATTTAATTCCGATGCTAATTCTGTGTTTCATCGTCAATAAGAAGGTCAGAGGGATACAGTAACCCTGATGTGAAGCATCGGTATCTGTAACTAGCGTCACAGGAATGGTTCAAAACATAGACAGTAAGAAGAGTCAGTCTTATTGTACTTAAGTCGGCATTGTGCCTTTTCTATTTAATTTCGATGCAATTTCTGTATTTCATCGTCAATATGAACGTCCAAGGGATACAGTAAACCTGAAACGAAGCATCGGAATCTATAACTTGTGTCACAGGAATGGTTCAAATCATAGTCAGTAAGAAGAGTCAGTCATCTTGTACTTAAGTTGGCATTGTGCCTTTCGTATTTAATTCCGACGCATTTTCTGTATTTCATCGTCAATAAGAAGGTCAGAGGGATACAGTAAACCTGAAGTGAAGCATCGGAATATATAACTAGTGACACAGGAATGGTTCAAAATATAGACAGTAGGAACAGTCAGTCTTCTTGTACTTAAGTCGGCATTGTGCCTTTTGTATTTAATTCCGATGCAATATCTGTGTTTCATCGTCAATTAGGAGGTCCAAGGGATACAGTAAACGTGAAGTGAAGCATCGGAATCTGTAACTAGCGTCACAGGAGTGGTTCAAAACATAGTCAGTAAGAAGAGTCAGTCTTCTTGTACTTATGTGGGCATTGTGCCTTTTCTATTTAATTCCGATGCAATTTCTGTGTTTCATCGCTAATAAGAACGTCCAAGGGATACAGTAAACCTGAAGTGAAGCATCGGAATCTATAACTAGTGTCACAGGAGTGGTTCAAAACATAGTCAGTAAGAAGAGTAAGTCTTCTTGTACTTAAGTCGGCATTGTGCGTTACGTATTTAATTCCGATGCAATTTCTGTTTCATCGTCAATAAGAAGGTCCAAGGGATACAGTACACCTGAAGTGAACCTTTGGAATCTGTAACTAGTGTCACAGGTGTGGTTCAAGACACAGTCAGTAGGAAGGGTCAGTCTTCTTGTACTTAAGTCGTCATTGAGCCTTTTGTATTTAATTCCGATGCAATTTCTGTGTTTCAGCGTCAATAAGAAGGTCCAAGGGATACGGTAAGCCTGAAGTGAAGCATCTGAATCTACAACTAGTGTCACAGGATTGGTTCAAATCATAGACAGTAAGAAGAGTCAGTCATCTTGTACTTAAGTTGGCATTGTGCCTTTCGTATTTAATTCCGACGCATTTTCTGTATTTCATCGTCAATAAGAAGGTCAGAGGGATACAGTAAACCTGAAGTGAAGCATCGGAATATATAACTAGTGACACAGGAATGGTTCAAAATATAGAAAGTAGGAACAGTCAGTCTTCTTGTACTTATGTGGGCATTGTGCCTTTTCTATTTAATTCCGATGCAATTGCTGTGTTTCATCGTCAATAAGAAGGTCCAAGGGATACAGTAAATCTGAAGTGAAGCATCGGAATCTATAACTAGTGTCACAGGAATGGCTCAAAACATAGACAGTAAGAAGAGTCAGTCTTCTTGTACTTAAGTCGGCATTGTGCCTTTTCTATTTAATTCCGTTGACAATTCTGTGTTTCATCGTCAATAAGCAGGTCCAAGTAATACAGTAAACCTGATGTGAAGCATTGGAATCTATAACTAGTGTCACAGGAATGGTTCCAAACATAGGCAGTAAGAAGAGTCAGTCCTCTTGTACTTAAGTCGGCGTTGTGCCTTTTCTATTTAAATCCGATGCAATTTCTGTGTATCATCGTCAATAAGAAGGTCAGAGGGATACAGTAAACCTGAAGTGAAGCATCGGAATCTATAACTAGTGTCACAGGAATGGTTCAGAGCAGTCAGTAAGAAGAGTCAGTCTTGTTGTACTTAAGTCGGCATTGTGCAATTTCTATTCAATTCCGATGCAATATCTTTGTTTCATCGTCAATAAGAAGGTCAGAGGGATACAGTAAACCTGAAGTGAAGCATCGGAATCTATAACTAGTGACACAGGAATGGTTCAAAACATAGACAGTAGGAAGAGTCAGTCTTCTTGTACTTAAGTCGGCATAGTGCCTTTTCTATTTAATTCCGATGCTAATTCTGTGTTTCATCGTCAATAAGAAGGTCAGAGGGATACAGTAACCCTGATGTGAAGCATCGGTATCTGTAACTAGCGTCACAGGAATGGTTCAAAACATAGACAGTAAGAAGAGTCAGTCTTATTGTACTTAAGTCGGCATTGTGCCTTTTCTATTTAATTTCGATGCAATTTCTGTATTTCATCGTCAATATGAACGTCCAAGGGATACAGTAAACCTGAAACGAAGCATCGGAATCTATAACTTGTGTCACAGGAATGGTTCAAATCATAGTCAGTAAGAAGAGTCAGTCATCTTGTACTTAAGTTGGCATTGTGCCTTTCGTATTTAATTCCGACGCATTTTCTGTATTTCATCGTCAATAAGAAGGTCAGAGGGATACAGTAAACCTGAAGTGAAGCATCGGAATATATAACTAGTGACACAGGAATGGTTCAAAATATAGACAGTAGGAACAGTCAGTCTTCTTGTACTTAAGTCGGCATTGTGCCTTTTGTATTTAATTCCGATGCAATATCTGTGTTTCATCGTCAATTAGGAGGTCCAAGGGATACAGTAAACCTGAAGTGAAGCATCGGAATCTGTAACTAGCGTCACAGGAGTGGTTCAAAACATAGTCAGTAAGAAGAGTCAGTCTTCTTGTACTTATGTGGGCATTGTGCCTTTTCTATTTAATTCCGATGCAATTTCTGTGTTTCATCGCTAATAAGAACGTCCAAGGGATACAGTAAACCTGAAGTGAAGCATCGGAATCTATAACTAGTGTCACAGGAGTGGTTCAAAACATAGTCAGTAAGAAGAGTAAGTCTTCCAGTACTTAAGTCGGCATTGTGCATTACGTATTTAATTCCGATGCAATTTCTGTTTCATCGTCAATAAGAAGGTCCAAGGGATACAGTACACCTGAAGTGAACCTTTGGAATCTGTAACTAGTGTCACAGGTGTGGTTCAAGACACAGTCAGTAGGAAGGGTCAGTCTTCTTGTACTTAAGTCGTCATTGAGCCTTTTGTATTTAATTCCGATGCAATTTCTGTGTTTCAGCGTCAATAAGAAGGTCCAAGGGATACGGTAAGCCTGAAGTGAAGCATCTGAATCTACAACTAGTGTCACAGGATTGGTTCAAATCATAGACAGTTGGAAGAGTCAGTCTTCATGTACTTAAGTCGGCATTGTGAATTTACTATTTAATACCGATGCAATTTCTGTGTTTCATCGTCTATAAGAAGGTCAAAGGGATACAGAAAATCCGAAGTGAAGCATCGGAATCTGTAACTAGCGTCACAGGAATGATTCCAAACATAGACAGTAAGAAGTGTCAGTCTTCTTGTACTTAAGTCGGCATTGTGCCTTTTCTATTTAATTCCGATGCAATTTCTGTGTTTCATCGTCAATAAGAAGGTCTACGGAATACAGTAAATCTGAAGTGAAGCATCGGAATCTATAACTAGTGTCACAGGAATGGTTCAAAACATAGACAGTAAGAAGAGTCAGTCTTCTTGTACTTAAGTCGGCATTGTGCCTTTTCTATTTAATTCCGATGCAATTTCTGTGTTTCATCGTCAATAAGAAGGTCAGAGGGATACAGTAAACTTGAAGTGAAGCATCGGAATCTATAACTAGTGTCACAGGAATGGTTCAAAACATAGTCAGTAAGAAGAGTCAGTCTTCTTGTACTTAAGTCGGCATTGTGCCTTTTGTATTTAATTCCGATGAAATTTCTGTGTTTCATCGTCAATAAGAAGGTCAGATCGATACAGTAATCCTTACGTGAAGCATCGGAATCGATAACTAGTGTTACAGGAATGGTTCAACACATTGACAGTAAGAGGGGTGAGTCTTATTGTACTTATGTCGGCATTGTGCCTTTTGTATTTAAATCCGATGCAATTTCTGTGTTTCATCGTCAAAAAGAAGGTCCAAGGGATACAGTAAACCTGCAGTGAAGCATCGGAATTTATAACTAGTGTCACAGGAATGGTTCAAAACATAGACAAAAAGAAGAGTCAGTCTTCTTGTACTTATGTGGGCATTGTGCCTTTTCTATTTAATTCCGATGCAATTTCTGTGTTTCATCGCTAATAAGAACGTCCAAGGGATACAGTAAACCTGAGGTGAAGCATCGGAATCTATAACTAGTGTCACAGGAGTGGTTCAAAACATAGTCAGTAAGAAGAGTAAGTCTTCTTGTACTTAAGTCGGCATTGTGCATTACGTATTTAATTCCGATGCAATTTCTGTTTCATCGTCAATAAGAAGGTCCAAGGGATACAGTACTCCTGAAGTGAACCTTTGGAATCTGTAACTAGTGTCACAGGTGTGGTTCAAGACACAGTCAGTAGGAAGGGTCAGTCTTCTTGTACTTACGTCGGCATTGTGCAATTTCTATTTAATTCCGATGCAATATCTGTGTTTCATCGTCAATAAGAAGGTCCAAGGGATACAGTAAACCTGAAGTGAAGCATCGGAATCAGTAACTAGCGTCACAGGAATGCTTCAAAACATAGTCAGTAAGAAGAGTCAGTCTTCTTGTACTTAAGTCGGCATTGTGCATTTTCTATTTAATTCCGATGCAATTTCTCTGTTTCATCGTCAATAAGAACGTCCGAGGGATACAGTGAACCTGTAGTGAAGCATCGGAATCTATAACTAGTGTCGCAATATTGATTCAAAACATAGACAGTGGGAAGAGTCAGTCTTCATGTACTTAAGTCGGCATTGTGCCTTTTCTATTTAATTCCGATGCAGTTTCTGTGTTTCATCGTCAATAAGAAGGTCAGAGGGATACAGTAAATCCTAAGTGAAGCATCGGAATCTGTAACTAGCGTCACAGGAATGGTTCAAAACATAGACAGTAAGAAGAGTCAGTCTTCTTGTAGTTAAGTCGGCATTGTACCTTTTCTATTTAATTCCGTTGACATTTCTGTGCTTCGTCGTCAATAAGAAAGTCCAAGTAATACAGTAAACCTGAAGTGAAGCATTGGAATCTATAACTAGTGTCACAGGAATGCTTCAAAACATAGTCAGTAAGAAGAGTCAGTCTTCTTGTACTTAAGTCGGCATTGTGCAATTTCTATTTAATTCCGATGCAATTTCTTTGTTTCCTCGTCAATAAGAAGGTCAGAGGGATACAGTAAACCTGAAGTGAAGCATCGGAATCTATAACTAGTGACACAGGAATGGTTCAAAACATAGACAGTAAGATGAGTCAGTCTTCTTGTACTTAAGTCGGCATTGTGCCTTTTGTATTTAATTCCGATGCAATTTCTGTATTTCATCGTCAATAAGAAGGTCAGAGGGATACAGTAAACCTGTAGGGAAGCATCGGAATCTCTAACTAGTGTCACAGGAATGGTTCAAATTATAGACAATAAGAAGAGTCAGTCTTCTTGTACTTAAGTCGGCATTGTGCCTTTTGTATTTAATTCCGATACAATTTCTGTGATTCATCGTCAATTAGAATGTCAGAGGGATACAGTAAACCTGAAGTGAAGCATCGGTATCTATAACTAGTGTCACAGGAATGGTTCAAAACAATCAGTAAGAAGAGTCAGTCTTCTTGTACTTAAGTCGTCATTGAGCCTTTTGTATTTAATTCCGATGCAATTTCTGTGTTTCATCGTCAATACGAAGGTCCAAGGGGTACAGTAAACCTGCATCGTCAATAAGAAGGTCAGAGGGATACAGTAAACCTGAAGTGAAGCATCGGAATCTATAACTAGTGCCACAGGAATGGTTCAAAGCAGTCTGTAAGAAGAGTCAGTCTTCTTGTACTTAAGTCGGCATTGTGCTTTTGTATTTAATTCCGATGCAATTTCTGTATTTCGTCGCCAATAAGAAGGTCCAAAGGATACAGTAAACCTGAAGTGAAGCATCGGAATCTCTAACTAGTGTCACAGGAATGGTTCAAATTATAGACAATAAGAAGAGTCAGTCTTCTTGTACTTCAGTCGGCATTGTGCCTTTTGTATTTAATTCCGATACAATTTCTGTGATTCATCGTCAATTAGAATGTCAGAAGGATTCAGTAAACCTTAAGTGAAGCATCGGAATCTATAACTAGTGTCACAGGAGTGGTTCAAAGCAGTCAGTAAGAAGAGTCAGTCTTCTTGTATTTAAGTCGTCATTGAGCCTTTTGTATTTAATTCCGATGCAATTTCTGTGTTTCATCGTCAATAAGAAGGTCAGAGGGATACAGTAAACCTGAAGTGAAGCATCGGAATCTATAAGTAGTGACACAGGAATGGTTCAAAACATAGACAGTAAGATGAGTCAGTCTTCTTGTACTTAAGTCGGCATTGTGCCTTTTGTATTTAATTCCGATGCAATTTCTGTATTTCATCGTCAATAAGAAGGTCAGAGGGATACAGTAAACCTGTAGGGAAGCATCGGAATCTCTAACTAGTGTCACAGGAATGGTTCAAATTATAGACAATAAGAAGAGTCAGTCTTCTTGTACTTAAGTCGGCATTGTGCCTTTTGTATTTAATTCCGATACAATTTCTGTGATTCATCGTCAATTAGAATGTCAGAGGGATACAGTAAACCTGAAGTGAAGCATCGGTATCTATAACTAGTGTCACAGGAATGGTTCAAAACAATCAGTAAGAAGAGTCAGTCTTCTTGTACTTAAGTCGTCATTGAGCCTTTTGTATTTAATTCCGATGCAATTTCTGTGTTTCATCGTCAATACGAAGGTCCAAGGGGTACAGTAAACCTGCATCGTCAATAAGAAGGTCAGAGGGATACAGTAAACCTGAAGTGAAGCATCGGAATCTATAACTAGTGCCACAGGAATGGTTCAAAGCAGTCTGTAAGAAGAGTCAGTCTTCTTGTACTTAAGTCGGCATTGTGCTTTTGTATTTAATTCCGATGCAATTTCTGTATTTCGTCGCCAATAAGAAGGTCCAAAGGATACAGTAAACCTGAAGTGAAGCATCGGAATCTCTAACTAGTGTCACAGGAATGGTTCAAATTATAGACAATAAGAAGAGTCAGTCTTCTTGTACTTCAGTCGGCATTGTGCCTTTTGTATTTAATTCCGATACAATTTCTGTGATTCATCGTCAATTAGAATGTCAGAGGGATTCAGTAAACCTTAAGTGAAGCATCGGAATCTATAACTAGTGTCACAGGAATGGTTCAAAGCAGTCAGTAAGAAGAGTCAGTCTTCTTGTATTTAAGTCGTCATTGAGCCTTTTGTATTTAATTCCGATGCAATTTCTGTGTTTCAGCGTCAATAAGAAGGTCCAAGGGATACAGTAAACCTGAAGTGAAGCATCGGAATCAGTAACTAGCGTCACAGGAATGATTCAAAACATAGTCAGTAAGAAGAGTCAGTCTTCTTGTACTTAAGTCGGCATTGTGCATTTTCTATTTAATTCCGATGCAATTTCTCTGTTTCATCGTCAATAAGAACGTCCAAGGGATACAGTGAACCTGTAGTGAAGCATCGGAATCTATAACTAGTGTCACAGTATTGATTCAAAACATAGACAGTGGGAAGAGTCAGTCTTCATGTACTTAAGTCGGCATTGTGCCTTTTCTATTTAATTCCGATGCAATTTCTGTGTTTCATCGTCAATAAGAAGGTCAGAGGGATACAGTAATTCCTAAGTGAAGCATCGGAATCTGTTACTAGCGTCACAGGAATGGTTCAAAACATAGACAGTAAGAAGAGTCAGTCTTCTTGTAGTTAAGTCGGCATTGTGCCTTTTCTATTTAATTCCGTTGACATTTCTGTGTTTCATCGTCAATAAGAAGGTCCAAGTAATACAGTAAACCTGAAGTGAAGCATTGGAATCTATAACTAGTGTCACAGGAATGCTTCAAAACATAGTCAGTAAGAAGAGTCAGTCTTCTTGTACTTAAGTCGGCATTGTGCAATTTCTATTTAATTCCGATGCAATATCTTTGTTTCATCGTCAATAAGAAGGTCAGAGGGATTTAGTAAACCTGAAGTGAAGCATCGGAATCTATAACTAGTGACACAGGAATGGTTCAAAACATAGACAGTAAGAAGAGTCAGTCTTCTTGTACGTAAGTCGGCATTGTGCCTTTTCTATTTAATTCCGATGCAATTTCTGTATTTCATCGTCAATATGAACGTCCAAGGGATACAGTAAACCTGAAGTGAAGCATCGGAATCTATAACTAGTGTCACAGGAATGATTCAAAACATAGACAAAAAGAAGAGTCGGTCTTCATGTACCTAAGTCGGCATTGTGCCTTTTGTATTTGATTCCGATGCAATATCTATGTTTCATCGTCAATACGAAGGTCAGAGGGATATAGTAAACCTGAAGTGAAGCATCGGAATCTATAACTAGTGTCACAGGAATGGTTCAAAAAATAGTCAGTAAAAAGAGTCAGTCTTCTTGTACTTAAGTCGGCATTGTGCCTTTTGTATTTAATTCCGATGCAATTTCTGTATTTCATCGTCAATAAGAAGGTCAGAGGGATACAGTTAACCTGAAGTGAAGCATCGGAATATATAACTAGTGACACAGGAATGGTTCAAAATATAGACACTAGGAACAGTCAGTCTTCTTGTACTTAAGTCGGCATTGTGCCTTTTGTATTTAATTCCGATGCAATATCTGTGTTTCATCGTCAATAAAGAGGTCCAAGGGATACAGTAAACCTGAAGTGAAGCATCGGAATCTGTAACTAGCGTCACAGGAGTGGTTCAAAACATAGTCAGTAAGAAGAGTCAGTCTTCTTGCACTTATGTGGGCATTGTGCCTTTTCTATTTAATTCCGATGCAATTTCTGTGTTTCATCGCTAATAAGAACGTCCAAGGGATACAGTAAACCTCAAGTGAAGCATCGGAATCTATAACTAGTGTCACAGGAGTGGTTCAAAACATAGTCAGTAAGAATAGTAAGTCTTCTTGTACTTAAGTCGGCATTGTGCATTACGTATTTAATTCCGATGCAATTTCTGTTTCATCGTCAATAAGAAGGTCCAAGGGATACAGTACACCTGAAGTGAACCTTTGGAATCTGTAACTAGTGTCACAGGTGTGGTACAAGACACAGTCAGTAGGAAGGGTCAGTCTTTTTGTACTTAAGTCGTCATTGAGCCTTTTGTATTTAATTCCGATGCAATTTCTGTGTTTCAGCGTCAATAAGAAGGTCCAAGGGATACGGTAAGCCTGAAGTGAAGCATCTGAATCTACAACTAGTGTCACAGGATTGGTTCAAATCATAGACAGTTGGAAGAGTCAGTCTTCATGTACTTAAGTCGGCATTGTGAATTTACTATTTAATACCGATGCAATTTCTGTGTTTCATCGTCAATAAGAAGGTCAAAGGGATAAAGTAAATCCGAAGTGAAGCATCGGAATCTGTAACTAGCGTCACAGGAATGATTCCAAACATAGACAGTAAGAAGTGTCAGTCTTCTTGTACTTAAGTCGGCATTGTGCCTTTTCTATTTAATTCCGATGCAATTTCTGTGTTTCATCGTCAATAAGAAGGTCTACGGAATACAGTAAATCTGAAGTGAAGCATCGGAATCTATAACTAGTGTCACAGGAATGGATCAAAACATAGACAGTAAGAAGAGTCAGTCTTCTTGTACTTAAGTCGGCATTGTGCCTTTTCTACTTAATTCCGATGCAATTTCTGTGTTTCATCGTCAATAAGAAGGTCAGAGGGATACAGTAAACTTGAAGTGAAGCATCGGAATCTATAACTAGTGTCACAGGAATGGTTCCAAACATAGTCAGTAAGAAGAGTCAGTCTTCTTGTATTTAAGTCGGCATTGTGCCTTTTGTATTTAATTCCGATGCAATTTCTGTGTTTCATCGTCAATAAGAAGGTCAGAGCGATACAGTAATCCTTACGTGAAGCATCGGAATCGATAACTAGTGTTGCAGGAATGGTTCAACACATTGACAGTAAGAGGGGTGAGTCTTATTGTACTTATGTCGGCATTGTGCCTTTTGTATTTAAATCCGATGCAATTTCTGTGTTTCATCGTCAAAAAGAAGGTCCAAGGGATACAGTAAAACTGCAGTGAAGCATCGGAATTTATAACTAGTGTCACAGGAATGGTTCAAAACATAAACAAAAAGAAGAATCAGTCTTCTTGTACTTATGTGGGCATTGTGCCTTTTCTATTTAATTCCGATGCAATTTCTGTGTTTCATCGCTAATAAGAACGTCCAAGGGATACAGTAAACCTGAAGTGAAGCATCGGAATCTATAACTAGTGTCACAGGAGTGGTTCAAAACATAGTCAGTAAGAAGAGTAAGTCTTCTTGTACTTAAGTCGGCATTGTGCATTACGTATTTAATTCCGATGCAATTTCTGTTTCATCGTCAATAAGAAGGTCCAAGGGATACAGTACTCCTGAAGTGAACCTTTGGAATCTGTAACTAGTGTCACAGGTGTGGTTCAAGACACAGTCAGTAGGAAGGGGCAGTCTTCTTGTACTTACGTCGGCATTGTGCAACTTCTATTTAATTCCGATGCAATATCTGTGTTTCATCGTCAATAAGAAGGTCCATGGGATACAGTAAACCTGAAGTGAAGCATCGGAATCAGTAACTAGCGTCACAGGAATGCTTCAAAACATAGTCAGTAAGAAGAGTCAGTCTTCTTGTACTTAAGTCGGCATTGTGCATTTTCTATTTAATTCCGATGCAATTTCTCTGTTTCATCGTCAAGAAGAACGTCCAAGGGATACAGTGAACCTGTAGTGTAGCATCGGAATCTATAACTAGTGTCACAGTATTGATTCAAAACATAGACAGTGGGAAGAGTCAGTCTTCATGTACTTATGTCGGCATTGTGCCTTTTCTATTTAATTCCGATGCAGTTTCTGTGTTTCATCGTCAATAAGAAGGTCAGGGGGATACAGTAAATCCTAAGTGAAGCATCGGAATCTGTAACTAGCGTCACAGGAATGGTTTAAAACATAGACAGTAAGAAGAGTCAGTCTTCTTGTAGTTAAGTCGGCATTGTACCTTTTCTATTTAATTCCGTTGACATTTCTGTGCTTCATCGTCAATAAGAAGGTCCAAGTAATACAGTAAACCTGAAGTGAAGCATTGGAATCTATAACTAGTGTCACAGGAATGCTTCAAAACATAGTCAGTAAGAAGAGTCAGTCTTCTTGTACTTAAGTCGGCATTGTGCAATTTCTATTTAATTCCGATGCAATTTCTTTGTTTCCTCGTCAATAAGAAGGTCAGAGGGATACAGTAAACCTGAAGTGAAGCATCGGAATCTATAACTAGTGACACAGGAATGGTTCAAAACATAGACAGTAAGATGAGTCAGTCTTCTTGTACTTAAGTCGGCATTGTGCCTTTTGTATTTAATTCCGATGCAATTTCTGTATTTTATCGTCAATAAGAAGGTCAGAGGGATACAGTAAACCTGAAGGGAAGCATCGGAATCTCTAACTAGTGTCACAGGAATGGTTCAAATTATAGACAATAAGAAGAGTCAGTATTCTTGTACTTAAGTCGGCATTGTGCCTTTTGTATTTAATTCCGATACAATTTCTGTGATTCATCGTCAATTAGAATGTCAGACGGATACAGTAAACCTGAAGTGAAGCATCGGTATCTATAACTAGTGTCACAGGAATGGTTCAAAACAGTCAGTAAGAAGAGTCAGTCTTCTTGTACTTAAGTCGTCATTGAGCCTTTTGTATTTAATTCCGATGCAATTTCTGTGTTTCAGCGTCAATAAGAAGGTCCAAGGGATACGGTAAGCCTGAAGTGAAGTATCGGAATCTATAAGTAGTATCACAGGAATGGTTCAAAACATAGACAAACAGAAGAGTCGGTCTTCATGTACCTAAGTCGGCATTGTGCCTTTTGTATTTGATTCCGATGCAATATCTGTGTTTCATCGTCAATACGAAGGTCAGAGGGATATAGTAAACCTGAAGTGAAGCATCGGAATCTATAACTAGTGTCACAGGAATGGTTCAAAAATAGTCAGTAAGAAGAGTCAGTCTTCCTGTACTGAAGTCGGCATTGTGGCTTTTCTATTTAATTCCGATGCAATTTCTGGGTTTCATCGTCAATAAGAAGGTCCAAGGATACAGTGAACCTGAAGTGAAGCATCGGAATCTATAACTAGTGTCACAGGAATGGTTCAAATCATAGACAGTAGGAAGAGTCAGTCTTCTTGTACTTAAGTCGGCATTGTGCCTTTTCTATTTAATTCCGATGCAATTTCTGTGTTTCATCGTCAATACGAAGGTCCAAGGGGTACAGTAAACCTGACGTGAAGCATCGGAATCGATAACTGGTGTCACAGGAATGGTTCAAAACATAGACAGTAAGAAGAGTCAGTCTTCTTGTACTTAAGTCGGCATTGTGCCTTTTGTATTTAAGTCCGATCCAATTTCTGTGTTTCATCGTCAATAAGAAGGTCAGAGGGATACAGTAAACCTGAAGTGAAGCATCGGAATCTATAAATAGTGCCAACGGAATGGTTCAAAGCAGTCTGTAAGAAGAGTCAGTCTTCTTGTACTTAAGTCGGCATTGTGCTTTTGTATTTAATTCCGATGCAATTTCTGTATTTCGTCGCCAATAAGAAGGTCCAAAGGATACAGTAAACCTGAAGTGAAGCATCGGAATCTCTAACTAGTGTCACAGGAATGGTTCAAATTATAGACAACAAGAAGAGTCAGTCTTCTTGTACTTCAGTCGGCATTGTGCCTTTTGTATTTAATTCCGATACAATTTCTGTGATTCATCGTCAATTAGAATGTCAGAGGGATTCAGTAAACCTTAAGTGAAGCATCGGAATCTATAACTAGTGTCACAGGAATGGTTCAAAGCAGTCAGTAAGAAGAGTCAGTCTTCTTGTATTTAAGTCGTCATTGAGCCTTCTGTATTTAATTCCGATGCAATTTCTGTGTTTCAGCGTCAATAAGAAGGTCCAAGGGATACAGTAAACCTGAAGTGAAGCATCGGAATCAGTAACTAGCGTCACAGGAATGATTCAAAACATAGTCAGTAAGAAGAGTCAGTCTTCTTGTACTTAAGTCGGCATTGTGCATTTTCTATTTAATTCCGATGCAATTTCTCTGTTTCATCGTCAATAAGAACGTCCAAGGGATACAGTGAACCTGTAGTGAAATATCGGAATCTATAACTAGTGTCACAGTATTGATTCAAAACATAGACAGTGGGAAGAGTCAGTCTTCATGTACTTAAGTCGGCATTGTGCCTTTTCTATTTAATTCCGATGCAATTTCTGTGTTTCATCGTCAATAAGAAGGTCAGAGGGATACAGTAAATCCTAAGTGAAGCATCGGAATCTGTAACTAGCGTCACAGGAATGGTTCAAAACATAGACAGTAAGAAGAGTCAGTCTTCTTGTAGTTAAGTCGGCATTGTGCCTTTTCTATTTAATTCCGTTGACATTTCTGTGTTTTATCGTCAATAAGAAGGTCCAAGTAATACAGTAAACCTGAAGTGAAGCATTGGAATCTATAACTAGTGTCACAGGAATGCTTCAAAACATAGTCAGTAAGAAGAGTCAGTCTTCTTGTACTTAAGTCGGCATTGTGCAATTTCTATTTAATTCCGATGCAATATCTTTGTTTCATCGTCAATAAGAAGGTCAGAGGGATACAGTAAACCTGAAGTGAAGCATCGGAATCTATAACTAGTGATACAGGAATGGTTCAAAGCATAGACAGTAAGAAGAGTCAGTCTTCTTGTACGTAAGTCGGCATTGTGCCTTTTCTATTTAATTCCGATGCAATTTCTGTGTTTCATCGTCAATAAGAAGGTCCAAGGGATACAGTAAACCTGAAGTGAAGCATTGGAATCTATAACTAGTGTCACAGGAATGGTTCCAAACATAGACAGTAAGAAGAGTCAGTCCTCTTGTACTTAAGTCGGCATTGTGCCTTTTCTATTTAAATCCGATGCAATTTCTGTATTTCATCGTCAATAAGAAGGTCAGAGGGATACAGTAAACCTGAAGGGAAGCATCGGAATCTCTAACTAGTGTCACAGGAATGGTTCAAATTATAGACAATAAGAAGAGTCAGTCTTCTTGTACTTAAGTCGGCATTGTGCCTTTTGTATTTAATTCCGATACAATTTCTGTGATTCATCGTCAATTAGAATGTCAGAGGGATTCAGTAAACCTTAAGTGAAGCATCGGAATCTATAACTAGTGTCACAGGAATGGTTCAAAACAGTCAGTAAGAAGAGTCAGTCTTCTTGTACTTAAGTCGTCATTGAGCCTTTTGTATTTAATTCCGATGCAATTTCTGTGTTTCAGCGTCAATTAGAAGGTCCAAGGGATACGGTAAGCCTGAAGTGAAGCATCGGAATCTATAACTGGTGTCACAGGAATGGTTCAAAACATAGACAGTAAGAAGAGTCAGTCTTCTTGTACTGAAGTCGGCATTGTGCCTTTTGTATTTAAGTGCGATCCAATTTCTGTGTTTCATCGTCAATAAGAAGGTCAGAGGGATACAGTAAACCTGAAGTGAAGCATCGGAATCTATAACTAGTGTCACAGGAATGGTTCAAAGCAGTCTGTAAGAAGAGTCAGTCTTCTTGTACTTAAGTCGGCATTGTGCCTTTTGTATTTAATTCCGATGCAATTTCTGTATTTCGTCGCCAATAAGAAGGTCCAAAGGATACAGTAAACCTGAAGTGAAGCATCGGAATCTATAACTAATGTCACAGGAATCGTTCAAAACATAGACAGTAGGAAGAGTCAGTCTTCTTGTACTTAAGACGGCATTGTGCCTATTCTGTTTAATTCCGATGCAATTTTTATTGATTCATCGTCAATAAGAATGTCAGAGTTCTACAGTACCCCTGAAGTGAAGCATCGGAATCTGAAACTAGCGTCACAGGAAAGGTTCAAAACATACACAGAAAGAAGAGTCAGTCTTCTTGTACTTAAGTCGGCATTGTGCCTATTCTATTTAATTCCGATGCAATTTCTGTGTTTCATCGTCAATAAGAAGGTTCAAGGGATACAGTAAACCTGAAGTGAGGCATCGGAATCTATAACTAGTGTCACAAGAATGGTTCTAAACATAGTCAGTACGAAGAGTCAGTCTTCTTGTACTTAAGTCGGCATTGTGCCTTTTGTATTATATTCCGATGCAATTTCTGTGTTTCGTCGTCAATAAGAAGGTCTGAGGGATACAGTAAACCTGAAGTGAAGCATCGAAATCTATAACTAGTGTCAATGGAATGGTTCAAAACATAGTCAGTAAGAAAAGTCAGTCTTCTTGTACTTAAGTCGGCATTGTGCCTTTTGTATTTAATTCCGATGCAATTTATGTGTTTCATCGTCAATAAGAAGGTCAGAGGGATAGAGTAAACCTGAAGTGAAGCATCGGAATCTATAACTAGTGTCACAGGAATTGTTCAAAACAGTCAGTAAGAAGAGTCAGTCTTCTTGTACTTATGTCGGCATTGTGCCTTTTGTATTTAATTCCGATGCAATTTCTGTGTTTCATCGTCAATAAGAAGGTCAGAGGGATACAGTAAACCTGAAGTGAAGCATCGGAATCTATAACTAGTGTCACAGGAATGGTTCAAAACATAGACAGTAAGAAGTGTCAGTCTTCTTGTACTGAAGTCGGCATTGTGCCTTTTGTATTTAATTCCGAGGCAATTTCTGTGTTTCATCGTCAATAAGCAGGTCCAAGGGATATAGTAGACCTGAAGTGAAGCATCGGAATCTATAACTAGTGTCACAGGAATGGTTCATATCATTGACAGTAAGAAGGGTCAGTCTTCTTGTACTTAAGTCGGCATTGTGTGTTTTGTATTTAATTCCGATGCAATTTCTGTGTTTCATCGTCAAAAAGAAGGTCAGAGGGATACAGTACACCTGAATTGAAGCATCGGAATCAATAACTAGTGTCACAGGAATGGTTCAAACATAGACAGTAGGAAGGGTCAGTCTTCTTGTACTTAAGTCGGCATTGTGCCTTTTCTATTTAATTCCGATGCAATTTCTGTGTCTCATCGTCAAAAAGAAGGTCAGAGGGATACAGTAAACCTGAAGTGAAGCATCGTAATCTATAACTAGTTCACAGGAATGGTTCAAAACATAGACAGTAGGAAGAGTCGGTCTTCCTGTACTGAAGTCGGCATTGTGGCTTTTCTATTTAATTCCGATGCAATTTCTGTGTTTCATCGTCAATAAGAAGGTCCAAGGATACAGTGAACCTGAAGTGAAGCATCGGAATTAGTAACTAGTGTCACAGGAATGGTTCAAAACAGTCAGTAAGAAGAGTCAGTCTTCTTGTACTTAAGTCGTCATTGAGCCTTTTGTATTTAATTCCGATGCAATTTCTGTGTTTCAGCGTCAATAAGAAGGTCCAAGGGATACGGTAAGCCTGAAGTGAAGCATCGGAATCTATAACTGGTGTCACAGGAATGGTTCAAAACATAGACAGTAAGAAGAGTCAGTCTTCTTGTACTGAAGTCGGCATTGTGCCTTTTGTATTTAAGTCCGATCCAATTTCTGTGTTTCATCGTCAATAAGAAGGTCAGAGGGATACAGTAAACCTGAAGTGAAGCATCGGAATCTATAACTAGTGTCACAGGAATGGTTCAAAGCAGTCTGTAAGAAGAGTCAGTCTTCTTGTACTTAAGTCGGCATTGTGCCTTTTGTATTTAATTCCGATGCAATTTCTGTATTTCGTCGCCAATAAGAAGGTCCAAAGGATACAGTAAACCTGAAGTGAAGCATCGGAATCTATAACTAATGTCACAGGAATCGTTCAAAACATAGACAGTAGGAAGAGTCAGTCTTCTTGTACTTAAGACGGCATTGTGCCTATTCTGTTTAATTCCGATGCAATTTTTATTGATTCATCGTCAATAAGAATGTCAGAGTTCTACAGTACCCCTGAAGTGAAGCATCGGAATCTGTAACTAGCGTCACAGGAAAGGTTCAAAACATACACAGAAAGAAGAGTCAGTCTTCTTGTACTTAAGTCGGCATTGTGCCTATTCTATTTAATTCCGATGCAATTTCTGTGTTTCATCGTCAATAAGAAGGTTCAAGGGATACAGTAAACCTGAAGTGAGGCATCGGAATCTATAACTAGTGTCACAAGAATGGTTCTAAACATAGTCAGTACGAAGAGTCAGTCTTCTTGTACTTAAGTCGGCATTGTGCCTTTTGTATTATATTCCGATGCAATTTCTGTGTTTCGTCGTCAATAAGAAGGTCTGAGGGATACAGTAAACCTGAAGTGGAGCATCGAAATCTATAACTAGTGTCAATGGAATGGTTCAAAACATAGTCAGTAAGAAAAGTCAGTCTTCTTGTACTTAAGTCGGCATTGTGCCTTTTGTATTTAATTCCGATGCAATTTATGTGTTTCATCGTCAATAAGAAGGTCAGAGGGATAGAGTAAACCTGAAGTGAAGCATCGGAATCTATAACTAGTGTCACAGGAATGGTTCAAAACAGTCAGTAAGAAGAGTCAGTCTTCTTGTACTTATGTCGACATTGTGCCTTTTGTATTTAATTCCGATGCAATTTCTGTGTTTCATCGTCAATAAGAAGGTCAGAGGGATACAGTAAACCTGAAGTGAAGCATCGGAATCTATAACTAGTGTCACAGGAATGGTTCAAAACATAGACAGTAAGAAGTGTCAGTCTTCTTGTACTGAAGTCGGCATTGTGCCTTTTGTATTTACTTCCGAGGCAATTTCTGTGTTTCATCGTCAATAAGAAGGTCCAAGGGATATAGTAGACCTGAAGTGAAGCATCGGAATCTATAACTAGTGTCACAGGAATGGTTCATATCATTGACAGTAAGAAGAGTCAGTCTTCTTGTACTTAAGTCGGCATTGTGCCTTTTGTATTTAATTCCGATGCAATTTCTGTGTTTCATCGTCAAAAAGAAGGTCAGAGGGATACAGTACACCTGAATTGAAGCATCGGAATCAATTTCTAGTGTCACAGGAATGGTTCAAACATAGACAGTAGGAAGAGTCAGTCTTCTTGTACTTAAGTCGGCATTGTGCCTTTTCTATTTAATTCCGATGCAATTTATGTGTTTCATCGTCAATAAGAAGGTCAGAGGGATAGAGTAAACCTGAAGTGAAGCATCGGAATCTATAACTAGTGTCACAGGAATTGTTCAAAACAGTCAGTAAGAAGAGTCAGTCTTCTTGTACTTATGTCGGCATTGTGCCTTTTGTATTTAATTCCGATGCAATTTCTGTGTTTCATCGTCAATAAGAAGGTCAGAGGGATACAGTAAACCTGAAGTGAAGCATCGGAATCTATAACTAGTGTCACAGGAATGGTTCAAAACATAGACAGTAAGAAGTGTCAGTCTTCTTGTACTGAAGTCGGCATTGTGCCTTTTGTATTTAATTCCGAGGCAATTTCTGTGTTTCATCGTCAATAAGCAGGTCCAAGGGATATAGTAGACCTGAAGTGAAGCATCGGAATCTATAACTAGTGTCACAGGAATGGTTCATATCATTGACAGTAAGAAGGGTCAGTCTTCTTGTACTTAAGTCGGCATTGTGCCTTTTGTATTTAATTCCGATGCAATTTCTGTGTTTCATCGTCAAAAAGAAGGTCAGAGGGATACAGTACACCTGAATTGAAGCATCGGAATCAATAACTAGTGTCACAGGAATTGTTCAAAACAGTCAGTTAGAAGAGTCAGTCTTCTTGTACTTATGTCGGCATTGTGGCTTTTCTATTTAATTCCGATGCAATTTCTGTGTTTCATCGTCAATAAGAAGGTCCAAGGATACAGTGAACCTGAAGTGAAGCATCGGAATTAGTAACTAGTGTCACAGGAATGGTTCAAATCATAGACAGTAGGAAGAGTCAGTCTTCTTGTACTTAAGTCGGCATTGTGCCTTTTCTATTTAATTCCGATGCAATTTCTGTGTTTCATCGTCAATACGAAGGTCGAAGGGGTACAGTAAACCTGACGTGAAGCATCGGAATCTATAACTGGTGTCACAGGAATGGTTCAAAACATAGACAGTAAGAAGAGTGAGTCTTCTTGTCCTTAAGTCGGCATTGTGCCTTTTGTATTTAATTCCGATCCAATTTCTGTGTTTCGTCGCCAATAAGAAGGTCCAAAGGATACAGTAAACCTAAAGTGAAGCATCGGAATCTATAACTAATGTCACAGGAATCGTTCAAAACATAGACAGTAGGAAGAGTCAGTCTTCTTGTACTTAAGACTTCATTGTGCCTATTCTATTTAATTCCGATGCAATTTCTATGATTCATCGTCAATAAGAATGTCAGAGTTCTACAGTACCCCTGAAGTAAAGCATCGGAATCTGTAACTAGCGTCACAGGAAAGGTTCAAAACATACACTGAAAGAAGAGTCAGTCTTCTTGTACTTAAGTCGGCATTGTGCCTTTTCTATTTAATTCCGATGCAATTTCTGTGTTTCATCGTCAATAAGAAGGTCAGAGGGATACAGTAAACCTGAAGTTAAGCATCGGAACCTATAACTAGTGTCACAGGAATGGTTCAAAGCAGTCTGTAAGAAGAGTCAGTCTTCTTGTACTTAAGTCGGCATTGTGCCTTTTGTATTTAATTCCGATGCAATTTCTGTATTTCGTCGCCAATAAGAAGGTCCAAAGGATACAGTAAACCTGAAGTGAGGCATCGGAATCTATAACTAATGTCACAGGAATCGTTCAAAACATAGACAGTAGGAAGAGTCAGTCTTCTTGTACTTAAGACGGCATTGTGCCTATTCTATTTAGTTCCGATGCAATTTCTGTGATTCATCGTCAATAAGAATGTCAGAGTTCTACAGTACCCCTGAAGTGAAGCATCGGAATCTGTAACTAGCGTCACAGGAAAGGTTCAAAACATACACAGAAAGAAGAGTCAGTCTTCTTGTACTTAAGTCGGCATTGTGCCTTTTCTATTTAATTCCGATGCAATTTCTGTGTTTCATCGTCAATAAGAAGGTTCAAGGGATCCAGTAACCCTAAAGTGAAGCATCGGAATCTATAACTAGTGTCACAGGAATGGTTCAAAACATAGACAGTAGGAAGAGTCATCCTTCTTGTACTTATGTCGGCATTGTGCCTTTTGTATTTAGTTCCGATGCAATTTCTGTGTTTCATCGTCAATAAGAAGGTCCTAGGTATAGAGTAAACCTGAAGTGAAGCATCGGAATCTATAACTAGTGTCACAGGAATGGTTCAAATCATAGTCAGTATGAAGAGTCAGTCTACTTGTACTTAAATCGGCATTGTGCCTTTTGTATTTAATTCCGATGCAATTTCTGTGTTTCATCGTCAATACAAAGGTCCAAGGGATACAGTAAACCTTAAGTGAAGCATCGGAATCTAAAACTAGAGTCACAGGAATTGATCAACACATAGTCAGTAAGAAGAGTCAGTCTTCTTGTACTTAAGTTGGCATTGTGCCTTTTGTATTTAATTCCGATGCAATTTCTGTGTTTCATCGCCAATAAGTAGGTCAGAGGGATACAGTAAACCTGAAGTGAAGCATCGGAATCTATAACTAGTGTCACAGGAATGGTTCAAAACAGTCAGTAAGAAGAGTCAGTCTTCTTGTACTTAAGTCGGCATTGTGAAGTTTGTATTTAATTCCGATGCAATTTCTGTGTTTCATCGTCAATAAGAAGGTCCAAGGGATACAGTAGACCTGAAGTGAAGCATCGGAATCTATAACTAGTGTCACAGGAATGGTTCATATCATAGACAGTAAGAAGAGTCAGTCTTCTTGTACTTAAGTCGGCATTGTGCCTTTTGTATTTAATTCCGATGCAATTTCTGTGTTTCATCGTAAAAAAGAAGGACAGAGGGATACAGTACACCTGAAGTGAAGCATCGGAATCTATAACTAATGTCACAGGAATGGTTCAAACATAGACAGTGGGAAGAGTCAGTCTTCTTGTACTTAAGACGGCATTGTGACATTTCTATTTACTTCCGATGCAATTTCTGTGTTTCATCGTCAAAAAGTAGGTCAGAGGGATACAGTAAACCTGAAGTGAAGCATCGGAATCTATAACTAGTGTCACAGGAATGGTTCTAAACATAGACAGTAGGAAGAGTCAGTCTTCCTGTACTGAAGTCGGCATTGTGGCTTTTCTATTTAATTCCGATGCAATTTCTGTGTTTCATCGTCAATAAGAAGGTCCAAGGATACAGTGAACCTGTAGTGAAGCATCGGAATCTATAACTAGTGTCACAGGTATGGCTCAAAACATAGACAGTAGGAAGAGTCAGTCTTTTTATAATTAAGTCGGCATTGTGATTTTTCTATTTAATTCCGATGCAATTTCTGTGTTTCATCGTCAATACGAAGGTCCAAGGGGTACAGTAAACCAGACGTGAAGCATCGGAATCTATAACTAGTGTCACAGGAATGGTTCAAAACATAGACAGTAAGAAGAGTCAGTCTTCTTGTACTTAAGTCGGCGTTGTGCCTCTTGTATTTAATTCCGATCCGATCTCTGTGTTTTATCGTCAATAAGAAGGTCAGACGGATACAGTAAACCTGAAGTGAAGCATCGGAATCTATAACTAGTGTCACAGGAATGGTTCAAAGCAGCCTGTAAGAAGAGTCAGTTTTCTTGTACTTAAGTCGGCATTGTGCCTTTTGTATTTAATTCCGATGCAATTTCTGTATTTCGTCGCCAATAGGAAGGTCCAAAGGATACAGTAAACATGAAGTGAAGCATCGGAATCTATAACTAATGTCACAGGAATCTTTCAAAACATACACAGAAAGAAGAGTCAGTCTTCTTGTACTTAAGTCGGTATTGTGCCTTTTCTACTTAATTCCGATGCAATTTCTGTGTTTCATCGTCAATAAGAAGGTCCAAGGGATACAGTAAACCTGAAGTGAGGAATCGGAATCTATAACTAGTGTCACAAGAATGGTTCTAAACATAGTCAGTACGAAGAGTCAGTCTTCTTGTACTTAAGTCGGTATTCTGCCTATTGTATTTAATTCCGTTGCAATTTCTGTGTTTCGTCGTCAATAGGAAGGTCTGAGGGATACAGTAAACCTGAAGTGAAGCATCTAATCCATAAATAGTGTCACAGGAATGGTTCAAAACATAGACAGTAAGAAGGGTCAGTCTTCTTGTACCTAAGTCGGCATTGTGCCTTTTGTATTTAATTCAGGTGCCATATCTGTGTTTCATCGTCAATATGAAGGTGCAAGGGATACAGTAAACCTTAAGTGAAGCATCGGAATCTATAACTAGTGTCACAGGAATGGTTCAAAACATAGACAGTAAGAAGAGTCAGTCTTCTTGTTCTTAAGTCGGCATTGTGCCTTTTGTATTTAATTCCGATGCAATTTATGTGTTTCATCGCCAATAAGAAGGTCAGAGGAATACAGTAAACCTGAAGTGTATTTAATTCCGATGCATTTTCTGTGTTTCATCGTCAATAAGAAGGTCCGAGGGATACAGTAAACCTGAAGTGAAGCATCGGAATCTATAACTAGTGTCACAGGAATGGTTCAAATCATGGACATTAAGAAGAGTCAGTCTTCTTGTACTTAAGTCGGCAATGTGCCTTTTCTATTTCATTCCAATGCAATTTCTGTATTTCGTCGCCAATAAGAAGGTCCAAAGGATACAGTAAACCTGAAGTGAAGCATCGGAATCTATAACTAATGTCACAGGAATCGTTCAAAGCATAGACAGTAGAAAGAGTCAGTCTTCTTGTACTTAAGTCGGCATTGTGCCTTTTGTATTTAATTCTGATGCAATTTCTGTGTTTCATCGTCAAAAAGAATGTCAGAGGGATACAGTAAACCTAACGTGAAGCATCGGAATCCATAACTAGTGTCACAGGAATGGTACAAAACAGTCAGTAAGAAGAGTCAGTCTTCTTGTACTTAAGTCGGCAGTGTGCCTTTTGTATTTCATTCCGATGCAATTTCTGTGTTTCATCGTCAATAAGAAGGTCCAAGGGATACAGTAAACCTGAAGTGAAGCATCGGAATTTTTAACTAGTGTAACAGGAATAGTTCAAAAGATAGTCAGTAAGGAGAGTCAGTCTTCTTGTGCTTAAGTCGGCATTGTGCCTTATCCATTTAATTCCGATGCAATACTTGTGTTTCATCGTCAATAAGAAGGTAAGAGGGATACAGTAAACCTGAAGTGAGGCATCGGAATCTATAACTAGTGTCACAGGAATGGTTCCAAACATAGTCAGTAAGAAGAATCAGTCTTCTTGTACTTAAGTCGGCATTGTGCCTTTTCTATTTATTTCCGATGCAATATCTGTGTTTCATCGTCAATAAGAACGTCCAAGGGATACAGTAAACCTGAAGTGAATCATCGTAATCTGTAACTAGTGTCACAAGAATGGTCCTACACATAGTCAGTACGAAGAGTCAGTCTTCTTGTACTTAAGTCGGCATTGTGCCTTTGGATTTAATTCCGATGCAATTTCTGTGTTTCGTCGTCAATAAGAAGGTCTGAGGGATACAGTAAACCTGAAGTGAAGCATCGGAATCTATAAATAGTGTCACAGGAATGGTTCAAAACATAGACAGTAAGAAGAGTCAGTCTTCTTGTTCTTAAGTCGGCATTGTGCCTTTTGTATTTAATTCCGATGCAATTTATGTGTTTCATCGTCAATAAGAAGGTCAGAGGAATACAGTAAACCTGAAGTGAAGCATCGGGATCTATAACTAGTGTCACAGGAATAGTTCAAAACAGTCAGTAAGAAGAGTCAATCTTCTTGTACTTAAGAAGGCATTGTGCCTTTTGTATTTAATTCCGATGCATTTTCTGTGTTTCATCGTCAAAAAGAAGGTCCGAGGGATACAGTAAACCTGAAGTGAAGCATCGGAATCTATAACTAGTGTCACACGAATGGTTCAAATCATGGACAGTAAGAAGAGTCAGTCTTCTTGTACTTAAGTCGGCAATGTGCTTTTTCTATTTAATTCCAATGCAATTTCTGTATTTCGTCGCCAATAAGAAGGTCCAAAGGATACAGTAAACCTGAAGTGAAGCATCGGAATCTATAACTAATGTCACAGGAATCGTTCAAAGCATAGACAGTAGAAAGAGTCAGTCTTCTTGTACTTAAGTCGGCATTGTGCCTTTTGTATTTAATTCCGATGCAATTTCTGTGTTTCATCGTCAAAAAGAATGTCAGAGGGATACAGTAAACCTAACGTGAAGCATCGGAATCCATAACTAGTGTCACAGGAATGGTTCAAAACAGTCAGTAAGAAGAGTCAGTCTTCTTGTACTTAAGTCGGCAGTGTGCCTTTTGTATTTCATTCCGACGCAATTTCTGTGTTTCATCGTCAATAAGAAGGTCCAAGGGATACAGTAAACCTGAAGTGAAGCATCGGAATTTTTAACTAGTGTCACAGGAATCGTTCAAAAATTAGTCAGTAAGGAGAGTCAGTCTTCTTGTGCTTAAATCGGCATTGTGCCTTATCCATTTAATTCCGATGCAATATCTGTGTTTCATCGTCAATAAGAAGGTAAGAGGGATACAGTAAACCTGAAGTGAGGCATCGGAATCTATAACTAGTGTCACAGGAATGGTTCCAAACATAGTCAGTAAGAAGAGTCAGTCTTCTTGTACTTAAGTCGGCATTGTGCCTTCTCTATTTATTTCTGATGCAATTTCTGTGTTTCATCGTCAATAAGAACGTCCAAGGGATACAGTAAACCTGAAGTGAATCATCGTAATCTGTAACTAGTGTCACAAGAATGGTTCTAAACATAGTCAGTACGAAGAGTCAGTCTTCATGTACTTAAGTCGGCATTGTGCCTTTTGTATTTAATTCCGATGCAATTTCTGTGTTTCGTCGTCAATAAGAAGGTCTGAGGGATACAATAAACCTGAAGCGAAGCATCGGAATCTATAAATAGTGTCACAGGAATGGTTCAAGATATAGACAGTTACAAGGGTCAGTCTTCTTGTACTTAAGTCGGCATTTTGCCTTTTGTATTTAATTCCAATCCAATATCTGTGTTTCATCGTCAATAAGAAGGTGCAAGGGATACAGTAAACCTGAAGTGAACCATCGGAATCTATAACTAGTGTCACAGGAATGGTTCAAAACATAGACAGTAAGAAGAGTCAGTCTTCTTGTACTTAAGTCGGCATTGTGCATTTTGTATTTAATTCCGATGCAATTTCTGTGTTTCATCGTCCACAAGAAGGTAAGAGGGATACAGTAAACCTGAAGTGAAGCATCAGAATCTATAACTAGTGTCACAGGTACAGTTCAAAACAGTCAGTAAGAAGAGTCAATCTTCTTGTACTTAAGCCGGCATTCTGCCATTTGTATTTAATTCCGATGCATTTTCTATGTTTCATCGTCAATAAGAATGTCCAACGGATACAGTAAACCTGAAGTGAAGCATCGGAATCTATAACTAGTGTCACAGGAATGGTTCAAATCTTAGACAGTAAGAAGAGTCAGTCTTCTTGTACTTAAGTCGGCAATGTTCGAAATCTATAACTAATGTCACAGGAATCGTTCAAAGCATAGACAGTAGCAAGAGTCAGTCTTCTTGTACTTAAGTCGGCATTGTGCCTTTTGTATTTAATTCCGAAGCAATTTCAGTGTTTCATCGTCAAAAAGAAGGTCGGAGGGATACAGTAAACCTAAAGTGAAGCATCGGAATCTATAACTAGTGTCACAGGAATGGTTCAAAGCATAGACAGTAAGAAGAGTCCGTCTTCTTGTACTTATGTCGGCATTGTGCCTTTTCTATTTAATTCCGATGCAATTTCTGTGTTGCATCGACAATAAGAAGGTCAGAGGGATACAGTAAACCAGAAGTGAAGCATCGGAATCTATAACTAGTGTCACAGGAATGGTTCAAAGCATAGTCAGTAAGAAGAGTCGGTCTTCTTGTTCTTAAGTCGGCATTGTGCCTTTTCTATTTAATTCCGATGCAATATCTGTGTTTCATCGTCAATAAGAAGGTCAGAGGGATACAGTAAACCTGAAGTGAAGCATCGTAATCTATAACTAGTGTCACAAGAATGGTTCAAACATAGTCAGTACGAAGAGTCAGTCTTCTTGTACTTAAGTCTGCATTGTGCCTTTTGTATTTAATTCCGATGCAATTTCTGTATTTCGTCGTCAATAAGAAGGTAAGGAGGATACAGTAAACCTGAAGTGAAGCATCGGAATCTATAACTAGTGTCACAGGAATGGTTCAAAGCATAGACAGTAAGAAGGGTCAGTCTTCTTGTACTTAAGTCGGCATTGTGCCTTTTGTACTTAATTGTGTTGCAATATCTGTGTTTCATCGTCAATAAGGAGGTGCCAGGGATAGAGTAAACCTGAAGTGAAGCATCGGAATCTATAACTAGTGTCACAGGAATGGTTCAAATCACAGACAGTAAGAAGAGTCAGTCTTATTGTACTTAAGTCGGCAATGTGCCTTTTCTATTTAATTCCAATGCAATTTCTGTATTTCGTCGCCAATAAGAAGGTAAAAAGGATACAGTAAACCTGAAGTGAAGCATCGGAATCTATAACTAATGTCACAGGAGTCGTTCAAAACATAGACAGTAGGAAGAGTCAGTCTTCTTGTACTTAAGTCGGCATTGTGCCTTTTGTTTTTAATTCCGATGCAATATCTGTGTTTCATCGTCAAGAAGAAGGTCAGAGGGATACAGTAAACCTGAAGTGAATCATCGTAATCTATAACTAGTGTCACAAGAATGGTTCAAAACATAGTCGGTACGAAGGGTCAGTGTTCTTGTACTTAAGTCGGCATTGTGCCTTTTGTATTTAATTCCGATGCAATTTCTGTGTTTCGTCGTCAATAAGAAGGTAAGAGGGATACAGTAAACCCGAAGTGAAGCATCGGAATCTATAACTTGTGTCACAATAATGGTTCAAAACGTAGACAGTAAGAAGATTCAGTCTTCTTGTACTTAACTCGGCATTGTGCCTTTTGTATTTAATTCCGATGCAATTTCTGTGTTTCATCGTCAATACGAAGGTCAGAGGGATACAGTAAACCTGAAGTGAAGCTTCGGAATCTATAACTAGTGTCACAGGAATGGTTCAAAACAGTCAGTAAAAAGAGTCAATCTTCTAGTACTTATGTCGGCAATGTGCCTTTTGTATTTAAATCCGATGCATTTTCTGTGATTCATCGTCAATAAGAAGGTCCAGGGGATACAGTAAACCAGAAGTGAAGCATCGGAATCTATAACTAGTGTCACAGGAATGGTTCCAAACATAGTCAGTAAGAAGACTCAGTCTTCTTGTACTTAAGTCGGCATTGTGCCCTTTCTATTTAATTCCGATGCAATTTCTGTGTTACATCGTCAATAAGAAGGTCCAAGGGATACAGTAAACCTGAAGTGAATCATCGTAATCTATAACTAGTGTCACAGGAATGGTTCAAAACATAGACAGTACGATGAGTCATTCTTGTACTAAAGTCGGTATTGTGAATTTTGTATTTATTTCCGATGCTATTTCTGTGCTTCATTGTCAATAAGAAGGTCAGAGGGATACAGTAAACCTGAAGTGAAGCATCGGAATCTATAACTAGTGTCACAGGAATGGTTCAAAACACAGACAGTAAGAAGGGTCAGTCTTCTTGTACTTTAGTCGGCATTGTGCCTTTTGTATTTAATTCCGATGCAATATCTGTGTTTCATCGTCAAGAAGAAGGTGCAAGGGATACAGTAAACCTGAAGTGAAGCATCAGAATCCATAACTAGTGTCACAGGAATGGTTCAAAACATAGTCAGTAAGAAGAGTCAGTCTTCTTGTGCATATGTCGGCATTGTGCCTTTTCTATTACATTGCAATGCAATATCTGTGTTTCATCGTCAATAAGAAGGTCAGAGGGATACAGTAAACCTGAAGTGAGGCATCGCAATCTATAACTAGTGTCACAGGAATAGTTCCAAAAATAGTCAGTACGAAGAGTCAGTCTTCTTGTACTTAAGTCGGCATTGTGCCTTTTGTATTTAATTCCGGTGCAATTTCTGTGTTTCGTCGTCAATAAGAAGGTACGAGAGATACATTAAACTTGAAGTGAACCAACGGAATCTATAACTAGTGTCACAGGAATGGTTCAAAACATAGACAGTAAGAAGGGTCGGTCTTTCCGTACTTAAGTCGTCATTGTGCCTTTTGTATTTAATTCCGATGCAATTTCTGTAATTCGTCGCCAATAAGAAGGTCCAAAGGATACAGCAAACCTGAAGTAAAGCATCGGAATCAATAACTAATGTCACAGGAATCGTTCAAACATAGACAGTAGGAAGAGTCAGTCTTCTTGTACTGAAGTCGGCATTGTGCCTTTTGTATTTAATTCCGAAACAATTTCTGTGTTTCATCGTCAAAAAGAAGGTCAGAGGGATACAGTAAACCTGTAGTGAAGCATCGGAATCTATAACTGGTGTCACAGGAATGGTTCAAAACAATCAGTAAGAAGAGTCAGTCTTCTTATACTTAAGTCGGCATTGTGCCTTTTGTATTTAATTCCGAAGCAATTTCTGTATTTCGTCGCCAATAAGAAGGTCCAAAGGATACAGTAAACCTGAAGTGAAGCATCGGAATCAATAACTAATGTCACATGAATCGTTCAAACATAGACAGTAGGAAGAGTCAGTGTTCTTGTACTTAAGTCGGCATTGTGCCTTTTGTATTTAATTCCGATGCAATTTCTATGTTTCATCGTCAAAAAGAAGGTCAGTGGGATACAGTAAACCAGAAGTGAAGCATTGGAATCTGTAACTAGTGTCACAGGAATGGTTAAAAGCATAGACAGTAGGAAGAGTCAGTCTTTTTGTAATTAAGTCAGCATTGTGGCTTTTGTATTTAATTCCGATGCAATATCTGTGTTTCGTCGTCTAGAAGTAGGTCCAAGAGATACAGTAAACCTGAAGTGAAGCATCGGAATCTGTAACTAGCGTCACAGGAATGGTTCAAAACATAGTCTGTAAGAAGAGTCAGTCTTCTTGTACTTAAGTCGGCATTGTGCCGTTTCTATTTAATTACGATGCAATTTCTGTGTTTCATCGTCAATAAGAACTTCCGAGGGATACAATAATCCTGAAGTGAAGCATCGGAATCTATAACTAGTGTCACAGGAATGGTTCAAAACATAGACAGTAGGAAGAGTCAGTCTTCTTGTACTGAAGTCGGCATTGTGCATTTTCTATTTTATTCCGGTGCAATTTCTGTGTTTCATCGTCAATAAGAATGTCAGAGGGATACAATAATCCTGAAGTGAAGCATCGGAATCTATAACTAGTGTCACAGGAATGGTTCAAATCATAGACAGGAAGAAGAGTCAGTCTTCTTCTACTTAAGTCGGCATTGTGCCTTTTCTATTTAATTCCGATGCAATTTCTGTGTTTCATCGTCAGTAAGAAGGTCCAAGGGATACAGTAAACCAGAAGTGAAACATCATAATCTATAACTAGTGTCACAGGAATGGTTCAAACATAGACAGTAAGAAGAGTCAGTCTTCTTGTATTTAAGTCGGCATTGTGCCTTTTCTATTTAATTCCGATGCAATTTCTGTGTTTCATCGTCAATAAGAAGGTCAGAGGGATACAGTAAACTTGAAGTGAGGCATCGGAATCTATAACTAGTGCCACAGGAATGGATCCAAACATAGTCAGTAAGAAGAGTCAGTCTTCTTGTACCTAAGCCGGCATTGTGTCTTTTCTATTTAATTCCGATGCAATTTCTGTGTTTCATCGTCAATAAGAAGGTCCAAGGGATACAGTAAACCTGAAGTGAATCATCGTAACCTATAACTAGTGTCACAGGAATTTTTCAAATCATAGTCAGTACTAAGAGTCAGCCTTCTTGTACTTAAGTCGGCATTGTGCCTTTTGTATTTGATTCCGATGCAATTTCTGTGTTTCATCGTCAATAAGAATGTCAGAGGAATACAGTAAACCAGAAGTGATGCATCGGAATCTATAACTAGTGTCACAGGTACGGTTCTAAACATAGACAGTAAGAAGGGTCAGTCTTCTTGTACTTAAGTCGGCATTGTGCCTTTTGTATTTAATTCCGATGCAATTTCTGTGTTTCATCGTCAATAAGAAGTCCAAGGGATACAGTAAACCTGAAGTGAAGCATCGGAATCTATAACTAGTGTCACAGGAATGGTTCAAATCAAAGACACTAAGAAGAGTCAGTCTTCTTGTACTTAAGTCGGCAATGTGCCTTTTGTATTTAATTCCAATGCAATTTCTGTATTTCGTCGCCAACAAGAAGGTCCAAAGGATACAGTAAACCTGAAGTGAAGCATCGGAATCTATAACTAGTGTCACAGGAATGGTTCAAAGCAGTCAGTAAGAAGAGTCAGTCTTCTTGTACATAAGTCGGCATTGTGCCTTTTGTATTTAATTCCGATGCAATTTCTGTACTTCGTCGCCAATAAGAAGGTCCAAAGGATACAGTAAACCTGAAGTGAAGCGTCGGAATCTATAACTAATGTCACAGGAATCGTTCAAAACATAGACAGTAGGAAGTGTCAGTCTTCTTGTACTTAAGTCGGCATTGTGAGTTTTGTATTTAAGTCCGATGAAATTTCTGTGTTTCATCGTCAAAAAGAAGGACAAAGGGATACAGTAAACCTGAAGTGAAGCATCGGAATCTGTAACTAGTGTCACAGGAATGATTCAAAACATAGACAGTAGGAAGAGTCAGTCTTTTTGTACTTAAGTCGGCATTGTGCCTTTTGTATTTAATTCCGATGAAATTTCTGTGTTTCATCGTCAACAAGAAGGACAGAGGGATACAGTAAAACCTGAAGTGAAGCATCGGAATCTATAACTAGTGTCACAGAAATGGTTCAAAACATAGTCAGTAAGAAGAGTCGGTCTTCTTGTACTTAAGTCGGCATTGTGCATTTTGTGTTTAATTCCGATGCAATATCTGTGTTTCATCGTCAATAAGAAGGTCAGAGGGATACAGAAAACCTGAAGTGAGGCATCGGAATTTATAACTAGTGTAACAGGAATGGTTCCAATCACAGTCAGTAAGAAGAGTCAGTCTTCTTGTACTTAAGTCGGCATTGTGCCTTTTCTATTTATTTCCGATGCAACTTCTGTGTTTCATCGTCAAAACGAAGGTCCAACGGATTCAGTAAACCTGAAGTGAAGCATCGGAATCTATAACGAATGTCACAGGAATCGATCAAAACATAGACAGTAGGAAGAGTCAGTCTTCTTGTACTTAAGTCGGCATTGTGCCTTTTGTATTTAATTCCGAAACAATATCGGTGTTTCATCGTCAAAAAGTAGGTCAATGGGATACAGTAAACCTGAAGTGAACCATCGGAATCTATAACTGGTGTCACAGGAATGGTTCAAAACAGTCAGTAAGAAGAGTCAGTCTTCTTATACTTAAGTCGGCATTGTGCTTTTTGTATTTAATTCCGAAGCAATTTCTGTATTTCGTCGCCAATAAGAAGGTCCAAAGGATACAGTAAACCTTAAGTGAAGCATCGGAATCAATAACTAATGTCACAGGAATCGTTCAAACATAGACAGTAGGAAGAGTCAGTCTTCTAGTACTTAAGTCGGCATTGTGCCTTTTGTATTTAATTACGATGCAATTTCTATGTTTCATCGTCAAAAAGAAGGTCAGAGGGATACAGTAAACCAGAAGTGAAACGTCGGAATCTGTAACTAGTGTCACAGGAATATTTCAAAACATGAACAGTAGGAAGAGTCAGTCTTCTTGTACTTAAGTCGGCATTGTGCTTTTTGTATTTAATTCCGATGCAATATCTGTGTTTCGTCGTGAAGAAGTAGGTCCAAGAGATACAGTAAAGCTGAAATGAAGCATCGGAATCTGTAACTAGCGTCACAGGAATGGTTCAAAACGTAGTCTGTAAGAAGAGTCAGTCTTCTTGTACTTACGTCGGCATTGTGCCGTTTCTATTTAATTCCGATGCAATTTCTGTGTTTCATCGTCAATAAGAACGTCCAAGGGATACAGTAAACCTAAAGTGAAGCATCGGAATCTATAACTAGTGTCACTGGAATGGTTCAAAACATAGACAGTGGGAAGAGTCAGTCTTCTTGTACTGAAGTCGGCATTGTGCCTTTTCTATTTAATTCCGGTGCAATTTCTGTGTTTCATCGTCAATAAGAATGTCAGAGGGATGCAGTAACCCTGAAGTGAAGCATCGGAATCTGTAACTAGCGTCACAGGAATGGTTCAAAACATAGACAGAAAGAAGAGTCAGTCTTCTTGTACTTAAGTCGGCATTGTGCCTTTTCTATTTAATTCCGATGCAATTTCTGTGTTTCATCGTCAATAAGAAGGTCCAAGGGATACAGTAAACCTGAAATGAAACATCGGAATCCATAACTAGAGTCACAGGAATGGTTCAAACATAGACAGTAAGAAGAGTCAGTCTTCTTGTACTTAAGTCGGCATTGTGCCTTTTCTATTTATTTCCGATGCAATTTCTGTGTTTCATCTTCAATAAGAAGGTCAGAGGGATACAGTAAACCTGAAGTGAGGCATCGTAATCTATAACTAGTGTCACAGGAATGGATTTAAACAAAGTCAGTAAGAAGAGTCAGTCTTCTTGTACTTAAGTCGGCATTGTGCCTCTTCTATTTAATTCCGATTCAATATCTGTGTTTCATCGTCAATAAGAAGGTCCAAGGGATACAGTAAACCTGAAGTGAATCTACGTAACCTATAACTAGTGTCACAGGAATGGTTCAAATCATAGTCAGTACTAAGAGTCAGTCTTCTTGTACTTAAGTCGGCAATGTGAGTTTTGTATTTAATTCCAATGCAATTTCTGTATTTCGTCGCCAATAAGAAGGTCCAAAGGATACAGTAAACCTGAAGTGAAGAATCGGAATCTATAACTAGTGTCACAGGAATGGTTCAAAACAGTCAGTAAGAAGAGTCAGTCTTCTTATACTTAAGTCGGCATTGTGCTTTTTGTATTTAATTCCGAAGCAATTTCTGTATTTCGTCGCCAATAAGAAGGTCCAAAGGATACAGTAAACCTTAAGTGAAGCATCGGAATCAATAACTAATGTCACAGGAATCGTTCAAACATAGACAGTAGGAAGAGTCAGTCTTCTTGTACTTAAGTCGGCATTGTGCCTTTTGTATTTAATTCCGATGCAATTTCTATGTTTCATCGTCAAAAAGAAGGTCAGAGGGATACAGTAAACCAGAAGTGAAACATCGGAATCTGTAACTAGTGTCACAGGAATGGTTCAAAACATAGACAGTGGGAAGAGTCAGTCTTCTTGTACTGAAGTCGGCATTGTGCCTTTTGTATTTAATTCCGGTGCAATTTCTGTGTTTCATCGTCAATAAGAATGTCAGAGGGATGCAGTAACCCTGAAGTGAAGCATCGGAATCTGTAACTAGCGTCACAGTAATGGTTCAAAACATAGACAGAAAGAAGAGTCAGTCTTCTTGTACTTAAGTCGGCATTGTGCCTTTTCTATTTAATTCCGATGCAATTTCTGTGTTTCATCGTCAATAAGAAGGTCCAAGGGATACAGTAAACCTGAAGTGAAACATCGGAATCCATAACTAGAGTCACAGGAATGGTTCAAACATAGACAGTAAGAAGAGTCAGTCTTCTTGTACTTAAGTCGGCATTGTGCCTTTTCTATTTAATTCCGATGCAATTTCTGTGTTTCATCTTCAATAAGAAGGTCAGAGGGATACAGTAAACCTGAAGTGAGGCATCGTAATCTATAACTAGTGTCACAGGAATGGATCCAAACGAAGTCAGTAAGAAGAGTCAGTCTTCTTGTACTTAACTCGGCATTGTGCCTCTTCTATTTAATCCCGATTCAATATCTGTGTTCCATCGTCAATAAGAAGGTCCAAGGGATACATTAAACCTGAAGTGAATCTACGTAACCTATAACTAGTGTCACAGGAATGGTTCAAATCATAGTCAGTACTAAGAGTCAGTCTTCTTGTACTTAAGTCGGCATTGTGCCTTTTGTATTTAATTGCGATGCAATTTCTGTGTTTCATCGTCAATAAGAATGTCAGAGGGATACAGTAAACCAGAAGTGATGCATCGGAATCTATAACTAGTGTCACAGGAATGGTTCTAAACACAGACAGTAAGAAGGGTCAGTCTTCTTGTACTTAAGTCGGCATTGTGCCTTTTGTATTTAATTCCGATGCAATATCTGTGTTTCATCGTAAATAAGAAGGTGCAAGGGATACAGTAAACCTGAAGTGAAGCATCGGAATCTATAACTAGTGTCACAGGAATAGGTCAAAACATAGACAGTAAGAAGAGTCAGTCTTCTTGTACTTAAGTCGGCATTGTGCCTTTTGTATTTAATTCCGATGCAATTTCTGTGTTTCATCGTCAATAAGAAGGTCAGAGGGAAACAGTAAACCTGAAGTGAAGCATCGGAAGCTATAGCTAGTCTCACAGGAATGGTTCAAAACAGTCAGTAAAAAGAGTCAATCTTCTTGTACTTAAGTCGGCATTGTGCCTTTTGTATTTAATTCCGATGCATTTTCTGGGTTCATCGTCAATAAGAAGGTCCAAGGGATACAGTAAACCTGAAGTGAAGCATCGGAATCTATAACTAGTGTCACAGGAATGGGTCAAATCATAGACAGTAAGAAGAGTCAGCCTTCTTGTACTTAAGTCGGCAATGTGAGTTTTGTATTTAATTCCAATGCAATTTCTGTATTTCGTCGCCAATAAGAAGGTCCAAAGGATACAGTACACCTGAAGTGAAGAATCGGAATCTATAACTAGTGTCACAGGAATGGTTCAAAACAGTCAGTAAGAGGAGTCAGTCTTCTTGTACATAAGTCCGCATTGTGCCTTTTGTATTTAATTCCGATGCAATTTGTGTACTTCGTCGCCAATAAGAAGGTCCAAAGGATACAGTAAACCTTAAGTGAAGCGTCGGAATCTATAACTAATGTCACAGGAATCGTTCAAAACATAGACAGTAGGAAGTGTCAGTCTTCTTGTACTTAAGTCGGCATTGTGCCTTTTGTATTTAAGTCCGATGAAATTTCTGTGTTTCATCGTAAAAAAGAGGGTCAGAGGGATACAGTAAACCTGAAGTGAAGCATCGGAATCTGTAACTAGTGTCACAGGAATAATTCAAAACACAGATAGTAGGAAGAGTCAGTCATTTTGTACTTAAGTCGGCATTGTGCCTTTTGTATTTAATTCCGATGCAATTTCTCTGTTTCATCGTCAATAAGAATGTCAGAGGGATACAGTAACCCTGAAGTGAATTATCGGAATCTGTAACTAGCGTCACAGGAATGGTTCAAAACATAGACAGAAAGAAGAGTCAGTCTTCTTGTACTTAAGTCGGCATTGTGCCTTTTCTATGTAATTCCGATGCAATTTCTGTGTTTCATCGTCAATAAGAAGGTCCCAGGGATACAGTAAACCTGAAGTGAAGCATCGGAATCTATAACTAATGTCACAGGAATGGTTCAAAACATAGACAGTAAGAAGAGTCAGTCTTCTTGTACTTAAGTCGGCATTGTGCCTTTTCTATTTAATTCCGATGCAATTTCTGTGTTTCGTCGTCAATAAAAAGGTCACAGGGATACAGTAAACCTGAAGTGAGTCATCGGAATCTATAACTAGTGTCATAGGAATGGTTCAAAACATAGTCAGTACGAAGAGTCAGTCTTCTTGTACTTAAGTCGGCATTGTGCCTTTTCTATTTTTTTCCGATGCAATTTCTGTGTTTCATCGTCAAAAAGAAGGTCCAAGGGATACAGTAACCCTGAAGTGAATCATCGTAATCTATAACTAGTGTCACAGGAATGGTTCAAAACATAGTCAGTACGAAGAGTCAGTCTTCTTGTACTTAAGTCGGCATTGTGCCTTTTCTATTTAATTCCGATGCAATTTCTGTGTTTCATCTTCAATAAGAAGGTCAGAGGGATACAGTAAACCTGAAGTGAGGCATCGTAATCTATAACTAGTGTCACAGGAATGGATTTAAACAAAGTCAGTAAGAAGAGTCAGTCTTCTTGTACTTAAGTCGGCATTGTGCCTCTCCTATTTAATTCCGATTCAATATCTGTGTTTCATCGTCAATAAGAAGGTCCAAGGGATACAGTAAACCTGAAGTAAATCTACGTAACCTATAACTAGTGTCACAGGAATGGTTCAAATCATAGTCAGTACTAAGAGTCAGTCTTCTTGTACTTAAGTCGGCAATGTGAGTTTTGTATTTAATTCCAATGCAATTTCTGTATTTCGTCGCCAATAAGAAGGTCCAAAGGATACAGTAAACCTTAAGTGAAGCATCGGAATCAATAACTAATGTCACAGGAATCGTTCAAACATAGACAGTAGGAAGAGTCAGTCTTCTTGTACTTAAGTCGGCATTGTGCCTTTTGTATTTAATTCCGATGCAATTTCTATGTTTCATCGTCAAAAAGAAGGTCAGAGGGATACAGTAAACCAGAAGTGAAACATCGGAATCTGTAACTAGTGTCACAGGAATGGTTCAAAACATAGACAGTGGGAAGAGTCAGTCTTCTTGTACTGAAGTCGGCATTGTGCCTTTTGTATTTAATTCCGGTGCAATTTCTGTGTTTCATCGTCAATAAGAATGTCAGAGGGATGCAGTAACCCTGAAGTGAAGCATCGGAATCTGTAACTAGCGTCACAGTTATGGTTCAAAACATAGACAGAAAGAAGAGTCAGTCTTCTTGTACTTAAGTCGGCATTGTGCCTTTTCTATTTAATTCCGATGCAATTTCTGTGTTTCATCGTCAATAAGAAGGTCCAAGGGATACAGTAAACCTGAAGTGAAACATCGGAATCCATAACTAGAGTCACAGGAATGGTTCAAACATAGACAGTAAGAAGAGTCAGTCTTCTTGTACTTAAGTCGGCATTGTGCCTTTTCTATTTAATTCCGATGCAATTTCTGTGTTTCATCTTCAATAAGAAGGTCAGAGGGATACAGTAAACCTGAAGTGAGGCATCGTAATCTATAACTAGTGTCACAGGAATGGATCCAAACAAAGTCAGTAAGAAGAGTCAGTCTTCTTGTACTTAAGTCGGCATTGTGCCTCTTCTATTTAATTCCGATTCAATATCTGTGTTCCATCGTCAATAAGAAGGTCCAAGGGATACATTAAACCTGAAGTGAATCTACGTAACCTATAACTAGTGTCACAGGAATGGTTCTAAACACAGACAGTAAGAAGGGTCAGTCTTCTTGTACTTAAGTCGGCATTGTGCCTTTTGTATTTAATTCCGATGCAATATCTGTGTTTCATCGTAAATAAGAAGGTGCAAGGGATACAGTAAACCTGAAGTGAAGCATCGGAATCTATAACTAGTGTCACAGGAATAGGTCAAAACATAGACAGTAAGAAGAGTCAGTCTTCTTGTACATAAGTCCGCATTGTGCCTTTTGTATTTAATTCCGATGCAATTTGTGTACTTCGTCGCTAATAAGAAGGTCCAAAGGATACAGTAAACCTTAAGTGAAGCGTCGGAATCTATAACTAATGTCACAGGAATCGTTCAAAACATAGACAGTAGGAAGTGTCAGTCTTCTTGTACTTAAGTCGGCATTGTGCCTTTTGTATTTAAGTCCGATGAAATTTCTGTGTTTCATCGTCAAAAAGAGGGTCAGAGGGATACAGTAAACCTGAAGTGAAGCATCGGAATCTGTAACTAGTGTCACAGGAATAATTCAAAACACAGATAGTAGGAAGAGTCAGTCATTTTGTACTTAAGTCGGCATTGTGCCTTTTGTATTTAATTCCGATGCAATTTCTCTGTTTCATCGTCAATAAGAATGTCAGAGGGATACAGTAACCCTGAAGTGAATTATCGGAATCTGTAACTAGCGTCACAGGAATGGTTCAAAACATAGACAGAAAGAAGAGTCAGTCTTCTTGTACTTAAGTCGGCATTGTGCCTTTTCTATGTAATTCCGATGCAATTTCTGTGTTTCATCGTCAATAAGAAGGTCCCAGGGATACAGTAAACCTGAAGTGAAGCATCGGAATCTATAACTAATGTCACAGGAATGGTTCAAAACATAGACAGTAAGAAGAGTCAGTCTTCTTGTACTTAAGTCGGCATTGTGCCTTTTCTATTTAATTCCGATGCAATTTCTGTGTTTCGTCGTCAATAAAAAGGTCACAGGGATACAGTAAACCTGAAGTGAGTCATCGGAATCTATAACTAGTGTCATAGGAATGGTTCAAAACATAGTCAGTACGAAGAGTCAGTCTTCTTGTACTTAAGTCGGCATTGTGCCTTTTCTATTTTTTTCCGATGCAATTTCTGTGTTTCATCGTCAATAAGAAGGTCCAAGGGATACAGTAACCCTGAAGTGAATCATCGTAATCTATAACTAGTGTCACAGGAATGGTTCAAAACATAGTCAGTACGAAGAGTCAGTCTTCTTGTACTTAAGTCGGCATTGTGCCTTTTGTATTTAATTCCGATGCAATGTCTGTACTTCGTCGCCAATAAGAAGGTCCAAAGGATACAGTAAGCCTGAAGTGAAGCGTCGGAATCTATAACTAATGTCACAGGAATCGTTCAAAACATAGACAGTAGGAAGTGTCAGTCTTCTTGGACTTAAGTCGGCATTGTGCCTTTTGTATTTAAGTATGATGAAATTTCTGTGTTTCATCGTCAAAAAGAAAGTCAGAGGGATACAGTAAACCTGAAGTGAAGCATCGGAATCTATAACTAGTGTCACAGGAATGGTTCAAAACATAGACAGTAAAAAGAATCAGTCTTCCTGTACTTAAGTCGGCATTGTGCCTTTTCTATTAATTCCGATGCAATTTCTGTGTTTCGTCGTCAATAAAAAGGTCACAGGGATACAGTAAACCTCAAGTGAAACATCGGAATTTATAACTAGTGTCACAGGAATGGTTCAAAACATAGTCAGTAAGAAGAGTCAGTCTTCCTGTACTTAAGTCGGCATTGTGCCTTTTCTATTTAATTCCGATGCAATATCTGTGTTTCATCGTCAATAAGAAGGTCAGAGGGATACAGTAAACCTGAAGTGAATCATCGTAATCTATAACTAGTGTCACAGGAATGGTTCAAAACATAGTCAGTACGAAGAGTCAGTCTTCTTGTACTTAAGTCGGCATTGTGCCTTTTGTATTTAATACCGATGCTATTTCTGTGTTTCATGGTCAATAAGAAGGTCAGAGGGATACAGTAAACCTGAAGTGAAGCATCGGAATCTATAACTAGTGTCACAGGAACGGTTCAAAACATAGACATTAAGAAGGGTTAGTCTTCTTGTACTTAAGTCGGCATTGTGCCTTTTGTACATAATTCCGATGCAATATCTGTGTTTCATCGTCAATAAGAAGGTGCAAGGTTATACAGTAAATCTGAAGTGAAGCATCGAAATCTATAACTAGTGTCACAGGATTGGTTCAAAACTTAGACAGTAAGAAGAGTCAGTCTTCTTGTACTTAAGTCGGCATTGTGCTTTTTGTATTTAATTCCGATGCATTTTCTGTGTTTCATCGTGAATAAGAAGGTCCATAGGATACAGTAAACCTGAAGTGAAACATCGGAATCTATAATTAATGTCACAGGAATCGTTCGAAACATAGACAGTAGGAAGAGTCAGTCTTCTTGTCCTTAAGTCGGCATTGTGCCTTTTGTATTTAATTCCGATGCAATTTCTGTGTTTCATCATCAATAAGAACGTCCAAGGGATACAGTAAACCTGAAGTGGAGCTTCGGAATATAAAAACTAGTGTCACAGGAATGGTTCAAAACATAGACAGTAAGATGAGTCAGTCTTATTGTACTTAAGTCGGTATTGGACCTATTCTATTTAACTCCGATGCAATTTTAGTGTTTCATCGTCAATAAGAAGGTCCAAGGGATACAGTAAACCTGAAGTGGAGCATCGGAATCTGTAACTAGCGTCACAGGAATGGTTCAAATCATAGTCAGTAAGAAAAGTCAGTCATCTTGTACTTAAGTCGGCATTGTCGCTTTTCTATTTAATTCCGATGCAAATTCTGTGTTTCATCATTAATAAGAACGTCCAAGGGATACAGTAAACCTGAAGTGAAGCTTCGCAATCCATAACTAGTGTCACAGGAATGGTTCAAATCATAGACAGTAGAATGAGTCAGTCTTATTGTACTTAAGTCGGCATTGGACCTTTTCTATTTAATTCCGATGCAATATCAGTGTTTCATCGTCAATAAGAATGTCAGAGGGATACAGTAACCCTGAAGTGAAGCATCGGAATCTGTAAATAGCGTCACAGGAATGGTTCAAAGCATAGACAGAAAGAAGAGTCAGTCTTCTTGTACTTAAGTCGGCATTGTGCCCTTTGTATTTAATTCCGATGCATTTTCTGTGTTTCATCGTCAATAAGAAGGTCCATAGGATACAGTAAACCTGAAGTGAAGCATCGGAAACTATAAATAATGTCACAGGAATCGTTCAAAACAGAGACAGTAGGAAGAGTCAGTCTTCTTGTACTTAAGTCGGCATTGTTCCTTTTCTATTTAATTCCGGCGCAATTTCTGTGTTTCATCCTCAAAAAAAAGGTCAGAGGGATACAGTAACCCTGAAGTGAAGCATCGGAATCTGTAACTAGCGTCACAGGAATGGTTCAAAACATAGACAGAAAGAAGTGTCAGTCTTCTTGTACTTAAGTCGGCATTGTGCCTTTTCTATTTAATTCCGATGCAATTTCTGTGTTTCATCGTCAATAAGAAGGTCCAAGGGATACAGTAAACCTGAAGTGAAACATCGGAATCCATAACTAGAGTCACAGGAATGGTTCAAACATAGACAGTAAGAAGAGTCAGTCTTCTTGTACTTAAGTCGGCATTGTGCCTTTTCTATTTAATTCCGATGCAATTTCTGTGTTTCATCGTCAATAAGAAGGTCAGACGGATACAGTAAACCTGAGGTGAGGCATCGGAATCTATAACTAGTGTCACAGGAATGGTTCCAAACAAAGTCAGTAAGAAGAGTCAGTCTTCTTGTACTTAAGTCGGCATTGTGCCTTTTCTATTTAATTCCGATGCAATATCTGTGTTTCATCGTCAATAAGAAGGTCCAAGGGATACAGTAAACCTGAAGTGAATCATCGTAACCCATAACTAGTGTCACAGGAAAGGTTCAAATCGTAGTCAGTACTAAGAGTCAGTCTTCTTGTACTTAAGTCGGCATTGTGCCTTTTGTATTTTATTCCGATGCAATTTCTGTGTTTCATCGTCAATAAGAATGTCAGAGGGATACAGTAAACCAGAAGTGATGCATCGGAATCTATAAGTAGCGTCACAGGAATCGTTCTAAACATAGACAGTAAGAAGGGTCAGTCTTCTTGTACTTAAGTCGGTATTGTGCATTTTGTATTTAATTCCGATGCAATATCTGTGTTTCATCGTAAATAAGAAGGTGCAAGGGATACAGTAAACCTGAAGTGAAGCCACGGAATCTATAACAAGTGTCACAGGAATGGTTCAAAACAGTCAGTAAGCAGAGTCAGTCTTCTTGTACTTATGTCGGCATTGTGCCTTTCGTATTTAATTCCGAAGCTATTTCTGCATTTCGTCGCCAATTAGAAGGTCCAAAGGATACAGTAAACCTGAAGTGAAGCATCGGAATCAATAACTAATGTCACAGGAATCGTTCAAAACATAGACAGTAGGATGAGTCAGTCTTCTTGTAATGAAGTCGGCATTGTGCCTTTTGTATTTAATTCCGATGCAATTTCTGTCTTTCACCGTCAAAAAGAAGGACAGAGGGATACAGTAAACCTAAAGTAAAGCATCGGAATCTGTAACTAGTGACACAGGAGTGGTTCAAAACATAGACAGTAGTAAGAGTCAGTCTTCTTGTACTTAAGTCGGCATTGTGCCTTTTGCATTTAATTCAGATGCAATATCTGTGTTTCATCGTCAATAAGAAGGTCCAAGGGATACAGTAAACCTGAAGTAAAGCATCGCAATCTGTAACTAGTGTCACAGGAATGGTTCAAAACATAGTCAGTAAGAAGAGTCAGTCTTTTTGTACTTAAGTCGGCATTGTGCCTTTTGTATTTAATTCGGAAGCTATTTCTGCATTTCGTCGCCAATTAGAAGGTCCAAAGGATACAGTAAACCTGAAGTGAAGCTTCGGAATCAATAACTAATGTCACAGGAATCGTTCAAAACATAGACAGTAGGAAGAGTCAGTCTTCTTGTACTTAAGTCAGCATTGTGCCTTTTGTATTTAATTCCGATGCAATTTCTGTGTTTCATCGTCAAAAAGAAGGTCAGAAGGATACAGTACACCTGAAGTGAAGCATCGGAATCCGTAACTAGTGTCAGAGGAATGGTTCATAACATAGCCAGTAGGGAGAGTCAGTCTTATTGTACTTAAGTCGGCATTGTGCCTTTTGTATTTAATTCCGATGCAATATCTGTGTTTCATCGTCTATAAGAAGGTCCAAGGGATACAGTAAACCTGAAGTGAAGCATCGGAATCTGTAACTAGCGTCACAGGAGAGGTTCAAAACATAGTCAGTAAGAAAAGTCAGTCTTCTTGTACTTAAGTCGGCATTGTCGCTTTTCTATTTAATTCCGATGCAATTTCTGTGTTTCATCATCAATAAGAACGTCCAAGGGATACAGTGAACCTGAAGTGAAGCTTCGGAATCTGTAACTAGTGTCACAGGAATGGTTCAAAACATAGACAGTAGGATGAGTCAGTCTTATTGTACTTAAGTCGACATTGGACCTTTTCCATTTAATTCCGATGCAATTTCAGTGTTTCATCGTCAATAAGAATGTCAGAGGGATACAGTAACCCTGAAGTGAAGCATCGGATTCTGTAACTAGCGTCACAGGAATGGTTCAAAACATAGACAGAAAGAAGAGTCAGTCTGCTTGTACTTAAGTCGGCATTGTGCCTTTTCTATTTGATTCCGAAGCAATTTCTCTGTTTCATTGTCAATAAGAATGTCAGAGGGATACAGTAACCCTGAAGTGAAGCATCGGAATCTGTAACTAGCGTCACAGGAATGGTTCAAAACATAGACAGAAATAAGAGTCAGTCTTCTTGTACTTAAGTCGGCATTGTGCCTTTTCTATGTAGTTCCGATGCAATTTCTGTGTTTCATCGTCAATAAGAAGGTCCCAGGGATACAGTAAACCTGAAGTGAAGCATCGGAATCTATAACTACTGTCACAGGAATGGTTCAAAACATAGACAGTAAGAAGAGTCAGTCATCTTGTACTTAAGTCGGCATTGTGCCTTATCTGTTCAATTCCGATGCAATATCTGTGTTTCATCGTCAAGGTCAGAGGGATACAGTAAACCTGAAGTGAGTCATCGTAATGTATAACTAGTGTCACAGGAATGGTTCAAAACATAGTCATTACGAAGAGTCAGTCTTCTTGTACTTAAGTCGGCATTGTGCCTTTTGTATTTAATACCGATGCTATTTCTGTGTTTCATGGTCAATAAGAAGGTCAGAGGGATACAGTAACCCTGAAGTGAAGCATCGGAATCTATAACTAGTGTCACAGGAATGGTTCAAAACATAGACATTAAGAAGGGTTAGTCTTCTTGTACTTAAGTCGGCATTGTGCCTTTTGTACTTAATTCCGATGCAATATCTGTGTTTCATCGTCAATAAGAAGGTGCAAGGTTATACAGTAAATCTGAAGTGAAGCATCGAAATCTATTACTAGTGTCACAGGATTGGTTCAAAACTTAGACAGTAAGAAGAGTCAGTCTTCTTGTACTTAAGTCAGCATTGTGCTTTATGTATTTAATTCCGATGCATTTTCTGTGTTTCATCGTCAATAAGAAGGTCCATAGGATACAGTAAACCTGAAGTGAAGCATCGGAATCTATAATTAATGTCACAGGAATCGTTCAAAACATAGACAGTAGGAAGAGTCAATCTTCTTGTACTTAAGTCGGCATTGTGCCTTTTGTATTTAATTCCGATGCAATTTCTGTGTTTCATCGTCAAAAAGAAGGCCAGAGGGATACAGTTAACCTGAAACGAAGCCACGGAATCTATAACAAGTGTAACAGGAATGGTTCAAAACAGTCAGTAAGCTAAGTCAGTCTTCTTGTACTTAAGTCGGCATTGTGCCTTTTGTATTTTAATCCGAAGCTATTTCTGCATTTCGTCGCCAATTAGAAGGTCCAAAGGATACAGTAAACCTGAAGTGAAGCATCGGAATCAATAACTAATGTCACAGTAATAGTTCAGAACATAGACAGTAGGATGAGTCAGTCTTCTTGTACTTAAGTCGGCATTGTGCCTTTCTATTTAATTCCGATGCAATTTCTGTGTTTCGTCGTCAATAAAAAGGTCACAGGGATACAGTAAACCTGAAGTGAAACATCGGAATTTATAACTAGTGTCACAGGAATGGTTCCAAACATAGTCAGTAAGAAGAATCAGACTTGTTGTACTTAAGTCGGCATTGTGCCTTTTCTATTTTTTTCTGATGCAATTTCTGTGTTTCATCGTCAAAAAGAAGGTCCAAGGGTTACAGTAAACCTGAAGTAAAGCATCGGAATCTGTAACTAGCGTCACAGGAATGGTTCAAAACATAGTCAGTAAGAAGAGTCAGTCTTCTTGTACTTAAGTCGGCATTGTGCCTTTTGTATTTAATTCCGATGCAATTTCTGTGTTTCATCGTCAAAAAGAAGGTCAGAGGGATACAGTAAACCTGAAGTGAAGCATCGAAATCCGTAACTAGTGTCACAGGAATGGTTCAAAGCATAGCCAGTAGGAAGAGTCAGTCTTCTTGTACTTAAGTCGGCATTGTGCCTTTCTATTTAATTCCGATGCAATTTCTGTGTTTCGTCGTCAATAAAAAGGTCACAGGGATACGGTAAACCTGAAGTGAAACATCGGAATTTATAACTAGTGTCACAGGAATGGTTCCAAACATAGCCAGTAAGAAGAATCAGTCTTGTTGTACTTAAGTCGGCATTGTGCCTTTTCTATTTTTTTCCGATGCAATTTCTGTGTTTCATCGTCAATAAGAAGTTCCAAGGGATACAGTAAACCTGACGTGAATCATCGTAATCTATAACTAGTGTCACAGGAATGGTTCAAAACATAGACAGTACGAAGAGTCGGTCTTCTTGTACTTAAGTCGGCATTGTGCCTTTTGTATTTAATTCCGATGCAATTTCTGTGTTTCGTCGCCAAAAAGAAGGTCAGAGGGATACAGTAAACCTGAAGTGAAGCCACGGAATCTATAACAAGTGTCACAGGAATGGCTCAAAGCAGTCAGTAAGAAGAGTCAGTCATCTTGTACTTAAGTCGGCATTGTGCCTTTTGTATTTAATTCCGAAGCTATTTCTGCATTTCGTCGCCAATTAGAAGGTCCAAAGGATACAGTAAACCTGAAGTGAAGCATCGGAATCAATAACTAATGTCACAGGAATCGTTCAAAACATTGACAGTAGGAAGAGTCAGTCTTATTGTACTTAAGTCGGCAATGGACCTTTTCTATTTACTTCCGATGCAATTTCAGTGTCTCATCGTCAATAAGAATGTCAGAGGGATACAGTTACCCTGAAGTGAAGCATCGGAATCTGTAACTAGCGTCACAGGAATGGTTCAAAACATAGACAGAAAGAAGAGTCAGTCTGCTTGTACTTAAGTCGGCATTGTCCCTTTTCTATTTAATTCCGATGCAATATCTGTGTTTCATCGTCAATAAGAAGGTCCAAGGGATACAGTAAACCTGAAGTGAATCATCGTAACCTATAACTAGTGTCACAAGAATGGTTCAAATCATAGTCAGTACTAAGAGTCAGTCTTCTTGTACTCAAGTCGGCATTGTGCCTTTTGTATTTAATTCCGATGCAATTTCTGTGTTTCATCGTCAATAAGAATGTGAGAGGGATACAGTAAACCAGAAGTGATGCATCGGAATCTATAACTAGTGTCACAGGAATGGTTCTAATCAAAGACAGTAAGAAGGGTCAGTCTTCTTGTACTTAAGTCGGCATTGTGCCTTTTGTATTTAATTCCGATGCAATATCTGTGTTTCATCGTAAATAAGAAGGTACAAGTGATACAGTAAACCTGAAGTGAAGCATCGGAATCTGTAACTAGTGTCACAGGAATAGGTCAAAACATAGACAGTAAGAAGAGTCAGTCTTCTTGTACTTAAGTCGGCATTGTGCCTTTTGTATTTAATTCCGATGCAATTTCTGTGTTTCATCGTCAATAAGAAGGTCCGAGGGAAACAGTAAACCTGAAGTGAAGCATCGGAATCTATAGCTAGTGTCACAGGAATGGTTCAAAGCAGTCAGTAAGAAGAGTCAATCTTCTTGTACTTAAGTCGGCATCGTGCCTTTTGTATTTAATTCCGATGCATTTTCTGTGTTTCATCGTCAATAAGAAGGTCCAAGGGATACAGTAAACCTGAAGTGAAGCATCGGAATCTATAACTAGTGTCACAGGAATGGTTCAAATCATAGACTGTAAGAAGAGTCAGCCTTCTTGTACTTATGTCGGCAATGTGAGTTTTGTATTTAATTCCAATGCAATTTCTGTATTTCGTCGCCAATAAGAAGGACCAAAGGATACAGTAAACATGAAGTGAAGCATCGGAATCTATAACTAGTGTCACAGGAATGGTTCTAAACAGTCAGTAAGAAGAGTCAGTCTTCTTGTACATTAGTCGGCATTGTCCCTTTTGTATTTAATTCCGATGCAATTTCTGTACTTCGTCGCCAATAAGAAGGTCCAAAGGACACAGTAAACCTGAAGTGAAGCGTCGGAATCTATAACTAATGTCACAGGAATCGTTCAAAACATAGACAGTAGGAAGTGTCAGTCTTCTTGTACTTAAGTCGGCATTGTGCCTTTTGTATTTAAGTCCGATGAAATTTCTGTGTTTCATCGTCAAAAAGAAGGTCAGAGGGATACAGTAAACCTGAAGTGAAGCATCGGAATCTGTAACTAGTGTCACAGGAATGATTCAAAACATAGACAGTAGGAAGAGTCAGTCTTTTTGTACTTAAGTCGGCATTGTGCCTTTTGTATTTAATTCCGATGCAATTTCTCTGTTTCATTGTCAATAAGAATGTCAGAGGGATACAGTAACCCTGAAGTGAAGCATCGGAATCTGTAACTAGCGTCACAGGAATGGTTCAAAACATAGACAGAAATAAGAGTCAGTCTTCTTGTACTTAAGTCGGCATTGTGCCTTTTCTATGTAATTCCGATGCAATTTCTGTGTTTCATCGTCAATAAGAAGGTCCCAGGGATACAGTAAACCTGAAGTGAAGCATCGGAATCTATAACTAGTGTCACAGGAATGGTTCAAAACATAGACAGTAAGAAGAGTCAGTCTTCTTGTACTTAAGTCGGCATATTGCCTTTTCTATTAATTCCGATGCAATTTCTGTGTTTAGTCGTCAATAAAAAGGTCACAGGGATACTGTAAACCTGAAGTGAAACATCGGAATTTATAACTAGTGTCACAGGAATGGTTCAAAACATAGTCAGTAAGAAGATACAGTCTTCTTGTACTTAAGTCGGCATTGTGCCTTATCTATTCAATTCCGATGCAATATCTGTGTTTCATCGTCAAGGTCAGAGGGATACAGTAAACCTGAAGTGAGTCATCGTAATGTATAACTAGTGTCACAGGAATGGTTCAAAACATAGTCAGTACGAAGAGTCAGTCTTCTTGTACTTAAGTCGGCATTGTGCCTTTTGTATTTAATACCGATGCTATTTCTGTGTTTCATGGTCAATAAGAAGGTCAGAGGGATACAGTAAACCTGAAGTGAAGCATCGGAATCTATAACTAGTGTCACAGGAATGGTTCAAAACATAGACATTAAGAAGGGTTAGTCTTCTTGTACTTAAGTCGGCATTGTGCCTTTTGTACTTAATTCCGATGCAATATCTGTGTTTCATCGTCAATAAGAAGGTGCAAGGTTATACAGTAAATCTGAAGTAAAGCATCGAAATCTATAACTAGTGTCATAGGATTGGTTCAAAACTTAGACAGTAAGAAGAGTCAGTCTTCTTGTACTTAAGTCGGCATTGTGCTTTTTGTATTTAATTCCGATGCATTTTCTGTGTTTCATCGTCAATAAGAAGGTCCATAGGATACAGTAAACCTGAAGTGAAGCATCGGAATCTATAATTAATGTCACAGGAATCGTTCAAAACATAGACAGTAGGAAGAGTCAGTCTTCTTGTACTTAAGTCGGCATTGTGCCTTTTGTATTTAATTCCGATGCAATTTCTGTGTTTCATCGTCAAAAAGAAGGTCAGAGGGATACAGTTAACCTGAAACGAAGCCACGGAATCTATAACAAGAGTCACAGGAATGGTTCAAAACAGTCAGTAAGCAGAGTCAGTCTTCTTGTACTTAAGTCGGCATTGTGCCTTTTGTATTTAATTCCGAAGCTATTTCTGCATTTCGTCGCCAATTAGAAGGTCCAAAGGATACAGTAAACCTGAAGTGAAGCATCGGAAACAATAACTAATGTCACAGGAATCGTTCAAAACGTAGACAGTAGGATGAGTCAGTCTTCTTGTACTTAAGTCGGCATTGTGCCTCTTGTATTTGATTCTGATGCAATTTCTGTGTTTCATCGTCAAAAAGAAGGTCAGAGGGATACAGTAAACCTGATGTGAAGCATTGGGATCTGTAACTAGTGACACAGGAATGGTTCAAAACATAGACAGTAGTAAGAGTCAGTCTTCTTGTACTTAAGTCGGCATTGTGCCTTTTCTATTTAATTCCGATGCAATATCTGTGTTTCATCGTCAATAAGAAGGTCCAAGGGTTACAGTAAACCTGAAGTAAAGCATCGGAATCTGTAACTAGCGTCACAGGAATGGTTCAAAACATAGTCAGTAAGAAGAGTCAGTCTTCTTGTACTTAAGTCGGCAATGTGCCTTTTGTATATAATTCCGATGCAATTTCTGTGTTTCATCGTCAAAAAGAAGGTCAGAGGGATACAGTAAACCTGAAGTGAAGCATCGGAATCCGTAACTAGTGTCACAGGAATGGTTCAAAGCATAGCCAGTAGGAAAAGTCAGTCTTCTTGTACTTAAGTAGGCATTGTGCCTTTTCTATTTAATTCCGATGCAATTTCTGTGTTTCGTCGTCAATAAAAAGGTCACAGGGATACAGTAAACCTGAAGTGAAACATCGGAATTTATAACTAGTGTCATAGGGAATGGTTCCAAACATAGTCAGTAAGAAGAATCAGTCTTGTTGTACTTAAGTGGGCATTGTGCCTTTTCTATTTTTTTCAGATGCAATTTCTGTGTTTCATCGTCAATAAGAAGTTCCAAGGGATACAGTAAACCTGAAGTGAATCATCGTAATCTATAACTAGTGTCACAGGAATGGTTCAAAACATAGTCAGTACGAAGAGTCGGTCTTCTTGTACTTAAGTCGGCATTGTGCCTTTTGTATTTAATTCCGATGCAATTTCTGTGTTTCGTCGCCAAAAAGAAGGTCAGAGGGATACAGTAAACCTGAAGTGAAGCCACGGAATCTATAACAAGTGTCACAGGAATGGCTCAAAACAGTCAGTAAGAAGAGTCAGTCATCTTGTACTTAAGTCGGCATTGTGCCTTTTGTATTTAATTCCGAAGCTATTTCTGCATTTCGTCGCCAATTAGAAGGTCCAAAGGATACAGTAAACCTGAAGTGAAGCATCGGAATCAATAATTAATGTCACAGAAATCGTTCAAAACATTGACAGTAGGAAGAGTCAGTCTTATTGTACTTAAGTCGGCAATGGACCTTTTCTATTTACTTCCGATGCAATTTCAGTGTCTCATCGTCAATAAGAATGTCAGAGGGATACAGTAACCCTGAAGTGAAGCATCGGAATCTGTAACTAGCGTCACAGGAATGGTTCAAATCATAGACAGAAAGAAGAGTCAGTCTGCTTGTACTTAAGTCGGCATTGTGCCTTTTCTATTTAAATCCGATGCAATTTCTGTGTTTTATTGTCAATGAGAAGGTCAGAGGGATACAGTAAACCTGAAGTGAAGCATCGGAATCTATATCTAATGTCACAGGAATCGTTCAAAAACATAGACAGTAGGAAGAGTCAGTCTTTTTGTAGTTATGTCGGCATTGTGCCTTTTGTATTTATTTCCGATGCAATTTCTGTGTTTCATCGTCAATAAGAAGGTCCAAGGGATACAGTAAACATGAAGTGAAGCATCGGAATCTATAACTAGTGTCACAGGAATGGTTCAAAACATAGACAGTAGGAAGAGTCAGTCTACTTGTACTTAAGTGGGCATTGTGCCTTTTCTATTTAATTCCGATGCAATTTCTGTGTTTCATCGTCGATAAGAAGGTCCAAGGGATACAGTAAACCTGAAGTGAAGCATCGGAATCTATAACTAGTGTCACTGGAATAGTTCAAAACATAGACAGTAAGTAGAGTCAGTCCTCTTGTACTTAAGTCAGCATTGCGCCTTATCTATTTAATTCCGATGCAATATCTGTGTTTCATCGTCAATAAGAAGGTCAGAGGAATACAGAAATCCTGAAGTGAGGCATCGGAATCTATAACTAGTGTCACAGGAATGGTTCCAAACATAGTCAGTAAGAAGAGTCAGTCATTTTGTACTTAAGTCGGCATTGTGCCTTTTCTATTTTTTTCCCACGCAATTTATGTGTTTCGTCGTCGATAAGAAGGTCCAAGGGATACAGTAAACCTGAAGTGAATCATCGTAATCTATAACTAGTGTCACAGGAATGGTTCAAAACATAGTCAGTACGAAGAGTCAGTCTTCTTGTACTTAAGTCGGCATTGTGCCTTCTGTATTTAATACCGATGCTATTTCTGTGTTTCATGGTCAATAGGAAGGTCAGAGGGATACAGTAAACCTGAAGTGAAGCATCGGAATCTAAAACTAGTGTCACAGGAATGGTTCAAAACATAGACATTAAGAAGGGTTAGTCTTCTTGTACTTAAGTCGGAATTGTGCCATTTGTACTTAATTCCGATCAATTTCTGTGTTTCATCGTCAATAAGATGGTGCAAGGTTATACAGTAAACCTGAAGTGAAGCATCGGAATCTATAATTAGTGTCACAGGATTGGTTCAAAACTTAGACAGTAAGATGAGTCAGTCTTCTTGTACTTAAGTCGGCATTGTGCCTTTTGTATTTAATTCCGATGCATTTTCTGTGTTTCATCGTCAATAAGAAGGTCCATACGATACAGTAAACCTGAAGTGAAGCATCGGAATCTATAATTAATGTCACTGGAATCGTTCAAAGCATAGACAGTAGGAAGAGCCAGTCTTCTTGTACTTAAGTCGGCATTGTGCCACTTGTATTTAATTCCGGTGCAATTTCTGTGTTTCATCGTCAAAAAAAGGTCAGAGGGATACAGTAAACCTGAAGTGAAGCCACAGAATCTATAACAAGTGTCACAGGAATGGTTCAAAGCAGTCAGTAAGAAGAGTCAGTCTTCTTGTACTTAAGTCGGCATTGTGCCGTTTGTATTTAATTCCGAAGCAATTTCTGCATTACGTCGCCAATTAGAAGGTCCAAAGGATACAGTAAACCTGAAGTGAAGCATCGGAATCCGTAACTAGTGTCACAGGAATGGTTCAAAACATAGCCAGTAGGAAGAGTCAGTCTTTTTGTACTTAAGTCGGCATTGTGCCTTTTGTATTTAATTCCGATGCAATATCTGTGTTTCATCGTCAATAAGAAGGTCAGAGGGATACAGTAAAAATGAAGTGAAGCATCGGAATCTATAACTGGTGTCACAGGAATGGTTCAAAACATAGACAGTAAGAAGAGTCAGTTTTCTTGTACTTAAGTCGTCATTGTGCCATTTGTATTTAGTTCCGAAGCAATATCTGTGTTTAATCGTCAATAAGAAGGTCAGAGGGATACAGTAAACCTGAAGTGAAGCATCGGAATCTATAACTTGTGTCACAGGAATGGTTCAAAGCATAGACTGTAAGAAAAGTCAGTTTTCTTGTACATAAGTCGACATTGTTCCTTTTGTACTTAACTCCGATGCAATTTCTGTGTTTCATCGTCAATAAGAAGGTCAGAGGGATACAGCAAACCGGAAGTGAAGCATCGGAATCTATAACTAGTGTCACAGGAATGGTTCAAAACATAGACAGTAACAAGAGTCAGTTTTCTTGTACTTAAGTCGGAATTGTGCCTTATGTATTTAATTCCGATGAAATTTCTGTGTTTCATCGTCAATAACGAGGACAGAGGGATACAGTAAAGCTGAAGTGAAGCATCGGAATCAATTACTAGTCTCACATGAATAGTTCAAAATATAGACAGTAAGAAGAGTCAGTTTTCTTGTACATAAGTCGGCATTGTGCCTTTTGTATTTAATTCCGATGCAATTTCTGTGTTTCATCGTCAATAAGAAGGTCAGAGGGATACAGTAAACCTGAAGTGAATCATCGGAATCTATAACTAGTGTCACAGGAATGGTTCAAAACATAGACAATAAGAAGAGTCAGTTTTCATGAACTTAAGTCGGCATTGTGCCTTTTTTATGTAATTCCGTTGCAATTTCAGTGTTTCATCGTCAATAAGAAGGTCAGAGGGATACAGTAAACCTGAAGTGAAGCATCGGAATCACTATTTAGTGTCACAGGAATGGTTCAAACATAGTCAGTAAGAAGAGTCAGTTTTCCTGTACTTAATTCGGCATTGTTCCTTTTCTATTTAATTCCGATGCAATTTCTATGTTTCATCGTCAATAAGAAGGTCAGAGGGATACAGTAAACCTGAAGTGAAGCATCGGAATCCACAACTAGTGTCACAGGAGTGGATCAAATCATAGACAGTAAGAAGAGTCAGTTTTCTTGTACTTAAGTCGTCGTTGTGCCTTTTTTATTTAATTCCGGTGCAATTTCTGTGTTTCATCAACAATAAGAAGGTCAGAGGTATGCAGTAAACCTGATGTGAAGAGTCGGCAACTATAACTAGTGTCAGAGGAATGGTTCAAAACATAGACAGTAAGAAGAGTCAGTTTCCTTGTACTTATGTCGGCAATGTGCCTTTTGTATTTAATTCCGATGCAATTTCTGTGTTTCATCGTCAATAAGACGGTCAGAGGGATACAGTAAACCTGAAGTTATGCATCGGAATTTATAACTAGTGTCACAGGAATAGTTCAAAACATAGACAGTAAGAAGAGTCAGTTTTCTTGTACTTATGTCGGCATTGTGCCTTTTGTATTTAATTCCGATGCAATTTCTGTCTTTCATCGTCACTAAGAGGGTCAGAGGAATACAGTAAACTTGAAATGAAGCATCGGAATCTGTAACTAGTGTCACAGGAATGGTTCAAAGCATAGACTGTAAGAAGAGTCAGTTTTCTTGCACTTAAGTCGGCATTGTTCCGTTTGTATTTAACTCCGATGCAATTTCTGTGTTTCATCGTCAATATGAAGGTCAGAGGGATACAGTAAACTAGAAGTGAAGCATCGGAATATATAACTAGTGTCACAGAAATGGTTGAAAACATAGACAGTAAAGAAGAGTCAGTTTTCTTGTACTTAAGTCGGCATTGTGCATTTTGTATTTAATTCCGATGCAATTTCTGTACTTCGTCGCCAATAAGAAGGTCCAAAGGATACAGTAAAGCTGAAATGAAACATCGGAATCCACAACTAGTGTCACAGGAGTGGATCAAATCATAGACAGTAAGAAGAGTCAGTTTTCTTGTACTTAAGTCGGCGTTGTGCCTTTTGTATTTATTTGCGGTGCAATTTCTATGTTTCATCAACAATAAGAAGGTCAGAGGTATGCAGTAAACCTGAAGTGAAGAGTCGGCAACTATAACTAGTGTCACAGGAATGATTCAAAACATAGACAGTAGGAAGAGTCAGTCTTTTTGTACTTAAGTCGGCATTGTGCCTTTTGTATTTAATTCCGATGCAATTTCTCTGTTTCATCGTCTATAAGAATGTCAGAGGGATACAGTAACCCTGAAGTGAAGCATCGGAATCTGTAACTAGCGTCACAGGAATGGTTCAAAACATAGACAGAAAGAAGAGTCAGTCTTCTTGCACTTAAGTCGGCATTGTGCCTTTTCTATGTAATTCCGATGCAATGTCTGTGTTTCATCGTCAATACGAAGGTCCCAGGGATACAGTAAACCTGAAGTGAAGCATCGGAATCTATAACTAGTGTCACAGGAATGGTTCAAAGCATAGACAGTAAGAAGAGTCAGTCTTCTTGTACTTAAGTCGGCATTGTGCCTTTTCTATTAATTCCGATGCAATTTCTGTGTTTCGTCGTCAATAAAAAGGTCACAGGGATACAGTAAACCTGAAGTGAAACATCGGAATTTATAACTAGTGTCACAGGAATGGTTCAAAACATAGTCAGTAAGAAGAGTCAGTCTTCTTGTACTTAAGTCGGCATTGTACCTTATCTATTTAATTCCGATGCAATATCTGTGTTTCATCGTCAATAAGAAGGTCAGAGGGATACAGTAAACCTGAAGTGAATCATCGTAATATATAACTAGTGTCACAGGAATGGTTCAAAACATAGTCAGTACGAAGAGCCAGTCTACTTGTACTTAAGTCGGCATTGTGCCTTTTGTACTTAATACCGATGCTATTTCTGTGTTTCATGGTCAAAACGAAGGTCAGAGGGATACAGTAAACCTGAAGTGATGCATCGGAATCTGTATCTAGTGACACAGGAATGGTTCAAAACATGGACAGTAGTAAGGGTCAGTCTTCTTGTACTTAAGTCGGCATTTTGCCTTTTGTATTTAATTCCGATGCAATATCTGTGTTTCATCGTCAATAAGAAGGTCCGAGGGATACAGTAAACCTGAAGTAAAGCATCGGAATCTGTAACTAGCGTCACGGGAATGGTTCAAAACATAGTCAGTAAGAAGAGTCAGTCTTCTTGTACTTAAGTCGGCATTGTGCCTTTTGTATTTAATTCCGATGCAATTTCTGTCTTTCATCGACAAAAAGAAGGTCAGAGGGATACAGTAAACCTGAAGTGAAGCATCGGAATCCGTAACTAGTGTCACAGGAATGGTTCAAAGCATAGCCAGTAGGAAGAGTCAGTCTTCTTGTACTTAAGTCGGCATTGTGCCTTTTCTATTTAATTCCGATGCAATTTCTGTGTTTCGTCGTCCATAAAAAGGTCACAGGGATACAGTAAACCTGAAGTGAAACATCGGAATTTATAACTAGTGTCACAGGAATGGTTACAAGCATAGTCAGTAAGAAGAATCAGTCTTCTTGTACTTAAGTCGGCATTGTGCCTTTTCTATTTTTTCCGATGCAATTTCGGTATTTCATCGTCAATAAGAAGGTCCAAGGGATACAGTAAACCAGAAGTGAAACATCGGAATCTATAACTAGTGTCACAGGATTGGTTCAAAACTTAGACAGTAAGAAGAGTCAGTCTTCTTGTACTTAAGTCGCCCATGTGCCTTTTGTATTTAATTCCGATGCATTTTCTATGTTTCATCGTCAATAAGAAGGTCCATAGGATACAGTAAACCTGATGTGAAGCATCGGAATCTATAATTAATGTCACAGGAATCGTTCAAAACATAGACAGTAGGAAGGGTCAGTCTTCTTGTACTTAAGTCGGCATTGTGCCTTTTGTATTTAATTCCGGTGCAATTTCTGTGTTTCATCGTCAAAAAAAAGGTCAGAGGGATACAGTAAACCTGAAGTGAAGCCACGGAATCTATAAGAAGTGTCACAGGACTGGTTCATAACAGACAGTAAGAAGAGTCAGTCTTCTTGTACGTAAGTCGGCATTGTGCCTTTTGTATTTAATTCCGAAGCTATTTCTGCACTTCGTCGCCAATTAGAAGGTCCCAAGGATACAGTAAACCTAAAGTGAAGCATCGGAATCAATAACTAATGTCACAGGAATCGTTCAAATCATAGACAGTAGGAAGAGTCAGTCTTCTTGTACTTAAGTCGGCATTGTGCCTTTTGTATTTAATTCCGATGCAATTTCTGTGTTTCATCGTCAAAAAGAAGGTCTGAGGGATACTGTAAACCTGAAGTGAAGCATCGGAATCTGTAACTAGTGACACAGGAATGGTTCAAAACATAGACAGTAGTAAGAGTCAGTCTTCTTGTACTTAAGTCGGCATTTTGCCTTTTGTATTTAATTCCGATGCAATATCTGTGTTTCATCCTCAATAAGAAGGTCCAAGGGATACAGTAAACCTGAAGTGAAGCATCGGAATCTGTAACTAGCGTCACAGGAATGGTTCAAAACGTAGTCAGTAAGAAGAGTCAGTCTTCTTGTACTTAAGACGGCATTGTGCCTTTTGCATTTAATTCCGATGCAATTTCTGTGTTTTATCATCAATAAGAACGTCCAAGGGATACAGAAATCTTGAAGTGAAGCATCGGAATCTATAACTAGTGTCACAGGGATGGTTCAAAATATAGACAGTAGGATGAGTCAGTCTTCTTGTACTTAAGTTTTCATTGGACCTTTTCTATTTAATTCCGATGCAATTTCAGTGTTTCATCGTCAATAAGGATGTCAGAGGGATACAGTAACCCTGAAGTGAAGCATCGGAATCTGTAACTAGTGACACAGGAATGGTTCAAAACATAGACAGTAAGAAGAGTCAGTCTTTTTGTACTTAAGTCGACATTGTGCCTTTTGTATTTACTTCCGAAGCAATTTCTGTGTTTCATCGTCAAAAAGAAGGTCAGAGGGATACAGTAAACCTGAAGTGAAGCATCGGAATCTATAACTGGTGTCACAGGAATGGTTCAAAACAGTCAGTAAGAAGAGTCAGTCTTCTTATACATAAGTCGGCATTGTGCCTTTTGTGTTTAATTCCGATGCAATTTCTGTGTTTCATCGTCAATAAGAATGTCAGAGGGATACAGTAACCCTGAAGTGAAGCATCGGAATCTGTAACTAGCGTCACAGGAATGGTTCAAATCATAGACAGAGAGAAGAGTCAGTCTTCTTGTACTTAAGTCGGCATTGTGCCTTTTCTATGTAATTACGATGTAATTTCTGTGTTTCATCGTCAATAAGTAGGTCCCAGCGATACAGTAAACCTGAAGTGAAGCATCGGAATCTATAACTAGTGTCACAGGAATGGTTCAAAATATAGACAGTAAGAAGAGTCAGTCTTCTTGTACTTAAGTCGGCATTGTGCCTTTTCTATTTAATTCCGATGCAATTTCTGTGTTTCGTCGTCAATAAGAAGGTCACAGGGATACAGTGAACCTGAAGTGAAACATCGGAATCTATAACTAGTGTCACAGGAATGGTTCAAAACATAGTCAGTAAGAAGAGTCAGTCTTCTTGTTCTTAAGTCGGCATTGTGCCTTATATATTTAATTCCGAGGCAATATCTGTGATTGATCGTCAATAAGAAGGTCAGAGGGATACAGAAAAACTGAAGTGAGGCATCGGAATCTATAACTAGTGTCACAGGAATGGTTCCAAACATGGTCAGTAAGAAGAGTCAGTCTTCTTGTACTTAAGTCGGCATTGTGCCTTTTCTAATTTTTTCCGATGCAATTTCTGTGTTTCATCGTCAATAAGAAGGTCAGAGGGATTGAGTAAACCTGAATTGAAGCATCGGAATCTATAACTAGTGTCACAGGAATGGTTCAAAACATAGTCAGTAAGAAGAGTCAGTCTTCTTGTACTTAAGTCGGCATTGTGCCTTTTCTATTTAATTCCGATGCAATATCTGTGTTTCATCGTCAATAAGAAGGTCCAAGGGATACAGTAAACCTGAAGTGAATCATCGTAATCTATAACTAGTGTCACAGGAATGGTTCAAAACATGGTCAGTACGAAGAGTCAGTCTTCTTGTACTTAAGTCGGCATTGTGAATTTTGTATTTAATTCCGATGCAATTTCTGTATTTCATCGTCAAAAAGAAGGTCAGAGGGATACAGTAAACCTCAAGTGAAGCATCGGAATCTATAACAAGTGTCACAGGAATGGTTCAAAACAGTCAGTAAGAAGAGTCAGTCTTCTTGTACTTAAGTCGGCATTGTGCCTTTTGTATTTAGTTTCGAAGCTATTTCTGCATTTCGTCGCCAATTAGACGGTCCAAAGGATACAGTAAACCTGAAGTGAAGCATCGGAATCTGTAACTAGTGACACAGGAATGGTTCAAAACACAGACAGTAGTAAGAGTCAGTCTTCTTGTACTTAAGTCGGCATTGTGCCTTTTGTATTTAATTCTGATGCAGTATCTGTGTTTCATCGTCAATAAGAAGGTCCAAGGGATACAGTAAACCTGAAGTGAAGCATCGGAATCTGTAACTAGCGTCACAGGAATGGTTCAAAACATAGTCAGTAAGAAGAGTCAGTCTTCTTGTACTTAAGTCGGCATTGTGCCTTTTCTATTTAATTCCGATGCAATTTCTGTGTTTCATCGTCAATAAGATCGTCCAAGGGATATATTAAACCTGAAGTGAAGCATTGGAATCTATAACTAGTGTCACAGGAATGGTTCAAAGCATAGACAGTAGGAAGAGTCAGTCTTCTTGTACTTAAGTCGGCATTGTGCCTTTTCTATTTAATTCCGATGCAATTTCAGTGTTTCATCGTCAATAAGAATGTCAGAGGGATACAGTAACCCTGAAGTGGAGCATTGGAATCTGTAACTAGCGTCACAGGAATGGTTCAAAACATAGACAGAAAGAAGTGTCAGTCTTCTTGTACTTAAGTCGGCATTGTGCATTTTCTATTTAATTCCGATGCAATTTCTGTGTTTCATCGTCAATAAGAAGGTCCAAGGGATACAGTAAACCTGAAGTGAATCATCGTAATCTATAACTAGTGTCACAGGAATGGTTCAAAACATGGTCAGTACGAAGAGTCAGTCTTCTTGTACTTAAGTCGGCATTGTGAATTTTGTATTTAATTCCGATGCAATTTCTGTATTTCATCGTCAAAAAGAAGGTCAGAGGGATACAGTAAACCTCAAGTGAAGCATCGGAATCTATAACAAGTGTCACAGGAATGGTTCAAAACAGTCAGTAAGAAGAGTCAGTCTTCTTGTACTTAAGTCCGCATTGTGCCTTTTGTATTTAGTTTCGAAGCTATTTCTGCATTTCGTCGCCAATTAGACGGTCCAAAGGATACAGTAAACCTGAAGTGAAGCATCGGAATCTGTAACTAGTGACACAGGAATGGTTCAAAACACAGACAGTAGTAAGAGTCAGTCTTCTTGTACTTAAGTCGGCATTGTGCCTTTTGTATTTAATTCTGATGCAGTATCTGTGTTTCATCGTCAATAAGAAGGTCCAAGGGATACAGTAAACCTGAAGTGAAGCATCGGAATCTGAAACTAGCGTCACAGGAATGGTTCAAAACATAGTCAGTAAGAAGAGTCAGTCTTCTTGTACTTAAGTCGGCATTGTGCCTTTTCTATTTAATTCCGATGCAATTTCTGTGTTTCATCGTCAATAAGATCGTCCAAGGGATATATTAAACCTGAAGTGAAGCATTGGAATCTATAACTAGTGTCACAGGAATGGTTCAAAGCATAGACAGTAGGAAGAGTCAGTCTTCTTGTACTTAAGTCGGCATTGTGCCTTTTCTATTTAATTCCGATGCAATTTCAGTGTTTCATCGTCAATAAGAATGTCAGAGGGATACAGTAACCCTGAAGTGGAGCATTGGAATCTGTAACTAGCGTCACAGGAATGGTTCAAAACATAGACAGAAAGAAGTGTCAGTCTTCTTGTACTTAAGTCGGCATTGTGCATATTCTATTTAATTCCGATGCAATTTCTGTGTTTCATCGTCAATAAGATCGTCCAAGGGATATATTAAACCTGAAGTGAAGCATTGGAATCTATAACTAGTGTCACAGGAATGGTTCAAAGCATAGACAGTAGGAAGAGTCAGTCTTCTTGTACTTAAGTCGGCATTGTGCCTTTTCTATTTAATTCCGATGCAATTTCAGTGTTTCATCGTCAATAAGAATGTCAGAGGGATACAGTAACCCTGAAGTGGAGCATTGGAATCTGTAACTAGCGTCACAGGAATGGTTCAAAACATAGACAGAAAGAAGTGTCAGTCTTCTTGTACTTAAGTCGGCATTGTGCATTTTCTATTTAATTCCGATGCAATTTCTGTGTTTCATCGTCAATAAGAAGGTCCAAGGGATACAGTAAACCTGAAGTGAATCATCGTAATCTATAACTAGTGTCACAGGAATGGTTCAAAACATGGTCAGTACGAAGAGTCAGTCTTCTTGTACTTAAGTCGGCATTGTGAATTTTGTATTTAATTCCGATGCAATTTCTGTATTTCATCGTCAAAAAGAAGGTCAGAGGGATACAGTAAACCTCAAGTGAAGCATCGGAATCTATAACAAGTGTCACAGGAATGGTTCAAAACAGTCAGTAAGAAGAGTCAGTCTTCTTGTACTTAAGTCCGCATTGTGCCTTTTGTATTTAGTTTCGAAGCTATTTCTGCATTTCGTCGCCAATTAGACGGTCCAAAGGATACAGTAAACCTGAAGTGAAGCATCGGAATCTGTAACTAGTGACACAGGAATGGTTCAAAACACAGACAGTAGTAAGAGTCAGTCTTCTTGTACTTAAGTCGGCATTGTGCCTTTTGTATTTAATTCTGATGCAGTATCTGTGTTTCATCGTCAATAAGAAGGTCCAAGGGATACAGTAAACCTGAAGTGAAGCATCGGAATCTGAAACTAGCGTCACAGGAATGGTTCAAAACATAGTCAGTAAGAAGAGTCAGTCTTCTTGTACTTAAGTCGGCATTGTGCCTTTTCTATTTAATTCCGATGCAATTTCTGTGTTTCATCGTCAATAAGATCGTCCAAGGGATATATTAAACCTGAAGTGAAGCATTGGAATCTATAACTAGTGTCACAGGAATGGTTCAAAGCATAGACAGTAGGAAGAGTCAGTCTTCTTGTACTTAAGTCGGCATTGTGCCTTTTCTATTTAATTCCGATGCAATTTCAGTGTTTCATCGTCAATAAGAATGTCAGAGGGATACAGTAACCCTGAAGTGGAGCATTGGAATCTGTAACTAGCGTCACAGGAATGGTTCAAAACATAGACAGAAAGAAGTGTCAGTCTTCTTGTACTTAAGTCGGCATTGTGCATATTCTATTTAATTCCGATGCAATTTCTGTGTTTCATCGTCAATAAGATCGTCCAAGGGATATATTAAACCTGAAGTGAAGCATTGGAATCTATAACTAGTGTCACAGGAATGGTTCAAAGCATAGACAGTAGGAAGAGTCAGTCTTCTTGTACTTAAGTCGGCATTGTGCCTTTTCTATTTAATTCCGATGCAATTTCAGTGTTTCATCGTCAATAAGAATGTCAGAGGGATACAGTAACCCTGAAGTGGAGCATTGGAATCTGTAACTAGCGTCACAGGAATGGTTCAAAACATAGACAGAAAGAAGTGTCAGTCTTCTTGTACTTAAGTCGGCATTGTGCATTTTCTATTTAATTCCGATGCAATTTCTGTGTTTCATCGTCAATAAGAAGGTCCAAGGGATACAGTAAACCTGAAGTGAATCATCGTAATCTATAACTAGTGTCACAGGAATGGTTCAAAACATGGTCAGTACGAAGAGTCAGTCTTCTTGTACTTAAGTCGGCATTGTGAATTTTGTATTTAATTCCGATGCAATTTCTGTATTTCATCGTCAAAAAGAAGGTCAGAGGGATACAGTAAACCTCAAGTGAAGCATCGGAATCTATAACAAGTGTCACAGGAATGGTTCAAAACAGTCAGTAAGAAGAGTCAGTCTTCTTGTACTTAAGTCCGCATTGTGCCTTTTGTATTTAGTTTCGAAGCTATTTCTGCATTTCGTCGCCAATTAGACGGTCCAAAGGATACAGTAAACCTGAAGTGAAGCATCGGAATCTGTAACTAGTGACACAGGAATGGTTCAAAACACAGACAGTAGTAAGAGTCAGTCTTCTTGTACTTAAGTCGGCATTGTGCCTTTTGTATTTAATTCTGATGCAGTATCTGTGTTTCATCGTCAATAAGAAGGTCCAAGGGATACAGTAAACCTGAAGTGAAGCATCGGAATCTGAAACTAGCGTCACAGGAATGGTTCAAAACATAGTCAGTAAGAAGAGTCAGTCTTCTTGTACTTAAGTCGGCATTGTGCCTTTTCTATTTAATTCCGATGCAATTTCTGTGTTTCATCGTCAATAAGATCGTCCAAGGGATATATTAAACCTGAAGTGAAGCATTGGAATCTATAACTAGTGTCACAGGAATGGTTCAAAGCATAGACAGTAGGAAGAGTCAGTCTTCTTGTACTTAAGTCGGCATTGTGCCTTTTCTATTTAATTCCGATGCAATTTCAGTGTTTCATCGTCAATAAGAATGTCAGAGGGATACAGTAACCCTGAAGTGGAGCATTGGAATCTGTAACTAGCGTCACAGGAATGGTTCAAAACATAGACAGAAAGAAGTGTCAGTCTTCTTGTACTTAAGTCGGCATTGTGCATATTCTATTTAATTCCGATGCAATTTCTGTGTTTCATCGTCAATAAGAAGGTCCAAGGGATACAGTAAACCTGAAGTGAAGCATCGGAATCTATAACTAGTGTCACAGGAATGGTTCAAAACATAGACAGTAAGAAGAGTCAGTCTTCTTGTACTTAAGTCAGCGTTGTGCCTTTTCTATTTACTTCCGATGCAATTTCTGTGTTTCATCGTCAATAAGAAGGTCAGAGGGATTGAGTAAACCTGAAGTGAAGCATCGGAATCTATAACTAGTGTCACAGGAATGGTTCAAAACATAGTCAGTAAGAAGAGTCAGTCTTCTTGTACTTAAGTCGGCATTGTGCCTTTTCTATTTAATTCCGATGCAATATCTGTGTTTCATCGTCAATAAGAAGGTCCAAGGGATACAGTAAACCTGAAGTGAATCATCGTAATCTATAAGTAGTGTCACAGGAATGGTTCAAAACATGGTCAGTACGAAGAGTCAGTCTTCTTGTACTTAAGTCGGCATTGTGAATTTTGTATTTAATTCCGATGCAATTTCTGTATTTCATCGTCAAAAAAAAGGTCAGAGGGATACAGTAAACCTGAAGTGAAGCATCGGAATCTATAACAAGTGTCACAGGAATGGTTCAAAACAGTCAGTAAGGAGAGTCAGTCTTCTTGTACTTAAGTCGGCATTGTGCCTTTTGTATTTAGTTTCGAAGCTATTTCTGCATTTCGTCGCCAATTAGAAGGTCCAAAGGATACAGTAAACCTGAAGTGAAGCATCGGAATCAATAACTAAGCTCCCTGAAATCGTTCAAAACATAGACAGTAGGAAGAGTCAGTCTTCTTGTACTTAAGTCGGCATTGTGCCTTTTGTATTTAATTCTGATGCAATATCTGTGTTTCATCGTCAATAAGAAGGTCCAAGGGATACAGTAAACCTGAAGTGAAGCATCGGAATCTGTAACTAGCGTCACAGGAATGGTTCAAAACATATTCAGTAAGAAGAGTCAGTCTTCTTGTACTTAAGTCGGCATTGTGCCTTTTCTATTTAATTCCGATGCAATTTCTGTGTTTCATCGTCAATAAGAACGTCCAAGGGATACAGTAAACCTGAAGTGAAGCATCGGAATCTATAACTAGTGTCACAGGAATGGTTCAAAACATAGACAGTAGGAAGAGTCAGTCTTCTTGTACTTAAGTCGGCATTGTGCCTTTTGTATTTAATTCCGATGCAATTTCAGTGTTTCATCGTCAATAAGAATGTCAGAGGGATACAGTAAACCTGAAGTGAATCATCGTAATCTATAGTATCACAGGAATGGTTCCAAACATGGTCAGTAAGAAGAGTCAGTCTTCTTGTACTTAAGTCGGCATTGTGCCATTTGTATTTAATACCGATGCTATTTCTGTGCCTCATGGTCAATAAGAAGGTCAGAGGGATACAGTAAACCTGAAGTGAAGCATCGGAATCTATAACTAGTGTCACAGAAATTTTTCAAAACATAGACATTGAGAAGGGTCAGTCTTCTTGTACTTAAGTCGGCATTGTGCCTTTTGTATTTAATTCCGATGCATTTTCTGTGTTTCATCGTGAATAAGAAAGTCCATATGATACAGTAAACCTGAAGTGAATCATCGGAATCTATAATTAATGTCACAGGAATCGTTCAAATCATAGACAGTAGGAAGAGTCAGTCTTCTTGTACTTAAGTCGGCATTGTGCCTTTTGTATTTAATTCCGATGCAATTTCTGTGTTTCATCGTCAAAAAGAAGGTCAGAGGGATACAGTAAACCTGAAGTGAAGCCACGGAATCTATAACAAGTGTCACAGGAATGGTTCAAAACAGACAGTAAGAAGAGTCAGTCTTCTTGTACTTAAGTCGGCATTGTGCCTTTTCTATTTAATTCCGATGCAATTTCTGTGTTTCATCGTCAATAAGATGGTCCAAGGGATACAGTAAACCTGAAGTGAAGCATCGGAATCTATAACTAGTGTCACAGGAATGGTTCAAACATAGACAGTAAGAAGAGTCAGTCTTCTTGTACTTAAGTCCGCATTGTGCCTTTTCTATTTAATTCCGATGCAATTTCTGTGTTTCATCGTCAATAAGAACGTCCAAGGGATACAGTAAACCTGAAGTGAAGCATCGGAATCTATAACTAGTGTCACAGGAATGGTTCAAAACATAGACAGTAGGAAGAGTCAGTCTTCTTGTACTTAAGTCGGCATTGTGCCTTTTGTATTTAATTCCGATGCAATTTCAGTGTTTCATCGTCAATAAGAATGTCAGAGGGATACAGTAAACCTGAAGTGAATCATCGTAATCTATAACTAGTGTCACAGGAATGGTTCAAAACATGGTCAGTACGAAGAGTCAGTCTTCTTGTACTTAGGTCGGCATTGTGCATTTTGTATTTAATTCCGATGCAATCTCTGTATTTCATCGTCAAAAAGAAGGTCAGAGGGATACAGTTAACCTGAAGTGAAGCATCGGAATCTATAACAAGTGTCACAGGAATGGTTCAAAACAGTCAGTAAGAAGAGTCAGCCTTCTTGTACTTAAGTCGGCATTGTGCCTTTTGTATTTAATTTCGAAGCTATTTCTGCATTTCGTTGCCAATTAGAAGGTCCAAAGGATACAGTAAACCTGAAGTGAAACATCGGAATCAATAACTAATGTCTCAGAAATCGTTCAAAACGTAGACAGTAGGAAGAGTCAGTCTTCTTGTACTTAAGTCGGCATTGTGCCTTATGTATTTAATTCCGATGCAATATCTATGTTTCATCGTCAATAAGAAGGTCCAAGGGATACAGTAACCCTGAAGTGAAGCATCGGAATCTGTAACTAGCGTCACAGGAATGGTTCAAAACATAGACAGATAGAAGAGTAGGTCTTCTTGTACTTAAGTCGGCATTGTGCCTTTTCTATTTAATTCCGATGCTATTTCTGTGTTTCATCGTCAATAAGAAGGTCCAAGGGATACAGTAAACCTGAAGTGAATCATCGTAATCTATAACTAGTGTCACAGGAATGGTTCAAAACATAGTCAGTAAGAAGGGTCAGTCTTCTTGTCCTTAAGTCGGCATTGTGCCTTTTGTATTTAATTCCGATGCAATATCTGCGTTTGATCCTGAATAAGAAGGTGCAAGGGATACAGTAAACCTGAAGTGAAGCATCGGAATCTGTAACTAGTGACACAGGAATGGTTCAAAACACAGACAGTAGTAAGAGTCAGTCTTCTTGTACTTAAGTCGGCATTGTGCCTTTTGTATTTAATTCTGATGCAATATCTGTGTTTCATCGTCAATACGAAGGTCCAAGGGATACAGTAAACCTGAAGTGAAGCATCGGAATCTGTAACTAGCGTCACAGGAATGGTTCAAACCATAGTCAGTAAGATGAGTCAGTCTTCTTGTACTTAAGTCGGCATTGTGCCTTTTCTATTTAATTCCGATGCAATTTCTGTGTTTCATCGTCAATAAGAAGGTCCAAGGGATACAGTAAACCTGAAGTGAAGCATCGGAATCTGTAACTAGCGTCACAGGAATGGTTCAAACCATAATCAGTAAGATGAGTCAGTCTTCTTGTACTTAAGTCGGCATTGTCCCGTTTCTATCTAATTCCGATGCAATTTCTGTGTTTCATCGTCAATAGGAACGTCCAAGGGATACAGTAAACCTGACGTGAAGCATCGGAATCTATAACTAGTGTCACAGGAATGGTTCAAAACATAGACAGTAGGAAGAGTCAGTCTTCTTGTACTGAAGTCGGCATTGTGCCTTTTGTATTTAATTCCGATGCAATTTCTGTATTTCATCGTCAAAAGGAAGGTCAGAGGGATACAGTAAACCTGAAGTGAAGCATCGGAATCTATAACAAGTGTCACAGGAATGGTTCAAAACAGTCAGTAAGAAGAGTCAGTCTTCTTGTACTTAAGTCGGCATTGTGCCTTTTGTATGTAGTTTCGAAGCTATTTCTGCATTTCGTCGCCAATTAGAAGTTCCAAAGGATACAGTAAACCTGAAGTGAAGCATCGGAATCAATAACTAATGTCACAGAAATCGTTCAAAACATAGACAGTAGGAAGAGTCAGTCTTCTTGTACTTAAGTCGGCATTGTGCCTTTTGTATTTAATTCTGATGCAATATCTGTGTTTCATCGTCAATAAGAAGGTCCAAGGGATACAGTAAACCTGAAGTGAAGCATCGGAATCTGTAACTAGCGTCACAGGAATGGTTCAAACCATAGTCAGTAAGTTGAGTCAGGCTTCTTGTACTTAAGTCGGCATTGTGCCTTTTCTATTTAATTCCGATGCAATTTCTGTGTTTCATCGTCAATAAGAACGTCCAAGGGATACAGTAAACCTGAAGTGAAGCATCGGAATCTATAACTAGTGTCACAGGAATGGTTCAAAACATAGACAGTAGGAAGAGTCAGTCTTCTTGTACTTAAGTCGACATTGTGCCTTTTGTATTTAACTCCGATGCAATTTCAGTGTTTCATCGTCAATAAGAATGTCAGAGGGATACAGTAAACTTGAAGTGAATCATCGTAATCCATAACTAGTGTCACAGGAATGGTTCAAAACATGGTCAGTACGAAGAGTCAGTCTTCTTGTACTTAGGTCGGCATTGTGCATTTTGTATTTAATTCCGATGCAATCTCTGTATTTCGTCGTCAAAAAGAAGGTCAGAGGGATACAGTTAACCTGAAGTGAAGCATCGGAATCTATAACAAGTGTCACAGGAATGGTTCAAAACAGTCAGTAAGAAGAGTCAGTCTTCTTGTACTTAAGTCGGCATTGTGCCTTATGTATTTAATTCTGATGCAATATCTGTGTTTCATCGTCAATAAGAAGGTCCAAGGGATACAGTAACCCTGAAGTGAAGCATCGGAATCTGTAACTAGCGTCACAGGAATGGTTCAAAACATAGACAGATAGAAGAGTAGGTCTTCTTGCACTTAAGTCGGCATTGTGCCTTTTCTATTTAATTCCGATGCTATTTCTGTGTTTCATCGTCAATAAGATGGTCCAAGGGATACAGTAAACCTGAAGTGAATCATCGTAATCTATAACTAGTGTCACAGGAATGGTTCAAAACATAGTCAGTAAGAAGGGTCAGTCTTCTTGTCCTTATGTCGGCATTGTGCCTTTTGTATTTAATTCCGATGCAATATCTGCGTTTCATCCTGAATAAGAAGGTGCAAGGGATACAGTAAACCTGAAGTGAAGCATCGGAATCTGTAACTAGTGACACAGGAATGGTTCAAAACACAGACAGTAGTAAGAGTCAGTCTTCTTGTACTTAAGTCGGCATTGTGCCTTTTGTATTTAACTCTGATGCAATATCTGTGTTTCATCGTCAATAAGAAGGTCCAAGGGATACAGTAAACCTGAAGTTAAGCATCGGAATCTATAACAAGTGTCACAGGAATGGTTCAAAACAGTCAGTAAGAAGAGTCAGTCTTCTTGTACTTAAGTCGTTATTGTACCTTTTGTATTTAGTTTCGAAGCTATTTCTGCATTTCGTCGCCAATTAGAAGGTCCAAAGGATACAGTAAACCTGAAGTGAAGCATCGGAATCAATAACTAATGTCACAGAAATCGTTCAAAACATAGACAGTAGGAAGAGTCAGTCTTCTTGTACTTAAGTCGGCATTGTGCCTTTTGTATTTAATTCTGATGCAATATCTGTGTTTCATCGTCAATAAGAAGGTCCAAGGGATACAGTAAACCTGAAGTGAAGCATCGGAATCTGTAACTAGCGTCACAGGAATGGTTCAAGCCATAGACAGTAGGAAGAGTCAGTCTTCTTGTACTTAAGTCGGCATTGTGCCTTTTGTATTTAATTCCGATGCAATTTCAGTGTTTTTATCGTCAATAAGAATGTCAGAGGAATACATTAAACCTGAAGTGAATCATCGTAATCTATAAGTAGTGTCACAGGAATGGTTCAAAACATGGTCAGTACGAAGAGTCAGTCTTCTTCTACTTAGGTCGGCATTGTGCATTTTGTATTTAATTCCGATGCAATCTCTGTATTTCATCGTCAAAAAGAAGGTCAGAGGGATACAGTTAACCTGAAGTGAAGCATCGGAATCTATAACAAGTGTCACAGGAATGGTTCAAAACAGTCAGTAAGAAGAGTCAGCCTTCTTGTACTTAAGTCGGCATTGTGCATTTTCTATTTAATTTCGAAGCTATTTCTGCATTTCGTCGCCAATTAGAAGGTCCAAAGGATACAGTAAACCTGAAGTGTAGCATCGGAATCAATAACTAATGTCTCAGAAATCGTGCAAAACGTAGACAGTAGGAAGAGTCAGTCTTCTTGTAGTTAAGTCGGCATTGTGCCTTATGTATTTAATTCCGATGCAATATCTGTGTTTCATCGTCAATAAGAAGGTCCAAGGGATACAGTAACCCTGAAGTGAAGCATCGGAATCTGTAACTAGCGTCACAGGAATGGTTCAAAACATAGGCAGATAGAAGAGTAGGTCGTCTTGTACTTAAGTCGGCATTGTGCCTTTTCTATTTAAATCCGATGCTATTTCAGTGTTTCATCGTCAATAAGAAGGTCCAAGGGATACAGTATACCTGAAGTGAATCATCGTGATCTGTAACTAGTGTCACAGGAATGGTTTAAAACATAGTCAGTAAGAAGGGTCAGTCTTCTTGTCCTTAAGTCGGCATTGTGCCTTTTGTATTTAATTCCGATGCAATATCTGCGTTTCATCCTCAATAAGAAGGTGCAAGGAATACAGTAAACCTGAAGTGAAGCATCGGAATCTATAACTAGTGTCACAGGAATGGTTCTAAACATAGACAGTAAGAAGGGTCAGTCTTCTTGTACTTAAGTCGGCATTGTGCCTTTTGTATTTAATTCCGATGCAATTTCTGTGTTTCATCGTCAATAAGATGGTCCAAGGGATACAGTAAACCTGAAGTGAATCATCGTAATCTATAACTAGTGTCACAGGAATGGTTCAAAACATAGTCAGTAAGAAGGGTCAGTCTTCTTGTCCTTATGTCGGCATTGTGCCTTTTGTATTTAATTCCGATGCAATATCTGCGTTTCATCCTGAATAAGAAGGTGCAAGGGATACAGTAAACCTGAAGTGAAGCATCGGAATCTGTAACTAGTGACACAGGAATGGTTCAAAACACAGACAGTAGTAAGAGTCAGTCTTCTTGTACTTAAGTCGGCATTGTGCCTTTTGTATTTAACTCTGATGCAATATCTGTGTTTCATCGTCAATAAGAAGGTCCAAGGGATACAGTAAACCTGAAGTGAAGCATCGGAATCTGTAACTAGCGTCACAGGAATGGTTCAAAACATAGTCAGTAAGAAGAGTCAGTCTTCTTGTACTTAAGTCGGCATTGTGCCTTTTCTATTTAATTCCGATGCAATTTCTGTGTTTCATCGTCAATAAGATCGTCCAAGGGATACATTAAACCTGAAGTGAAGCATCGGAATCTATAACTAGTGTCACAGGAATGGTTCAAAACATAGACAGTAGGAAGAGTCAGTCTTCTTGTACTTAAGTCGGCATTGTGCCTTTTCTATTTAATTCCGATGCAATTTCAGTGTTTCATCGTCAATAAGAATGTCAGAGGGTTACAGTAACCCTGAAGTGGAGCATTGGAATCAGTAACTAGCGTCACAGGAATGGTTCAAAACATAGACAGAAAGAAGTGTCAGTCTTCTTGTACTTAAGTCGGCATTGTGCCTTTTCTATTTAATTCCGATGCAATTTCTGTGTTTCATCGTCAATAAGAAGGTCCAAGGGGTACAGTAAACCTGAAGTGAAGCATCGGAATCTATAACTAGTGTCACAGGAATGGTTCAAAACATAGACAGTAAGAAGCGTCACTCTTCTTGTACTTAAGTCAGCATTTTGCCTTTTCTATTTACTTCCGATTCAATTTCTGTGTTTCATCGTCAATGAGAAGGTCAGAGGGATTGAGTAAACCTGAAGTGAAGCATCGGAATCTGTAACTAGAGTCACAGGAATGGTTCAAAACATAGTCAGTAAGAAGAGTCAGTCTTCTTGTACTTAAGTCGGCATTGTTCCTATTGTATTTAATTCCGATGCAATTTCTGTATTTCATCGTCAAAAAGAAGGTCCAAGGGATACAGTAAACCTGAAGTGAAGCATCGGAATCTGTAACTAGCGTCACAGGAATGGTTCAAACCATAGTCAGTAAGTTGAGTCAGTCTTCTTGTACTTAAGTCGGCATTGTGCCTTTTCAATTTAATTCCGATGCAATTTCTGTGTTTCATCGTCAATAAGAACGTCCAAGGGATACAGTAAACCTGAAGTGAAGCATCGGAATCTATAACTAGTGTCACAGGAATGGTTCAAAACATAGACAGTAGGAAGGGTCAGTCTTCTTGTACTTAAGTCGACATTGTGCCTTTTGTATTTAACTCCGATGCAATTTCAGTGTTTCATCGTCAATCGGAATGTCAGAGGGATACAGTAAACTTGAAGTGAATCATCGTAATCTATAACTAGTGTCACAGGAATGGTTCAAAACATGGTCAGTACGAAGAGTCAGTCTTCTTGTACTTAGGTCGGCATTGTGCATTTTGTATTTAATTCCGATGCAATCTCTGTATTTCATCGTCAAAAAGAAGGTCAGAGGGATACAGTTAACCTGAAGTGAAGCATCGGAATCTATAACAAGTGTCACAGGAATGGTTCAAAACAGTCAGTAAGAAGAGTCAGTCTTCTTGTACTTAAGTCGGCATTGTGCCTTATGTATTTAATTCTGATGCAATATCTGTGTTTCATCGTCAATAAGAAGGTCCAAGGGATACAGTAACCCTGAAGTGAAGCATCGGAATCTGTAACTAGCGTCACAGGAATGGTTCAAAACATAGACAGATAGAAGAGTAGGTCTTCTTGTACTTAAGTCGGCATTGTGCCTTTTCTATTTAATTCCGATGCTATTTCTGTGTTTCATCGTCAATAAGATGGTCCAAGGGATACAGTAAACCTGAAGTGAATCATCGTAATCTATAACTAGTGTCACAGGAATGGTTCAAAACATAGTCAGTAAGAAGGGTCAGTCTTCTTGTCCTTATGTCGGCATTGTGCCTTTTGTATTTAATTCCGATGCAATATCTGCGTTTAATCCTGAATAAGAAGGTGCAAGGGATACAGTAAACCTGAAGTGAAGCATCGGAATCTGTAACTAGTGACACAGGAATGGTTCAAAACACAGACAGTAGTAAGAGTCAGTCTTCTTGTACTTAAGTCGGCATTGTGCCTTTTGTATTTAACTCTGATGCAATATCTGTGTTTCATCGTCAATAAGAAGGTCCAAGGGATACAGTAAACCTGAAGTGAATCATCGTAATCTATAACTACTGTCACAGGAATGGTTCAAAACAAGGTCAGTACGAAGAGTCAGTCTTCTTGTACTTAAGTCGGCATTGTTCCTTTTGTATTTAATTCCGATGCAATTTCTGTAATTCATCGTCAAAAAGAAGGTCAGAGGGATACAGTAAACCTGAAGTGAAGCATCGGAATCTATAACAAGTGTCACAGGAATGGTTCAAAACAGTCAGTAAGAAGAGTCAGTCTTCTTGTACTTAAGTCGTTATTGTACCTTTTGTATTTAGTTTCGAAGCTATTTCTGCATTTCGTCGCCAATTAGAAGGTCCAAAGGATACAGTAAACCTAAAGTGAAGCATCGGAATCAATAACTAATGTCACAGAAATCGTTCAAAACATAGACAGTAGGAAGAGTCAGTCTTCTTGTACTTAAGTCGGCATTGTGCCTTTTGTATTTAATTCTGATGCAATATCTGTGTTTCATCGTCAATAAGAAGGTCCAAGGGATACAGTAAACCTGAAGTGAAGCATCGGAATCTGTAACTAGCGTCACAGGAATGGTTCAAACCATAGACAGTAGGAAGAGTCAGTCTTCTTGTACTTAAGTCGGCATTGTGCCTTTTGTATTTAATTCCGATGCAATTTCAGTGTTTTTATCGTCATAAGAATGTCAGAGGGATACATTAAACCTGAAGTGAATCATCGTAATCTATAACTAGTGTCACAGGAATGGTTCAAAACATGGTCAGTACGAAGAGTCAGTCTTCTTCTACTTAGGTCGGCATTGTGCATTTTGTATTTAATTCCGATGCAATCTCTGTATTTCATCGTCAAAAAGAAGGTCAGAGGGATACAGTTAACCTGAAGTGAAGCATCGGAATCTATAACAAGTGTCACAGGAATGGTTCAAAACAGTCAGTAAGAAGAGTCAGCCTTCTTGTACTTAAGTCGGCATTGTGCATTTTCTATTTAATTTCGAAGCTATTTCTGCATTTCGTCGCCAATTAGAAGGTCCAAAGGATACAGTAAACCTGAAGTGAAGCATCGGAATCAATAACTAATGTCTCAGAAATCGTTCAAAACGTAGACAGTAGGAAGAGTCAGTCTTCTTGTACTTAAGTCGGCATTGTGCCTTATGTATTTAATTCCGATGCAATATCTGTGTTTCATCGTCAATAAGAAGGTCCAAGGGATACACTAACCCTGAAGTGAAGCATCGGAATCTGTAACTAGCGTCACAGGAATGGTTCAAAACATAGACAGATAGAAGAGTAGGTCGTCCTGTACTTAAGTCGTTATTGTGCCTTTTCTATTTAATTCCGATGCTATTTCTGTGTTTCATCGTCAATAAGAAGGTCCAAGGGATACAGTAAACCTGAAGTGAATCATCGTGATCTGTAACTAGTGTCACAGGAATGGTTCAAAACATAGTCAGTAAGAAGGGTCAGTCTTCTTGTCCTTAAGTCGGCATTGTGCCTTTTGTATTTAATTCCGATGCAATATCTGCGTTTCATCCTCAATAAGAAGGTGCAAGGAATACAGTAAACCTGAAGTGAAGCATCGGAATCTATAACTAGTGTCACAGGAATGGTTCTAAACATAGACAGTAAGAAGGGTCAGTCTTCTTGTACTTAAGTCGGCATTGTGCCTTTTGTATTTAATTCCGATGCAATTTCTGTGTTTCATCGTCAATAAGATGGTCCAAGGGATACAGTAAACCTGAAGTGAATCATCGTAATCTATAACTAGTGTCACAGGAATGGTTCAAAACATAGTCAGTAAGAAGGGTCAGTCTTCTTGTCCTTATGTCGGCATTGTGCCTTTTGTATTTAACTCTGATGCAATATCTGTGTTTCATCGTCAATAAGAAGGTCCAAGGGATACAGTAAACCTGAAGTGAAGCATCGGAATCTGTAACTAGCGTCACAGGAATGGTTCAAAACATAGTCAGTAAGAAGAGTCAGTCTTCTTGTACTTAAGTCGGCATTGTGCCTTTTCCATTTAATTCCGATGCAATTTCTGTGTTTCATCGTCAATAAGATCGTCCAAGGGATACATTAAACCTGAAGTGAAGCATCGGAATCTATAACTAGTGTCACAGGAATGGTTCAAAACATAGACAGTAGGAAGAGTCAGTCTTCTTGTACTTAAGTCGGCATTGTGCCTTTTCTATTTAATTCCGATGCAATTTCAGTGTTTCATCGTCAATAAGAATGTCAGAGGGTTACAGTAACCATGAAGTGGAGCATTGGAATCTGTAACTAGCGTCACAGGAATGGTTCAAAACATAGACAGAAAGAAGTGTCAGTCTTCTTGTACTTAAGTCGGCATTGTGCCTTTTCTATTTAATTCCGATGCAATTTCTGTGTTTCATCGTCAATAAGAAGGTCCAAGGGGTACAGTAAACCTGAAGTGAAGCATCGGAATCTATAACTAGTGTCACAGGAATGGTTCAAAACATAGACAGTAAGAAGCGTCACTCTTCTTGTACTTAAGTCAGCATTTTGCCTTTTCTATTTACTTCCGATTCAATTTCTGTGTTTCATCGTCAATAAGAAGGTCAGAGGGATTGACTAAACCTGAAGTGAAGCATCGGAATCTGTAACTAGTGTCACAGGAATGGTTCAAAACATAGTCAGTAAGAAGAGTCAGTCTTCTTGTACTTAAGTCGGCATTCTGCCTTTTCTATTTAATTCCGATGCAATATCTGAGTTTCATCGTCAATAAGAAGGTCCAAGGGATACAGTAAACCTGAAGTAAATCATCGTAATCTATAACTACTGTCACAGGAATGGTTCAAAACAAGGTCAGTACGAAGAGTCAGTCTTCTTGTACTTAAGTCGGCATTGTTCCTATTGTATTTAATTCCGATGCAATTTCTGTATTTCATCGTCAAAAAGAAGGTCCAAGGGATACAGTAAACCTGAAGTGAAGCATCGGAATCTGTAACTAGCGTCACAGGAATGGTTCAAACCATAGTCAGTAAGTTGAGTCAGTCTTCTTGTACTTAAGTCGGCATTGTGCCTTTTCAATTTAATTCCGATGCAATTTCTGTGTTTCATCGTCAATAAGAACGTCCAAGGGATACAGTAAACCTGAAGTGAAGCATCGGAATCTATAACTAGTGTCACAGGAATGGTTCAAAACATAGACAGTAGGAAGAGTCAGTCTTCTTGTACTTAAGTCAGCATTGTGCCTTTTGTATTTAACTCCGATGCAATTTCAGTGTTTCATCGTCAATAAGAATGTCAGAGGGATACAGTAAACTTGAAGTGAATCATCGTAATCTATAACTAGTGTCACAGGAATGGTTCAAAACATGGTCAGTACGAAGAGTCAGTCTTCTTGTACTTAGGTCGGCATTGTGCATTTTGTATTTAATTCCGATGCAATCTCTGTATTTCATCGTCAAATAGAAGGTCAGAGGGATACAGTTAACCTGAAGTGAAGCATCGGAATCTATAACAAGTGTCACAGGAATGGTTCAAAACAGTCAGTAAGAAGAGTCAGTCTTCTTGTACTTAAGTCGGCATTGTGCCTTATGTATTTAATTCTGATGCAATATCTGTGTTTCATCGTCAATAAGAATGTCCAAAGGATACAGTAAACCTGAAGTGAAGCATCGGAATCAATAACTAATGTCTCAGAAATTGTTCAAAACGTAGACAGTAGGAAGAGTCAGTCTTCTTGTACTTAAGTCGGCATTGTGCCTTATGTATTTAATTCTGATGCAATATCTGTGTTTCATCGTCAATAAGAAGGTCCAAGGGATACAGTAACCCTGAAGTGAAGCATCGGAATCTGTAACTAGCGTCACAGGAATGGTTCAAAACATAGACAGATAGAAGAGTAGGTCTTCTTGTACTTAAGTCGGCATTGTGCCTTTTCTATTTAATTTCGATGCTATTTCTGTGTTTCATCGTCAATAAGATGGTCCAAGGGATACAGTAAACCTGAAGTGAATCATCGTAATCTATAACTAGTGTCACAGGAATGGTTCAAAACATAGTCAGTAAGAAGGGTCAGTCTTCTTGTCCTTATGTCGGCATTGTGCCTTTTGTATTTAATTCCGATGCAATATCTGCGTTTCATCCTGAATAAGAAGGTGCAAGGGATACAGTAAACCTGAAGTGAAGCATCGGAATCTGTAACTAGTGACACAGGAATGGTTCAAAACACAGACAGTAGTAAGAGTCAGTCTTCTTGTACTTAAGTCGGCATTGTGCCTTTTGTATTTAACTCTGATGCAATATCTGTGTTTCATCGTCAATAAGAAGGTCCAAGGGATACAGTAAACCTGAAGTGAATCATCGTAATCTATAACTACTGTCACAGGAATGGTTCAAAACAAGGTCAGTACGAAGAGTCAATCTTCTTGTACTTAAGTCGGCATTGTTCCTTTTGTATTTAATTCCGATGCAATTTCTGTATTTCATCGTCAAAAAGAAGGTCAGAGGGATACAGTAAACCTGAAATGAAGCATCGGAATCTATAACTAGTGTCACAGGAATGGTTCAAAACAGTCAGTAAGAAGAGTCAGTCTTCTTGTACTTAAGTCGTTATTGTACCTTTTGTATTTAGTTTCGAAGCTATTTCTGCATTTCGTCGCCAATTAGAAGGTCCAAAGGATACAGTAAACCTGAAGTGAAGCATCGGAATCAATAACTAATGTCACAGAAATCGTTCAAAACATAGACAGTAGGAAGAGTCAGTCTTCTTGTACTTAAGTCGGCATTGTGCCTTTTGTATTTAATTCTGATGCAATATCTGTGTTTCATCGTCAATAAGAAGGTCCAAGGGATACAGTAAACCTGAAGTGAAGCATCGGAATCTGTAACTAGCGTCACAGGAATGGTTCAAACCATAGTCAGTAAGAAGAGTCAGTCTTCTTGTACTTAAGTCGGCATTGTGCCTTTTCTATTTAATTCCGATGCAATTTCTGTGTTTCATCGTCAATAAGAACGTCCAAGGGATACAGTAAACCTGAAGTGAAGCATCGGAACCTATAACTAGTGTCACAGGAATGGTCCAAAACATAGACAGTAGGAAGAGTCAGTCTTCTTGTACTTAAGTCGGCATTGTGCCTTTTGTATTTAATTCCGATGCAATTTCAGTGTTTCATCGTCAATAAGAATGTCAGAGGGATACAGTAAACCTGAAGTGAATCATCGTAATCTATAACTAGTGTCACAGGAATGGTTCAAAACATGGTCAGTACGAAGAGTCAGTCTTCTTCTACTTAGGT